>NC_137739.1:48765256-49340256 GCF_963264785.1 Psittacula echo
TTTAATTACAACATCACAATAATATTTGACTCCTACTAAAATTTTTTGCATTTCAAATGCAGGAGAAGGCCTATAGTCTCCTCCTAAATGCTTTAAATAAATAAAACCAAATACATACAAAACTATATTTACAATGTGTGATTTAAGTGTAAAATAGCTTAAAAGGCAGTTACTATTCACCTATAGAGGAGAAAGGAGAGACCGTAATTAGTATAATTTGGCAGTTAATTGTCATAAATATTATCTAAAGATTCTAATCATAATCATGCATATCTAAGTAAATACCTGGAGACTATTTAGCATTCATAAACTTATTTATGTTAATATATTTATATATTCTAATATAATACATATATATTATGTGTGCATATAAATATATCTACATATATAGCTCTGTATACACACCATGGACGTGTTACATCCATTAACAGAGAGTCATCTATTGTAAGTTTGCATCTACTGCAGATTATTCTATAACTAGAAGTCTCTTTCTCTTTCCCCTTCATATGTACCAGGTGTGGTAGAAACTGACCTCACTGAAAAAGAAAGCTAAAACTTGCAACCTTAAATCCAGACTTGCCATTTAAAAATAAAATTTCAGTCAGTTATTTTACATGTAAAACAAAAGTTATATATGTGTCTGTGTATGCACACATACATATTTATGAGTACAGTATTCATAATGGTGGTATGGTAAGGCTGAACATCTTTTTGAATGTGGAAAAAGACTCCACTGATGTGACAAGTGAAAGCTAGCCTCAAGTATTCCCTGCATGCAAACTTTTTGCTGGTAGAATTTAATCAGTGTAAACATTTTTCATTTTCATTTCCATCTTTCATGGAAGAGAAAGAAAAAGGGTCACTAATAATAGGTAATGTAGAAAGATAAATTACTTGAAATCAAATAATGTATCACATTAGCTAGAGATTTTTTTTTCCATCAGGATTCTAACCATTAGTTTCAGGCAGCAATATTCACTGTGTCAGTTCCAGGTTTCCTGTAAGTTCATGTCTGTGGCAATCACCATCCAATCAGTGGCACACTGAAAAGATTTTCTAGATGTTAAAGGCTAGGCTTTGATTAGGCTGAGAACACCCTCTGCACTCCAGTTTAATGGTATAGCCGGGACCCAGGCTCTGTGAACCGAAGTGGAGTTCACACCCAGGCCTGAACTCCATGGCATTCGCCTGTCAACCTGGGCAGAACTGTCCAAGTGACAACCCCCAATTCTCTTAATTGTGTTTGCTGTGATTTTTTCCAGTGAGACTAGACTCAGCAGATTAGTTGCATTGAGGGTGAAGTAGACTCAATGTAAATGGTGAGATCAATTTAAAAATACCTTTTATTTTTTGAGAAAATGATATTTTGTGCATTGGATTACTAATATAAAAATGTTCTAACTTACCTAATAGATCTGAGTGGGCGACATTATCAAGAATTTCCCATGCAGCACTTCACATTGCTCATGAGGAAGACAGTCATGCCTGAGAGTCATGGCTCTTAACAGTAGCTGTTTCTTAATGACTGCTTGGACTCAACATTAACTTCTGCTTCATGTCTCTTGCCATCTGCTAGTCCTCAATTAGACCATCCTCTGGGATCTGAGCAGCACAGCTCTGCCCCAGCTGAGGCAGGCTTATTCTCATGGTTGGATCCCAAGACTCCCATGACAGTGCTCAATGCTGGAAAGGTTGCCCAGCCCAGCTCTTACTCCAGAGGGACTACGTGGATGGACCGTGTTCAAAGTGATTGGCAGGAACCATTCCCTCCATGAAGGCAGTGCTTGTACCAGGGACCTTTGGGGTATGATGGAACAGAGAGGATGGGTATGCATGCACTAGTACGTCTGATGGGAACTTGAGCAGAACTGCACACTCTATTACGCTTCACTAATTTACCACTCCTAAGAGCTTTTATGCCAATACTGTATGTCAAAGCAAGTCCTTTGCTACTTTAATGCCATGGTTTTATCAGCCTAAATCACAGACATTATCTAATAGCTTTATCTGCTGCTCAGCTGGGTGGAATTTGGACAAAGAGAAGAATTTAATCCCTTTGCTTTATAAGAGAACATTATGTTAAAGCACTGTATAGAAATTTTCCTTTGGAAAACTTCTCAGTACCTGCCCAGTCTCAAGAAGTGCCTTTGCAGGAAGAGAGATGGAAAGGTTGCCATATGAGGAGTGCTGTTCTGATGGAATTTAGTTGGCTTAGCTCTTCAAATGTTGCCTTTCAAAGCCAAACTAGCACTGCAGCAGCCTACTAGAGAGACCTCATGCTGGAATCATTTCTTAAGCAATAATTTGCAGCTAAAATAACCAAGCAAGTTTAAAGTTATATGCCTGCATTCTAGGAAGAGGACTGAAGTTTTTCTACTCTTTGGAATAGCAGTATAGTTTATTCCTGCCTGTGGTCCATATGATTAAGATAACATGAATGTGCTCATAGGAAGTAACTGAGGAAGTGACCATTTATGCTGCAGCTGCCCAAAAGTCTAGAGCATATGGTTATTTGTTTATCCACTGCAACAATTGCTTGTAAACACGCAGTACATTCTTGGAGAGAAACAAGCCAGTAACTCTTAGCAGGGAGGGGGAGCTCACTTGCGTGTCCCACCCAGCGAATGCGGCCAGCCATTGTTCGAGGCTGCACACTCTGTTATCACACGAGGGATCTCAACCCATTCTAAACACAGCCCAGAAAGCCACATTCCTGTGTCAAAGGTCATCATCCTCTGAGATCAGATGACAAACTGAAGTAGGTGAAGTTGTCAACAAGGAAGCATCCCGTGTTCATGCTAGTGTCCATGCTAAATTAAAAGCATGAGAAATTAAGCAGAGAAAATGATACTATAGCAAAATTGTTGTTAAAAGGATGCAAATTCCATTAAGCATCAACAACGCTGAGTTCAGTAAGCAGAAAAGCCATCTTTCTGTCTCTCCCTCACTTCCAACTGCAGCATGACTCAGAAGAATAAACAATTGAAGAGATTTTGTTAGATGCCAGCATGCAGATTTGTCTGGGTTTTTTATTACTTCAAATTTCATTCAGTTCCTTGTTTGTACCACAGACAACAAAATAAATTCTTAAAAAATGCAATTGTAAAATCGATAATTTTTTTGCATACATTTAACAATCAAGTGTCCTGATTTCTAAAAGATTTCAGCCACAGACCATTTTATTACATGTCCCTGCTTTGGTGGAACTGTAGAAATTGAAGACAGGAAGGGGAAGGGAGAAGTGAGAGGAAAAACCATCATAGATCATGGATCTAGAGATTGAAAGTGCATTCACAGCAGGCATGTATGTGCTTTAGAGATAACCATACCAGTAGTAATGGTTGTCATAGTCTTAAGTGAAGAGGAATAAAAGGAGAGCTGGACACCACCAACACTTCACTTAAACCATCAAATTTGGGCTGCAAGGCAGGCTTCTTTCCAAATGTTTTGTGCCCTTTAGGGCAGGCAGAAAATTCTACTCCTTGTGACCTTTTTTGTAAAGAAAGAAGTGTAAGTAAAGTTTGCAGTATGATATTTGTATGCAGGGATTAGCTCTTGGTTTCTTCGCTTGGTACCTTAGGGTATATTTTTAAAGCACTACATAGAATTCTAGTCTCACTCATCAACTTCTATTGACTTAAAACCTCATGAGTCACTTTGACAATATATCCCAGGGGCTTTGTATCTTATATTGGTTTTATTTAAATTTCTCTGCTTTTGGGGGCTTATATCTGAATTTAGGGTTAGCTTACACAGAAGGCTGGCTTTCAGGAGCATTTTCGTAGCTTAGAGATGTTCAGCTTTCATCTTTCACGCTAGTATTTTCTGTTCTGGTTTTCCTTGTGTAAAAAAAAACCAAATCATTTTTGTTAGTATCTGCAATTTCTTTTGTGTATTTGGTTTATGCATGCCAGCAATGGCTGCATTACCTCAATGCCACTATGCATGGCCCCCCTTGTGAATGCTATCATAACTTACGTGTGAAGGTATTTACTCGGTAAGACCCACAGTACTATAATGGCTAAGCGCTATAAATAAGACATAGGAAAACATTTATAATTTTTTTTCTTTGCAGAATAGCTATTCTCTTCTAAGAAAAAATTCCCAGCTGATTTCCTGTATCAAATCTGTCAGTGATTCACCTGATAAGAAAAAGCTTTATGAAAGTGATATGGTGCACCATATCAGCTGGATGCACATTGAATCCTCTGTCTTGTAAACTGTCAAAGTGTCCAGACTAGTGGATTGGACATTATTTGTGGCCCTCACATAAAAGTTATGTCAAACAGAGAAATTCACAAGGGTGAGAGAGACATTCTGTCTGTCCCTAGAAGGGATTTCTCCCTATTCACTTCATTACTCCTCTAAAATGCTACCTAAATAAATAGCATTAAGTGGGAGAGCTCAGTGAGAGACAGGTCTGTGTTTCGCTAAATACGGATGGCAGCTAGAGTCACCCTTAGTTCCTCTCACTGACTGGTCGCACCAGGTGGGCTGAGAGGCATGGCAAAAAGCCAGATTTCTTGGTGCCAGAGAAATCTTGGTCAGTGTTAGTCACCTTTTCCAGGCTGTGCCATCATGTACATCTGGGCATAGCATCAAACAAGTGCTGACAAAAGACTAAGTATGTCCCCTGAAGTGCTTGGTAGAAAATAAACAGCTGTAGCAACTGTCCGTAAATTCTTATTTCCTCAATAGCATTCTGGTAACAATGGGAAGAGGAAGGAAAAGTTGAAGAAACAGTACATCTGTTATAATTGACACAGTAGTCTCATTTCTCATCTTGTGACTTTATGTGGTCATATAAGAGTATGCAAACAGCGATAAATACTACTATTACTAAAGGCAACTGCTCTCCATTTGGGTATTCAGGTAACAAGACAGTGAATATTCAGGCTGAGCATTGTTTTCAAAAACATTTTCTGCTTTGCCATGAAACATCAGCTGATCTCTCATTTTCCCAGTGTCTGACTCATCAAACTGAAAAAAAGCTCCAGGATTGGTAAGCATATTGAAAACATAGAGCAATATCAATGAAAGTATTGCAGTTGGGCAGAGAAAATAGGGCAGCTTTTCCTTAGTGCCTTGCAAGGTCTAGGCCGTAACTACAGCATACATGATATTGCTGCACATGATTATCAACAGTATTATTTTCATTAAAAGAAACATTTTCTCTAGCACCCTTAACCATTTCTGATTTGACTTTTGAATCAAATGTTTTACTGAACTCTAATTAGTGTAGATGTACTGCATCACATTTGGCTAGGGAGTTGGATATCTTGGAAAAGGAAGATAAGATTTTGTTAGTACTTAAATATATTAAGTGAGTTGATGTTATTGTATTCCATTCCATTTTCATTGTGCCTTCAGATCTGATTGTTTTCCTCTTCAAAACTCCTTCTAAAGCTTTGCATCTTGTTTGGATCCATCTAATTGGCCTGTAGTGGCCTTGACCGCTTCTTTCCCCTTCCCTGCTATGTGACATGTGGCTACTACATACGTGATTTTTCTGGTACCCTTCAATTTGATAACTTTATTGCTAACACTTGATATCAGATGTGGAAATTTCCATGGCCCTCCTTTTGAAATTCAGTCAAGAAGCTGACCTAGCCCTTTACACATGGGGATCTGTTTCCAAGTCCGAACAAGTTCTATATCCTTTTCCCAATATTTCCCTGACTACTTTATGAACATACCTATATGTTCTTTAATAACTACATTTTTCTTCTTGTATAATGAGCCTAATTTTATCTTTCCCTGCTTTTCAGTTTTATGACTAAAGGGGATTGTTCTAATTTCCTTTGACTATTGAATATATTGACTTTATTCTTACACTTCCTGACTAGTAAAATATTTGTTTCTTGGCTGACTGGTGCTTTTTTGTCATTTTCTTACCTTCAGTAATGTATTTGAGACTTTTGCTACAATCTTCTTCCTTAGTGGTATCAATTCCAGATAGATTTGGCACCTTTGACTTAATGACATTCCCGCCTTTCTGAAGAAAGAGGTTTTTGAGCATTTTTGACTGACTTCACTAGTCCCCTCACTTCCCTAAAGTTTGTTGTTTTAAGTCTGAAGTTTTCACTATTATAGGTACTGTAACTCTCACAGTAATAATAGCGTAAATATCCTAAACATGTAAACATCCATGGCAGCTTTGAATTAGGTTACTCATGCACTGATTTAACTGTAGCAGTTAGGTTTGCTCAGGTGAACTTACTGCTTCTTAGGTAGGTTTTGCAGCCTGCCCTGAGCTCCAGGCTGTTAGTGCCCAAGTTTAGTACAGACTGCTGAGTTACAGCCTATGCTTTTTGTTTGTTCTTCCCTTCCATTTAAATGGCATCAGCTTCAGATCATTCAATTCAAGGTTATTTCCTATAACCAAGTTCTTTTATAAATGTCCTTGCTACTAACAAAACCAAGCTTAAAATAGAATTCTGTCCAGTTGTTTTAACAACTATTTGATGAAAATATCTGTTGGTTATTGTACCGGGGAATAGCTAGCCTCTGAATTATTAGTGGCATTTCTCTCAACCCTTTTGCTTGGAAAGCTAATGTCACTTATAATTTGTCTCCTTTGAAAGCCACAAGTTTCTCTTTATATACTCAGAATCTCCTCTAAATAGGTCTTGGTCAGAGGGAGAGTGCTTTTGACTAGACCTCATTTTGTCACTTGTTCCTAAGCAATGGTCTCTGTTTTGGCTGCTGCTTTTTCTATCATCTGAATAGTTGTCTGTGTTTTCTCTTAAATATCTTCATTTCTCCTGTGATGTAAAAGTTGCACCACTTGTTCCTGATCCAAAAGAAAACAATAGATGACTATTTCTTTGGTGGACTTTATGCTCCGGTTTGGTACCCTATCATTATCTCTTTGTATAGCATCAACCCTGACCCTAATGAGCTAATTTCCTTTTGCGTCTTTCTAACAAGTTTTTGCAACACTTCTCTATATATCTGGCAGAGATGGTGGCTGTCGCAGTGTCTGTGGGTAGCTTGAGGAGCTATTGTTATTGATTTGTTGTGGGGTGACTTTCTGACAAAGAACGGCCATGTGCCCCGATCAGCAAGTGCCTACGTGGAGTTCGACATGAACCAAGGAACAACAAAAGGTGAAGGAGGATGGGAGCGAGGCACTGGGAGTGAGACTCCCAGCAAAATAAGAAGGAGCTGGAATTTACTGAGTTGCTAAATTGTGGACTGTTGGAAAACTTTGAAGGTCAGGTTCTCACACCTGTGCTTAACCAATTATATGTTAGTTGTTAAGGGCCTTAAAGATATGTATCCAATCACAATGGGCCAAGTTAGTGTAAACAACTTTAAGCAATAGTATATAAAGAGTTAGTTTTCTATAATAAATGGCTTTGTCTGATCACATTGATCTCTGACTGAGTCCATTCTGTGACAATTTGTAGTTGAGAAGCACATCAGGGATGTGCTTATAATTATTGCCAAGTTGAGGAGTAACAAAGAAAGTCAGGGGGAGTTCTCTCAAGGTCACAGAATAAGCCTCATCCTTGTTCCTATGCATTGTTTGCTCTCTGACATCGCTTCAGTGAGAATCAGGTGAAAAAATGGGTTTCTTGAGGAAGTCATGCTTTATTTATGGAATTTGGTTTGCTATTTATTTATTTATTTAGTATTCTAAAAATTTTTGCTGGAAGGTGGAAAATTGTTGCCTGGAAGCAAAACTGGAGAAAATTCAAAGCACAAATTTAGACGTTCTCCTTGCATATTCATATAGAATATGATATTCCATGTTTTGTCACTGTGTTGAGAATATTTTCTGCCTCAATTCACAGATAGTCTGTGGGTAAGTTTTAAAAAAGGTGGTGGATCACCAGCCACTCTGTTTAAATAAATGTCTTTTTTTTTGAGCAGTCTTCTTTGAGGCTAATACAAGCTATTTGTGTGTAGGTTGGCCATTACCTATGTATCCATGTTTTTGATTCCTTTTTCCTTTCCTTGTGTACGTAGGGAAAGGCAAAAAAGGATAGAAAGAAGACACAGAAAGTTGAGACACTTCTGCTTTGATTGCTTATAAAATGTTTTCTGCAGAAGTCACTGGTGTTCCAGGAGGCAGCAGAGAAGTTTAACCACCACCATCAATAAAATGTTTCAATGGTTTATAATCTCAGAGAGAAAGTCCCTTTCAAATTTGTTGCCTCTTCCTATTACAAAATCTGCAGCTGGCTCTTCAGCGTACTTTGCCTGATATATTACGTTAATCAGTTCCCTTATTTTTGCTAGGCAGCAACCACTCCTTCAAAAACCCCACCTAATTGAGTGCACTATTTTGGGGTGTTTTGTCTTGCAGCTGGGAAGCCAGACTTTTTGCCAGTAATTTGTAGTCTCTGCTTATGAATGAAACAACTCTGTAGCTTCATGAAGCTGGGTTTTTGGAAGATATTTGTCAAAGCATCTTCGTAGTTCAAGGCAGAAGCCTCCGCAGAGGAGGTAGTGAAAAACATTTGATAACTAGTGGAATTTGTTGATACTAGTTTTTCTAGTTTTAATCACAGAGGTGGTCTCCTGCTGGGAGTTTTGCCCTTTATATAAATCTTTAGAGAAGACATTCCATGTCTCTCTCTTGTAAGATGTTTTGAATGCTCTAGATTCTTTCTGAAAAGTCTTTCTTCTGTGATGTGCTTCTTTTCCTTGTTGCTTTTCATTTTGTTTGAAAACTATACATATTCAGTAATATTTTTAAAAGTTTGTTAGTCTCAATTGGGTTTTGTCTCCTTCAAGGTTTTAATTTTCTTGGAATTTAACAATCTGCTCATTATTAAGGTTTAGTTCTTAGCTGTCCCTGCCCTTTCACCTTTATAAGAGCAGTCTTCTGGTAACTAGTGTTTCACAGTGCTGGAGAGATTGCAAAAATATTGACATCCGATTTTCTCTCTCTGAAAAACTGCCTGAGACAGATTTGTCTCAAGCCTACTCCATTTCCAATTTAGTCAAGCCACTAGGCTGCATCAGTAATTCTTCCTCAGTTAAGATTGTTTAAAGCAAAAACTGTTTTTTCCTATTAAAGTATCTCCCTGTTTTCCCCTAGAGAAGCGTTGCTACTAAGGATTGCAGGGCTGGCTGCGCAGCATTATAAAGTATCAATTTTTCCCTCACCAGCCATGAATAAGCCTGATCACAGCCTTCAATTTGGTTATGAGTGTTTGAATGAAGGCTGGTTGAGGGTGGAGGAAGTGTATAAAGCATGGCTATCTCTGCTCACAGACACTGGTGATAGTTTTGTATAGTCTTTCTAAGGGACAACCATTTTAAGTCTTTTGTTAGTGCTCTTGCTGCTTTGGAAGATGCCCAGGACTGATGGGCATAGGGTCAACAGGCACCCCTCTGCTTGAGGAACAGTGTCAGAGCACCTGGGGGACCATCTCCACTGCAGGAATCCCACATAAGAACTTTGCCATAAAGTACTGAAGACAGGAAGCAGGATGCCGGAGCCACCACAATCACCAAATACAACAGGACAGGATCTGGTGCAAATTGAAGGGTTAGAAATTCCGGAGGCATAAGTCTGAAGGAGGAAAACTCACAGTGACTGCTGAAAATCTAGAGCTGGTAGAGCTCTAATCAGAGGCAGCAAAAATCTGATTCTTTTGTCTTCCTCTTCTCCTAATGCCTTCTGCATATATCATCAAAATTTCAAGGGAAATAGTTACCTCTTCTCACTTTGAGAGCATGGTGCTTGCTACAGTGCTGGGGCCACAGAAGGCAGGCAGTTACCTAATAGGTTTTCTTCTATGCAGATCTTTGCTTACTTCCTATCAATAAATAATGGTCTAAGAAGATAGCCTTGTGGTATTTGCAGCCTCTTCTGAAAGGCATCTTTTCTATTAAAAATGCAAGTGAATGTAGAGCATTCCCAAAGGTTCTTGACTTTGGTAAAAAGACCCATTACCCAGGAGACAGTCTAATCTTTTAAACTTCCTTCCCCTGAGCCCGTTTTTTAGATAATCCATCTTTGCCTGCTTGCATACTACTCTTGATAATGAGCCTGTCGTCACATCAGGTTAAAATGTATCACTACAATTAATTTCTTTAAAATATATTGTTCAGAGGATAATGAGAACTAAGCCCCATTTTAAAGCTGATCAGGCGGTGCAAGAAAAGAATCTAATTCTTTTCGTGAAAACCGACAGACTTTTACTTCAAAACCAACTACACTTCATTAAAACTGTGATAAAAGCCTGCAAAGTAGAGCTGAAATATTGCAGCTGTGAGTTCTCCAAAGTAAGAGAAGAATTCTCATATTGTTTCAGTATGACACAATGTGTATGTAATAGATTAACTCTATTTTCAGCACATTTGGACCTGAAGTATTGATTTTCTTCCTTCCCGTTCATATAACTGAAGGAATTTGGAACCAGATCCAACAAAGGAGTTTTAGGCACCTTAGGTTGAACTTAGGTAGAATTTAGATGCCTATATCAAATGTTTTGGTGCTGAAAACCTTTGCTTCGGTTGCCAGCTGATCTTGAAGATGCCAGAATTCTTATGTTTTGATCTAAAGCTTTCCAGGCATTTTTTGTTTTTTTTTTTTTTGTTTTTTTTTTTTTTTTTTTTTTTGTTTTTTTTTTTTTTTTTGCACAAGCTCCAAACTGTTGCAGTTCTATGCTCATATCTAATCAAAATCACAAACTGGAGAGTGGATGCTGTTCTTCTCAGGGGCTTGAGGCTGTAGGTATTTCTGGAATGCATTTAATGTTCCTGACCCCTCTGAAAATGAATCTGTGATAGCCACCACCTTCTTTTAAGGCATAAGAAGAAGCATGTGTCAATTCTTCTACAGTACCCTAGGAGATTCAGGTTTGGTCCTTTCCCTTGCACCACTTGTGGAAATCAAATAGAGTTCTCAGTGCATGGTAATATTCTGGATGGGGGAAAGGGAGAACTGAAGAAGAGCAGGAAAGTGATTCAAGATTTCACTGAGTTAAGGAGGAATAACATAGGAACACAGTAGAACTTTTGCTTCCAAATGTCTTTTTCAATGTTTACTGTAAACCACTATTTTATATTATCCAGTAATTTTTTTTTTTAATTTTTTTTATTTTTTTTTTTTTTCTGAAGAAGTTGATTCAAGGTAAATAGGATTTTAGTATTATGGTATTATTGTATTATGGTGGTGTGTTCCTATAGAATGGGGTTTTTTTTGTTTGTTTTGTTAATTTGGTTGATTGGTTGGTTGCCTTTAGGGCGGGGGGGTTAACTTCCTTAATGGCAAAAGAAGCAATAAAATTAAAAACAAATACAGGAAGTGTGAAAGAAGCACAGAATGATGTAGTGTATTTCTCATGTTCTTGTAGCTTGCAGCAGTAGTTTGTTAGTTAAACTCTATATCAAAAGTAGTAGTACCAGAAATATGATGATCTCATCTGGATGTCATGGAAATATCTTGTGATTCAGGTGAGAGCTGAAACCCACTATCCTTTCCAGAAATAAGTGGTACAAACATACTCAAATTCTAGGGATATCATTTTTATGTACAAACTTAATGTTTCTTATTGTTTAAAACATAAACATTATAATTTCTTAGCTAGTAATAATTTCCCTTAGATGAGAGCAATCATCCTAAGGGATGGCTTCAGCAGCCTGGCAGTGTATATGGTTAGAAGCTTTGCCACTCAGAGACACCCATAGCATGACATTGTGGAATAATGACATTGTAGTTACTAACAGCTCCATATGTAATTACTTAGATATTTATATAGTGAAACCAACTCGTCAGACACAGAGGAGGTCACTACAGGGGATGGCATTACATCTGGGAAGCAAGATGATGTTGCGTAGCTTTTTTTCGTTACAAATGCAGGCAGTGTAGTTATGATGAGGATTTGGCTGCTGGATGCCAATGGACTCACGGAGTCCATAAAGTCTCCACAGAGTCATGGAGAGACATCTGTAAGACAGAATTGCTGCCACATGAATCATTTGTAGGGATCTCTGTGAAAACCACACAGCAATGCAGAGAGAATTTAACTAAATTTAGAAAAGGGGTTGAGAGCAAAAAGATTATTATAACACTTTGTGGACCTGTAGTATTCACCATTGCTTTAAGTTTGATAATTTCATCTCTAAATGAATATGGAAGAATTATAAAAAAAAGATCAGAATAGGAAAATAAAAACAAATGTTTTGCATTACTTCTGCATGAAGCTAGAGTAGGATGACTTCAGGAACAGGATAGATGCCCATGATATCATGAATGATACGGAAAAGAAGAAATAATTAGTAAATCTGTCTTGCAGTATAAAGGGGAACCTTATGAAATTAGGTTTTAAAACAAACCTAATTGTGCAATTGTGTGAGTTCAGTTGTAGAACTGAAGGTGTTGTCTAATCAAAAAAGGGTTGGAGCAATCTATGAAAATAAGGAATGTGATACTGTGATCACATAGATCCAACATCTAGCTTTGCAAGTCCTTCTGTTCCTGACCTACAGAAGGTTCATTTTACTTGTTTTTGCTCTGACCCAGTATGGATTTCTCGGGTAGAGAGAAGGCTGAAAATTGTAATTGCTAGCAATGTTCATGAATATAAAATACTGGACAAAATGGCTTAGAGAAAACTGTGAAAATTAAAATAGAGACCCTCTACAATCTTTCTCCCCCATACAATCAAAATTCGTGGAAACTTTCTAAGTTTTTGAAAAAACGCAGAACTGCTGATTTCCAGACATGCTGTCTATAGCTGGTTTAAAGTTACTTATGATTGCAAATATACATGCTTATGATTGGTACAGTGCTGTAGGAGTGCTATTAAGCAGCAGTATTTTTTAATATTGCAAAGCATAAGGACAATTAGGAATATCACTCCCACTGCTGGAATGTTTCTGTGTCCCCTAAATACAAGCATTTTCATACACGTCTGATCAGGATTAAGCCACTCTCTCAGGCTATGGATTTAATCATTGGTTCGTGAAAGGATATTAAAAATCACTGAAAATATTACTCAATTCATTGCCTCATCTGCCAGTACACAGCGGCTGAACAAATGCATTATTTCCCTTTTCAATCATGGGTATTATAGATTGTCTTTCCAGTAAATTTGTAAACCTACAGAGAGAACAATATCATTTGTCCCTGTAAGTCATATTCTGAGTGAATGAGCTTTTGGAAGTGGAAGTTCTAGTAATTTATATTTACAGCACCTCAGTTCGAATTTCAGGAGGATGCTTCTTAAAACTGAACCATGAGAGAGTCTGGATGGCTTAAGCCAGTGCTCAAGGAGTCACAGGATGTAAAACTATTATTGTGGTTACTAATAATAATGAATAGAGTTCCTCAACCTCTATTTCTGTAGATCCTTCCTTGAGGCTGAAAGCATGCAACTTCCCTACCTTTAAACAAGCGAGAGTTCAGATTATTAGAGCTGTGTGAGAAGAATAAATATATTTATTTACTTTGTATCTATTTGTACTGGTAAGAAACTTTCTCTTCTTTTATGAGAGCTCAGTGCTGCAAGCTCCTGAGCAGTCTTGTTGTTATATGTTTAAGGAGGATGCTATAATTTTCTATTAGTCAGTTGGTATATTTGAGCCCTTTATGATCTTCTGAGATTTTGGTAAACCCAAGGCGATGTATGCTTAATAGTGTCAATGCACAAAACTTATCTGTCTTTCATGGAATTTTAGCAATAAATGAATTTTTGTGAAACAAGCTGAATCACTGACCTGGAATGTAACTTCTGTCTTGGTTCCACTGCATCCAGTAGGAACTTACCCGTTGACTTCAGTGAAATGGGAAATTACTTCATATGAAACACTATAAAATTCACCTTAGTTACTCTGTCTTAAGTTTGGAATTGCTTATTTGGAATAACCATTGCACAAATCCATCATCTTTTTCAGTTGGGGTTTTGCAGCTCATTTGCATCTATGTATGTAATAATATAATGTAGAAAATCAGTGGAACATTACCCCTGGAAACACTCAAGGCCAGGGTGGACAGGGCTCTGAGCAACCTGATCTACTTGAAGATGTCCCTGCTTATTGCAGGGGGTTGGAATTAGATGATCTTTAAAGGTCCTTTCCAACTGTCCTGGGTTCAGCAGCAGCAGTAAGTTTTTCTTCTTCTTAGTAGCTGGTGCAGCGCTGTGGTTTTGACTTTTGGCCTGGGAATAATACTGATAAAGCCGATGTTTTCAGTTGCTGGTCAGAATGTTTACCCTGACCAAGGACTTTGTGAGTCTCATGCTCTGCCAGGGAAGAGGAGAAGCCGGGATGAAGCAGAGACAGGACACCTGACCCAAACTAGCCAAAGAGGTATTCCATACCATAGCATGTCATGCCCAGGGTGTAGAACACAGAGTCGCCCGGAAGGGCTGGAACACTGCAGGGTGGGGGTGAGGTACTGGTCGGTGAGCGGTTGTATTCTCTTCCTTGTTATTTCCTTTATCATTATTATTATTGGTGGTAGCAGTAGTGGTTTGTGTTATACCTTAGTTATTAAACTGTTCTTATCTCAACCTGTGGGAGCTGCATTCTTTTGTTTCTTCTCCCCATCCCTCCAGGAGCAGAGGGAAGAAAGGTGGTGGTGGGGGAAGTAGACTGCGTGGTTCTAATTTATGGCCTGGCCTTAAACCACGACACCAACCCAAACTCTTTTATGATTCTATTGAATAGATATATTCAATATTCAATATTCAAAATAGATATTTTATGATATCTAGTGAAGCTGTATCATTGCTCTGTCAATGACAGGTGTCCTGGGTTCAGCAGTAGCAGTCATTTTTTATCCTTCTTAGTAGCTGGTGCAGTGCTGTATTTTTGACTTTCAGCCTGCGAACAGCGCTGATAACACCAATGTTTTTAGTTGCTGCTCAGTAATGTTTACTCTGACCAAGGACTCTCTGAGTCTCATGCTCTGCCAGGGAGGAGGGGAAGCCGGGAGGAAGCAGAGACAGAACACCTGACCCAAACTAGCCAAAGAGGTATTCCATACCACAGCACGTCATGCCCACTGGGGGCATGTTACCTGGAAGGGTTAAATCGTTGCTCGGTTGGGTTGGGTATCGGTCGGCGAATGGTAAGCGGTTGTATTCTCTTCCCTTGTTATTTCCCTTATCATTATTATTATTGTTGGTAGCAGCAGTGATTTGTGTTGTACCTTAGTTACTGGACTGTTCTTATCTCAACCCGTGGGAGTTATATTCTTTCAATTCTCCTCCCCATCCCTCCGGGAGCGGGGGTGAGGAAAGGGGGGTGGGGGGAGTGACCGAGCAGCTGCGTGGTTCTGCGTTATCGGCTGGGCTTAAACCACGACAACAGGGAAAAGCACAGTTGTGGTTTTGGTAAGTCTAAGAAAGTGGGTGGACTAATATACCTGATAGGACAATATTTTGGGTTGACCTGGCCCTCTCTCTCTCTTCAGCTACAGATGCTTTCTTAAGAACTGAGAGGCATGGTAACAGTGCTGCTTTTTAAAATATTCATGTTGAATTATTCATTGCATTTTAATAGAGAAAAATCATATGCAACAGGTGTTTTTCCTCTGGCTTGTTGAATTGCAATATAACTAGCCTCCAGTTATTGTCCTCAGGGAAAGAAGCAGTAGAACAAATCAGCCTTATTTTAAAATAATTACTGCAATCCTACAGTGCCTGTCAGTTGTAATTTTCCCATTTTATATCAATGTTCAGTAAATGTACTAATAGGACTCTGAAACTGGGAGAAAAAAATGTAACCTATTAAATAAAATTTGAGAAAATAACTTGTGGATTTAGTAAATATGATTCCAATAGAAGTGAAGGGCCTGTTCCATGCATTGTATTAAAATGGCAACTGCCTGTGACAACCTTTGAACAATATAGTGCAGCTCTATGCATCTGTTAGGTCAGGGAGTTAAGAGGCATGGTCTTTTCAGGGGCGATACATTACTCAGTGAAGGCTTAGGACACACTACTGAAAAGTTGCTGTGTTCCTCATGTTTTTTAAAGTCTCTCCTGGCTAACATATTAGCAGGACTGTAAGCTGTGCACTTCTGATCAGCTGCAATACACTGCAGCAAGATGTTGCTCAAGCATGCAGCTTTCCTTAAGCTGCTGCAGTGTGAGGTAGAGTTGTTCCCTGTAGTGGACTCGGAATATGAAAAATTTAGTCCCCTGCCCTCAGATCTACCCAGTGGAATGTAAAGACAAATGAAATAGTTCAGGATTAAATTTGAAGTTATTAAACTTAGGTAACTGTGAAGAGGACTTTCCCAACTGTACAACCAATATAAGTGTTTTTCTTGCCGTTTGTTCTTGTAACCCCAAAGCTGATAATTTTTTAATAGCCTATATATCTGCAGTGTTAGAAACCTAAGGCCAATTTAATTGTGCTTCTGAATGAGGCTGGGAAGATTTTGTTCCTACTTTAACAATTAAAGATGCTCTCAGACATGGACATAAATTGTTTATTTGTTTACCTTCAGAGCAGATAGTGCTATCTGAAAATTGAAAGGTGAGATAAAAACATATTTTCAGATTTGGAGAGTAATATGAATAAGAGATTTGTTGGACAATAGACTAAAAGATATGAAGCTTTGTACTACATATGTTAAGTGGTAATAGTACTCATCATAACTTCTTTCACGATCTGCAGCATTTTCAGTACTGTTTCATAATGTGAAGACTGGGCAATATACCAGAACGTGGCAAATGATAACTAATATGTTTATTCTACTTCTTTTAATTCACATATTTTGGTATTTTGGTACAGTCTAAATGTTAACTTTTTTAAAGAATAAGTATGCCACTTAGATTTTTCACACAGAACATTAAAAAAAAGAAAAAAATGTAGTCCTTGCGTTTAGTCAGAAATAACCAAAATGATGCATTTAAAATGTTAATGAAAGCTGATGAGAAATTTAATATTTTTGTACATTTATTCTTCAGATTCTTCACTAGTCTTGTATTAGTGAAATACATAGATAATGAAAAGTAGAAAATAGACTTCACAGTTCAATTACAGATAAACCAGAAGGCACTTTAAAGGTTTTCCTTTCAATTCTGTTTCTATCCTGTATCTCTCCCTCTCAGTTTCAGAGGGAGGCAGGAAGTCAAGGAGTTTCTGCTCTAATAAAAAGGCACTTCCAACACATGCATTCCCATTTCTCCCGCTTAGCTCCATGTAAACATTTTTTCCCTTTCCTTCAGCCTGCAAGCAGACACATTGTGGGACTGATTCTCAGTCCAGAGGAATTCTCTATGCTCATCAGTGAAGTTATCATGAACTTCCTTTGAACTAATTGAATCACCACTAAAATCAGAATCCAGCTCTACACCTCTGACAGGACATGGAATAGCTGAGCAAGATAAGGCGTGCAGGAAAGTCCTATCACACTGCCCTTTTCTGCCTATTTTCCTCCTTTGACACCTTCATAATTCTTCCTGGAAGGTGGAGCCACTGGATGTGAGAATCTGGTATTTATTCCAAACTGAGTTTCAACAGAAATAAAACCGTATTGAACAAATATAAGAGATGAGCACTTAGAACTTGATGCCTTGTTTCTTATTAATTGTATTCATAAAGGCACCTATTTTTTTCCTGCCAATTAAAATCTTCAGCAAGGTTATTTAAGAATTACAGAAGAGACTTGAATTATTTTAGTATTATTTTCTCTTGAACAAGGTGGAAAATATGAAATGTTTCTTACCATTTAAGTCTTTTTTTATGTCTCTTACTGTTCTAATGGTGAATGATTTTCATTACACACTTTGAAACAACTACATCAATTCCGGTATTCATTTATCTAAGAATGCATATGTGCACAGACTAACATACCCTCTTTGGAGAGATGGTCCTCAGTTTATAAGACTTTGCCTCTGTTAGAAACAATATGACTGAGGTCCTTTTGGAAATCCGGACCCTAGTGGGACACTTAAAAATATTCAACACTAGTAGATACTTGAATGCTCGGCAGTGAGTGCCTATGCGCATCTTTAGTTATCAAAATGTTTCTTAAACACCTGAGAGCTGGAAATTCAACTCTGAGTCAATTTTCAGCAATTTTCAAAATGAAAGTTAGGCTACTAAATTAGTTTGCATGTCTTCGTAAGTTTTACTCTGTAGCCATTTTTCATGGTTTTGATGCATTGCATCTGTCAGTTACTAATTAATTTAATGAACATATAGGTATAAAATTTTTTTTAAACTCAAAATATAAACCCTATGATATTGTACCACAAACACTGGTTCTTATCTCAACTGTACATGGTTTTTATTCTCATCTTTTACAAGGTGTGTCTGTAGAAGGAACAAGCAAGCAATATGTACAGTCATTCAGCCAGCATCTAATTGTGACCAGAATGTTTTAATTGTTCTCACAATGCTAATTAACCATGAGGGTCCAAAAGTTATTTGCATGCTACCTTCTGCTTGGATTTTTAGCTTTTTGTGGTTTGTTTTTTTTTTCCTTCTTCCTTTTGGGCGCTAGTGACTGCATATATCAACTGTGTGCTTCATTGGAGAGGAAGATGCTTGGGAATGTGTCTGTCAGTACTGTCACCTCCTGTAATTAACAGCATGCTAAGAGCTGTAAGCAACCTGGGAAGCTTGATTGCATCATGCATCAAGGAAAGGACAGTTCAAGAATTTGTGCATCTTTTTAAATGAAAAAACCCCCAATATGGCCAACCACAGAAATAACTTTAGACACAGTCCTGGGTTCTCTTTGTCTGATAAAAATCCGAGGTTAACAAAGTAAGTAATGAAGATGATTTGACAAGAAGTGTCATTATAACAGATAAATTAAAGAAAGCAAGTGAATGATAAAATTAATTTACACATATTTAAACTATGGTTTGATTTGATCATGCTCAGTGTTTCTGGTTCATTATGATTATAGGGTCTGATTTCCCAGCTCTTTACTTCTGATTTATGCTAAAGAATGAGGTATACTGTCGGTTTCAGACTTTCTGTTTTAACTCAATGCTAAATTAACCTTAAATTATGGGTTGGATTTCATTACATTTCTGATTCCTAAAATTAAAACTGTATTTGAGAAGCAGAGAGGGGGCGAGACAGAGAGAGCAAGGGAGGGGAAGCAAGAGCGTGATGTGCTGCTCAGACACCTCTAGTAGGAGCTGTCTCTAATGCTGGAAGGAATACATTACACCTCTGTCCCTACTTCTCTTTTTTATTTGTGAATGTTTGCCAGAGATTATTATCACACAGTTTCTCATCAGAACTGGAGTTCTAGCTTATCGAAGTGTCAGCATAAGGGCAAATTTGATGTAATATGGCTAGATGTGAGCCCCTGTTTGACAGGAAACTCATTAGAATGAAACCTGTATCTTTAGCTAAAAAGGTTTTGTAAAAATTACTGGGCAGTAAGGGACAGATTTTACAGGAACTTAAGCCTTAAACAGTTTAGTGTGGTCTCCACTATTACAGTTTTCAAAAGCATCTGCATGTCTGGCACTGTTATTTTACCAGAAAGCAGGCACACAGGCATTTTGAAAAATCATAGTGATTTTTGTTTCTTATGTTACTGCATGCCTGACACTGCAAAGGGTATGCAGTTTCTCAGTTATGGGGGGCTTCATAGAACAGGAGGTGCCACACCTCTCAGAGGCACCAAACCTCTTCCTTAAAGCCTATGCTCACAGTCACAAGCAGATCTCCACCTGGATTTAGCATAGTACATTCCCCCCATCCCCTTTCTGGTTTTCAATTGTTATAATCATCAAGGAATTAATTACAAATATTAGAAATTTTCTAATTATGATGCGTATAACAAATACAAGTATGTATAGTCACTCTTTTTAGAAATTTAACTCATTTAACAATAATTGAAAGAAATGCTATTTTGCGCTATTTTGCCCCCTTCCACTTGACAGCAGCTCTGCACTTTGGGTATTCCTTACCCCAAATCTTAATTATATTTGAGCTTTACAAAGCTCTCAGACTATTTTCAATCTTTTATATGTTTATTGTATTCATGAACACAAAACCACAAAGTACATGGCTCAGACACAGTAGGGGACAAAAGGAAGGCAGTAAGATGAGGGGCTGAAAACACCAATGAATTGACACTCATAATTGTATAAATGGTATCACACAGCTGTATGAACACCTACACTGAACTGTTGGGTAGCCTAACTTCAAACAAGCACAACAGAAGGCCATCACAGAAAGTCTGCAGTTTTACGGACTCCAAGTCTCATTTCGCTGCTCTGAATCACAGAATCATTCCCACTTATATCACCTGGCCTTGCACAATAAAGCTGAGCAGTTTGGGACTGTAATTCCCAAAACCACCATTAACACAAGTGATCTCATGTACTTCTAATGGGACCAAATCTTCCACAAAGTGCTGTATGCTCTGATCACTAATTAAAACTTTACCTATGCCTGTAAGTTGATCATTTACATCTGCAAAGTTTTTACTATGCATACTTTTCTTCAAGACACGCATCTGGTTAATGGAACTAGGGTAAATATTTCATAGGACAATAGTGGCAAAACTGAATGGCGAACACCTTCACTGATGTTGGACTTGCTGCCTCCACGTTATAGTGAAAGACACACTAGAAACCAGTGAATGGATGACTAGTCACTGTTCCCTGTGAAGCATTATGTTGGTAATCAAGTCCTGGCCCTGAAGTGCTCATGTAGATAAACCACTGTCTGTTGGAAGTCTGTGGGTGTTTTGTCCAGGGAAAAGCTGATGGAATGGTCCCAAAGACCAGCCATCTACAGGGGACCTCATGGGTTAAGGTCACTGCTGACTTTGTAGGGGGGAGGGTCAAGGACCTTCTGCCAGGAGTGCTTTCCTGGGTCTAGTGATTGAGACTCTGGTACTGTTGACAGTTGTTGTGGGCAGCTGCTATAATGAAAAATTATAGGCACATCTTTAAAGGGGTGTAATTTTTTGATCCAAAGTGAGTTTTTTTGGTTTAGAAATAAAAGGCAAAGCACATGTTTAAGAGAGTTCCTTTTTCCTGCCACTGAAGCGGTGTAAACATGAATTTAAATATTTTGTTTGTTTGTTTGTTTTTCCATGGCTCTGGAGCCTCTAACAAATCTCTACTGTTTCTTGTTTTTCTTTTGTTTTTGAAGTATCTTAAAACGTTTAGTGTTCGTGGAGTATTTTCTCCAGGACAAAGACTGTTCTGAAGGAGAACATCAAATGCTAAAACACTGCATGATTTAAATTTGTTAGTTCTAAAAGAAAAGCATTTCCTCCTTATTGAAAGTTTCTGAATTATTATGCATTCCTTTCTGTATCAGCTGTTTGCTATTCCAAGAACTATCCTGAATAACCAAAAATCAGAAAAAGAAACCAGCCATTTATAGAACAAAACTCCCTGAAAGAAAAAAAAGATTATGCAAAATAACAACTGTCTTCTGCCAGGTCTGTTTTTAAAATTAAACCTTATTTTCTTCTCTAGAGCTGTGACCAGGCTTTTATTGCTAAACTGAGGTGTTTCATCTAAGGTTTGAATAATACGGTAGCATACATTAGACTCAAAAGGGTATATTGGTGATTGAATGCTTGCCTATGTAGCCTCCCGAACAATAGCATCTTGCACTATGTGCACTATGTGTAGGTGATGCCATGTTGAGAGAAGCTGTACATGTCATTCAGTGCTGTTTGTTGTTATTCCTTCTTCAGGATGATTCACAGGACTTAGAATGAGGCAAAAATATGTTTTGTGTAGCTGTATGTCACTACGCAAATTCATCGGTTCACCCTCTAGGTTGCAGTGGACTATGAAAAAATCAGCATAGTAGGAAAATGCTGTTTACCAGCTTAATTATTAGGGCTTGCTTGTGAAAGGCAGGTCTACTTGAGCTTTGTCCAGGGGTGAGTATTTGGCTTTAAATGTACTTCGTTTATTTAATAGAAACCTCTCTTGAATAATTCTGACTCTGATTTTATGGCTGTGTGAATACATTTCTGTTATTTTCAACTTAATAGCTTTTCTAAAACTCTGCTGTTTCATTCCTGGTCATTTTGAACTTCCATGATTTCATCTGGGGGGATGAGATTTTGTAGAGCTGTGCTTTGAAATCGTGCTGTAAATCTGCCGTGCAGTTCACCTAATTACCCCTTCAGTGCAGAGTGCAGCTTCACATTATATACCAGTTAGATGCTAAAAATGACAGTCCTGTTTTCCTTGTCTCTCTGTCCCGTATATTTCCACTCCATCCCTTACATAAAATCTAGGCTGAGAGGTGACAATTCAATTCACTGGTCTGACAGTATTTTAGTTGTGATTTTGCACTATCTTTTTTTTTGTCTTGCTTTGGATGAGCCGTATTTCTGCTAAAGTGGTAAGCCGATCCAACTCACCCCAGAGCCAACAAGTTAGTAGGTTGAATATAGGCAAAACGAGGGGCAGATTACTTATGACACAAAACAGCAATCCCAGTGACTGTTGTTTACTCTTAATACTAGCTATGTCTGGGCCAAAGTCTACTGCTCCATGCTCCTTGAGCCAGCTATGTCTACATTGCCTGTAGCAGCAAGATTTGAGCTGCATTGGTTTTGATCTCTGAATCTTCCCCACCTGTTCATCTTGACAAGCCAGTGTAGGGGTGATAAGAGATTTTTGCATTTAAGTAAATAATGCAAAAGTATAAATTTAATATAATTTGAAGACTATTAACTGCCTGAAGGACCTTTTAATGATTTTATTGTTAGACTTTTTCCCTATATTGAAATAAAATTGATGTCAATATAATCATGTGAAGTCTCTGGGATATGTACCCTATGTACCTTCTGCAGGTAAATTTACAGGTATATTGGAATATAAAGACAGTGACAGCCTAATTTATATGGGGGGCATTAGAATCTAATAAAAAGTGCAATAACAAAAACTGTTGATATGATTAATAGAAGCTTTGTGTTTATGCAGAGAATAAGAATTTGTATTTAATTAGGTAACTAGAAATATGCGTAACTTTTACTATCACTAGAAAAATACTTGATGGAAGTCAGTGAGGGTAGTTGGTTACGGTTGTCATTTGTCTGAGTTTGCCAAAAGCGGTAGTTCACTAGAACTAAAAGACAGCAAATATTTTAAAAGAAAAGAGCAAATCACTGTGCAGTTGCTTCTTTATCATTCATAGCATGGGATGCATATTAGTCATCATAAATGCTGTGCTGGGGGAGTAGATGCTTCAAAAGCTTTCTTCCTCTTCTGGAAACATCTTGGATGAAGAGCATAAAAGGAAATCCCTAGAGAAGAATAAACTATCATGTTTATAAGAACATCCTATTGACTGACTAATTGGAAGGATACTAAAAAATTCCTGGGGGAAATGGTCTAGAGCTGTATGACTTTTACTGACAATACTTAGAGAAATTCTTTTTTTTTGTAATGACAGAGAAATGCATTTGAATTGAAAATACTCTGTATCAAACTTCCTAATCTGACCATGGATTCAAAATGAACCAGTGACAGTGAAGAAAATGATAAAATTAAGCATGTGTGAGAGAAAAAAATTCCTGTACTGATATTGTGGCTCTGAGTTCAAAGCTGCTTGACTACTTAAATTTCTGAGAGTTTATTTCAGCAGGAAAAGAATCAAATATACTGTATATAATGAACAATATACTGTATATAATAAACAAAATGATAATTCTGAAAAAAGAAAATGAATGTCTTCTTTACAATGCCCTATCCAAGGATTGGTCTCTCCTCTGCATTTCATTTTCATGCTGCCTTCTATTACAAGAAAAGTACTGCAAATGTAATCAAAGCAATGTCACTAAGGAAGAGCCCTCAAGCAGAAACTGAGGGGGTTTTGTCTTTGCAGTATGAAACATGGGAAAATACATGAGTCTTTCAGGGTAGGAATAGGGAACAAGCAGAAGAGCAGGTTGGTGTATCCAGCATTTTAGATTTCCAGATGATTCCTGCACCAACCATTGCCCATTTTTCATTCACTTTCTGATCTCTTGCCCCTTCTGCCTCCCCTCTTTCTCTCTGTCAAATTTCTTTCTTTCCAATGGAGACAACTTCAAGGAAATTTCAAGATCATCTTCAGGAATGTACTGTGTCAATTACCAGCTATTTAGAGCTATCCTACAAAAAGTACTACTTAGCCTTCGTTATAAAAAGTTTATCCGATTATAGCAATATCTGCAGAAAAAAGCCCTGTAATTGTTACTAACTGGAATGTGATACAGATGAACCATATCAGTTTATTTGAATGTCCAGAAAATTATTCATGCCCTTTTTCGAAAATTATTCATACCCTTTTTTTAAACTGCAGTTTTGGTGAAAATTAACAATTATGAACTTGAAATAGATACAATTCTGTCCCATATTTTTCTTAATTTCAAACCCGTCTTTGCAAGACAAGTTACAAGCTTGTTTTCGGTATCTTTACAGTGATAATTTCTTACACACACATTATGAACTCCCAAGCCTGAAAAGCACATTTCGGTTTATAAATTCAGTATGCTGTACCTGTCCGCTAGTAAATAAATATAAAAGAATATTCAATTCAGCAATACCACGAATCCTTTGTAATCTTCCCAGGGAGGACATACGCAATATGAAAGATTTATATGGATTGGTTTCACATAGTATCATGCTTTTCCTGGCGTTATACTTTTTGATAGCTTGGGTATGCAACATCAGTATAGCCTAGAAGTTTGTTTTTATCTGGACCTCTGCTACGGCTCTGTCTATCATATAAACAAGGAATTAGCATGGCTCTCTTCAAACAAAATATGCTTACTCTGAAGGTCTTTCTAGCTCCAACTGTGACTGAACAGCATTCTTCTATACGTTCCTGTGTTATTTCACTTCATCCTAACATTTCATTTCCTTTGTCATGATTTGCATGGTGAGGAATGAGAGGGGAAAAGCCAAGTAAGCTGTCCTTTCTCAGTGTCAGGGCTGCTTGCTTCCTGCTTCCCAGCACACATCCAGAACCTAAACCATGGTTTGAACAGGTGTCAGCAGCCATATGGCAAAGATACAGACAAGTCTGACCTGAAGTCTGTGGTCAGACTTATTTTTTACAATGACGGTGTGCTACATTTTTAGCAGGAACAGTTTTTCAGAGTTCATCTCTTCTGTCAAACCAGAGCATTGCTGATTTTTGGTCGGAGTCCTAGACACCACTAGACTTCATTGCTTAGGCACCAAAGTGTGCTGGAGTGCACCTCGGCCCCCTTTCTAAGAACCTGTGCAGGCAGAGGTGCTGCACATCACGCAGTTGCATCCCAGTGCTGCTTACAAACAGGACAGCATAACAGTGGGTGCAGCTCACTTGCAAGTCTGCCAAATCTTGATAGAATCAAATAACAGAATCACAGAATAGTTAGGGTTGGAATGGATCTTAAGATCATTGAGTTCCAACCCCTGTAGCTCCTTAGATCCCACCATGCCCTCACACCTGGTACTCATTCACCATCCTCAAGTATACACATTGTAAAAAGCCATTCTGTCCCTCCTTTTGTGGCTCCACAGAAGCAGCAAATCACCAAGGAGCAACCGGAGCTCAGAAGAGACTCAGACACTTATCAGTACAAATAGAGATGAGGATTCATCTCTGCTTTAGCAAGGATATTTCCTGACAGGACTCTATTCTGAGCGTGGCAGAGCTGCCCTGCTTACAAAGATGGCTCTTCACAAAGCTAGGGAGAGTTATGCTTTAAGTTCAAAGAAGACAGATATGTCTCCAGAATCCAGAAGACCCACCTGTAGCTGCTTTCTCCTCCTCTCCCCTTCATAAGGAGCTGAAACCATGACACTTGGACCAGCTAAACACCTGAAAAGGAGCTGAGCCATGAGTACATTTAGTGTTTTGGGAGTGGGAAGCAAAGGTTTGTGACTCTCTGCTTAGATTTGGGTAATCTGTTAATAATGGGCAAGTTCTAGCCAGACAAAGGCAAAGGTAGGACATACCACACGTGAGGAGAAAGGGAGCCTTTCAAAAAAACTCACCCCTTCCCTATCCATCTGCTCCCCATTTCTCCCGGCCAAAGGGGACTTCTGGACTGCTCATGGCAGGAGCTATTCTTTGTGCTGGGGAGAAGTAGTGGTAGGTACAACAGGTTGGCCGGCAAGACTACCTGATAGCAAGCTGTGCCATGGCCAGGTTCCTGCTGTGACTGACTATGGTGCTAGATGGCATTTCTTTCCAAGAATCATAGACTTTCCCAGGCATCTCCAGGTGACTTGCGCACACAACCCTCCTCCCCCCTCCTATACCAGCCTGGATTAGCTGCCATGGCAGCATGTTCAAGTGGTTCTATGCAATGGCTGAGCGCAAACACACCATTCAGATTGGTAAACAATCACCTGGCAGGTCCCTGTTATGATTACATGGCACGATCTGGTCGTGATCAGGCCCTCCCCACCCTAGCTACACATCCTGCCAGGCACTTCCCCCTTTTTCTGGCCTTGGCTTGAGTCATGGGCTTGTTGAGGCACAAGTTAGCATCCTTCCCCCTGGGAATTTTTTACATATGGTTCTGGTCACATTCGGATTGCTTCACCTCCTCGTTGCTACCTCACTAGTAAAACAGGATATGGCTCTGCAAAGCAGCAGGTAACTCTAGGAAGGGGAGGTGGGTTTCCTGGCCACCCACAGGAACAGTAGGACAAGTTAGCAACTGCTGCTTTTTTTCTGTGTAAGCTATCTCAGGCAAAGGGACAATAGTAGGATTATATGCCAGGTTTGTGTAAGGGCCATGTCTGACCCACTTTTGTCCTAGCTCCCCATGCCACCAGGTCCTTGGCAAAGTACTCCCTTAGTATGGATCACAAATGTGTATCCTCTGAGAATAAGGAAGTCTAGGAAGGGAGTGTTGTTGGTAACTCCCTGTGCGGATACTGACAGACTTGCTAGGGCCATATGATCTGTAGCCCAAGGACAGGATTATCTGCAGGACAGGACTTGATGCTACAAATGTTTCTCTGGGCTGTCAGGAAGAGAATGCCACACTATGTGTGGCAAAAAGGACAGAATACCTGGACAGAAGAAGGTGAACTCGGTTAGTATAACTGGCCATGGCACCTGAGCTGCTTGAAAGTGAGAGAACACAGAAGCACCCTTTGCTGGCACCCTATATTGGCTTGTTAACTTGGCTGTAGGTGACTGGTAAACTGTGACAGCAAGTTCCTCAATTTTTCTGCAAAGAGGAATGTTTAACACTAGGTTTGCATTGTGCACACATATGCTTCATCCATGTTCAGGCACTGCAACAGCTAACAAAGTACTTCTGGCCATGTCAGGTCTGAAGTGCTGTGTGGTTGGTGCTAGCTTCGCTTATCCATGCCTGGCACTCTACGAAAGTGAGACTGGTTTGGACTATACCTGAAGGTTGGTCTACAGAGAGAAGCAGGCTTGCTTTTCTCTTGTGCATAGGTATGGGTCAGGTGAGGCATGCTAGATCCACCCCAGTTTGCTTATCCATCTGATGTAGATGGAGAGTGGCCCTAAAGCAGTCTAGCTGTCCTTCAGTTTCAGAATGGAGTCTGAAGGAGAGCAACAAAAGATAACTAGATTATTTAGAGCACACTGCAATGATCACAGGAGTTACCCAAGGCAGGGGAGTTTACTGAACTTTGCACAGTATAAAAGCTTCTGGTTGTAGGTCACCTGTGGGATAGTTCACAGTGCTCCTTCCAAAACTTTTCCAAGGCCAGGGCACCGGTCTGGGTCTGGCAAATGATATTTGCATCTGTGTGCTGTTAACAGAGATAGAGTGGTTACAGACAGAGTAATCAGTTTAATTAAATGCTTTGTATCTATAATTTGTCTGATTTTAGAGCATATTAAATTGAAATTAAGCTTCTAATATATTATTACAGGAACATATTCTGTTTCCTTTATGTCCTTTATAGCTGTGATTAATATATTCAAAAGTATACATTACACTGCCACAATAATGAACAGAGCTAAATGAATATAAATATCTGCAGTAAAATACAGTGAAGTCCTGCAGTGCAATGGTAATGTTAGTCATTTTTGCATGAATAAATTAAGGTAGAGTGTGAAATTCTGTAACTGCTATGAACCAAAGTCTCCAGCCGGTATGGAGCTTCAATTCTTTGTGGAACTAGTCTGTTGTAAATATTTATTGCTACTAATTTAATGCTTAGTCACAGAATAAAACCTTCTATTCTTCTGGGTGATTCCTTATCTCCACTGTGTTCCATTTACTTTTTTTTTCTGGAAGTGAAAGTTTGAGATTTGATCCTGACAGGGTCAGTTTTAGATGTAAAAATCAACATAGAAGCACTTTTTCTAATCTTTTGCAACAACTGATTCAGCGCTTGTGGCTGCTTGCTGAGAATCCTTTGATGCTGAAATTTATGGGCCAGATTCACTGACTTTTTAAGACCAGAGAAAAGTATCATTTGGTCTCAGCTCCTTCATATCACAGACCATAACTGCAACTGAATTAGAGCATATTTTAAAGAACAGTAAAATCTTGTTTGTATAGAAAATTCCAAATGCTTTGGTAAGCTATTCTAAAGATCCAGTATTGTTATATTTAAGTATCTGCACCTTGTTTCGCTTCCCAGTTACCTAGTTTGATCACTTTTATCCACTGTTCTCTTAAGCTGAGCAAGTGGTGGAGTTTTTCCTTCAATATATACAGGATAATAATCCATCCAGAACCCCATGAATGTGTCAGTAAGTCTGCATAAAATATAGGTGGAAGCTCATGTTGGGAAAATATAGATTGGCTTTTATTTTCAAAGAGACAAAAAAAAAGTAAGAATGTTTTGTGTTAATTCCTAGTATCTTTTATGTAAAGAAAATGGATTTACTTCTTCAACCAGTTAAATAAATTCTTCTAAGGTTTTTTCATTTAAAACAGTTGTTTTCAATTACTCATTAGAAGTGCTGCAGAAAAGGCTTAAACCTTCATTTTGAAAAATGCCTCAATGAAATAATTGAAGCAATTCTGAAAGACATTTAGCAAATGTTGAAATGAAGTATTCTTATAACTTAAAAATTCTTCACATTCCTACTGATCTTCCTTTTCAGATACATTTGCCACATTGTACTAATAATTGCAATTTTCTTGGTTCTTCTGAAATACTACTTCACATCAAATGAATTGATTATTGAAATAAAAAAGTCAGCAACCTATAATCGTTATTCTCTTGACTACTAGACTAAAGAGTTCAGTGTTTAGATAGTAAATCCAAATCATCTACAGTGCAAATACATAGCATAAACAGGTCAGCTGTTACTATGTTTCTGATGTACACTGGAGAAGTAAAAAGGAAAGGATGAAACAGGGTTTCCAGACTTCTGCCCAAGCTTGCAACTCTTTCCAAAGTCATTATGATTTAAAATGCAAATTCTGAAAGAGTATACAGATTTTCTAGTACTTTCATTAGCAAACATGAGTTTCAAATTATTAGCAGCGGTATTATAGTGAATGATATTTGTAAAATTGGAAAATCATTTTGTTTGGAAGGGATCTCTAGACCTTGTCTGGAACAATGTCCTGTTCAAAGCAGGGCCTGTTGAGCAGATAACTACGGGTAATCCCCTACCTGTGCAAAGATTACCTTAAACCATCACACTGGAACTTGTATTCAGATGTTATCTGCCATGAACCTTGATCCCTTTTCTGAGTCACCTCTTGCCAGGTAAGCAGGTGCCTCTAAAAAAAACAATGGCTTAGCTTTGTTGACCTTTCATGTGCATTTTCCAATCTTCCCAACAGATCCCCAGTACATGTTAAAATGGCATAAACTCCAATGCATTGCTAAATGTACTATTAGGAATTCCTTTGACATGAAGGAATCCTGCAGTGTGCCAAAGGCAACTTTGTTTCCCTGCTTGCTGTCCCTGCCACAGGGACTTGTCAAGATTATTTTGGGGAATGAGCCCAGGAGTGTCATTCACTCCATGATCAGTGGCGGTTTGCAAGATCTGTAGTTTTGCTGCTTTTACTAAAGACTTCTAGCTTGTTCTGGGGCTTGCTTTGACCTCAGGTAGCTTCTGGAAGAGGGAGAAGCCACTGGTTGCTGCCTTCCAGGGGGTGCCTGGAACAAGGCCAGAAAGTCTCCTTAACCTAGCCATTTGTACACGTTTAGATCCCCTTTAATCCAGGTTTAGTAGACTGAAGAATTCAACCTGACAAATACTGCTGTGACAGTAGGTCATGGAGAGAGCCCTGCTGTCAGGCTATGGGGGCTGCAAGGAAAAATTGTTTGAACTTAAAAATATACAGTTGCCTGCATCCCAGGTGAAGTGTTCTCAAAACCAGCTACTGAGCATTTTGTACTGCTGGGAGGATGTAAGACTTCTTGGATAAAAAACATAAGTAGGAGCAAAAAGGTCACATTTCTACTTGTGTCTGAAAAGTCCTCTTATGAAAGGATTCTACACATTCTTCTAGGGATCCAGAGACAGTAGGAAACGTTTCTTACTATTTGCCTTGCCAGTTAGGAGGGGGGAGATATAAGTTCCTGGGCTAACCACTTTTTTGACATATAGAAGAACATTGTCCTACTTAGAGTTCAAATAAGGTTTTAGTTAAGTGTTTTGCTCATTTCTGTTAGTGTACTTCTGCGCTGCCGTCTTCAGCAGGTTATGCTTGAGCCAGATTTTTTTCTTTTTTTCTTTTTTAAGACTTTCACTGTTTCTATTTTTGAAAATAAAGTTGTGAAAACTATGTCAATGTCAAATACTGGGTAAAACCTGCTAGAGGTGACGGGATCAGAATGTCGTTTTACAGGCTTGTATAATTTTTGAAAGTGATTAAAAAGCAAGAATAGAAATTCCTTACGTGATAAGTTAATACTTAAAAAAGTAGGTTTTCTCTGTTCAGCATAGATCCTTGAAGGTCTTAAGCAATCCCACCAGAAACCTGGTTTTATTAGCATTTTAAAAGAATTACTTGTGGAAAAGATTATTAAAAATTTGTTTGGGGAACTTTGGAACATTGCTTTACTTTACCCATCCACAGTATTGTCTCACCTTTTAAAAGGAGAATTTTGCCAAAATTGGCTGAATTTTATGATAGCAATGGTCTCATGTGGTCAGCTGCAAGCTGATGGCTATTGGTACTGTTAAAATACTTAAAATGTAGCATTAAGTCATAACTCCTCTGTAATATGTACCTATCTAGGAATTTGTTAATAGTCCTGGTCTTAAATCCTGGATTTGACAATCAGAGTCTTTTGGTCTATGTTATGACAAGTGAAACTACTGTTTTCATTTTCAGGAAAACTGGAGTTTATTTACATTACTTTGTGCTGACTTTCCCTAGTACCACTTCTGCACTATCTGCTGACACTGCCAGCATATTAAAGGGCAATAGCAGCAAGCACTCACAGGGCCCTCAGTGTACGTGGAGGGACCGAGGAAATCTTTACAGTCGAGTAGCAATTCAGGACTGTATTTCTGCTAGCTGGACCATCAATTTATTTTCAAAATGTACCATATAAAAAAAACTTACTGTGTTAAAAGTGTATTGAAAGTGACATCAGCTCACTTAAAAATATTAATTGTGGGGAGAAGCAAGAGATTCTGAGCAGCTGAACCACCTTACTTCAAAATCCCCACAATTACATTTTCGGCAATAGGAAATATTCCTGTAAATGAACGCTTTGTCCTATCTCTGAGTAATTTTCAATGTTACTTGTGTCACATATCAGAAAGGCTTAGTCATCAGAATTATGCACCATTTAAAATGCTGAGGAAGCACTACTGAGTTTTTGCAGCACTTCCCAGGCAGGCTGTGTTTAGATCTGGGTTTGTCTCTTTTAAGGCCAGGCCTGGACCTAATTATTCAGCCTCAGGAAGTATGTATTGGAGGACTTTAATTAGAAAACAAGGAAGAGATTTAAAGGGCTTATGTTTCAAAGAAATAAATTGAAAATTGTGTATCCATATCAAGGTAGGACTCTATCTGTAGTACTAACAGTCAAGTAATCTGAATGAGAGGAAATGGAGTGAAAATGCTCAATTAGATTACAGCATAAAAGTAAACAGATACTCTGGACTGAATTAAACTACTGACATTCATCTTAAAGTGTAAAGGGCTTTAAAAATAGTATATACATTAATGAAATGCCCTAAAACGATCATGCTTAAATCCCCTCAACCCCTCCCTCCCCGATTTATATACTTCTGGAAGATTTATTAAAAATGCACTTATAAAATAAGATTGAAGATGACTGTGGTATTTTTGAAAACTATCAAGAACCAAGGGGAAATCTCATCTGGCACAGGAGAACATACAACAGTCATTTGATGGATTACATTTATTTAAATGATAAACTAGAATATTACTGACGTAACCTCTCAGGTTTCTGTTGAATCTTGTAACTTTGGTAGTGAAAAAGAATCAGTAGTGATTTTCTTATTGATTTACTCAGAAGTATGAAAGCTACATTAAGGTCTCGATTTTTCTGAGATTTATGAAAGCTGAAGTAGAGAATCTTGTTTTCAGAGTATTCTGACTCTAACTATTAGAGTAAATGAAAGAGAACATAGTAACCACTCAGTAAAAAAAAAAATCAAACCAAAAAGAATGCGTGCTTCCCTTAGACTCCTTACTCCAAAGGGAATGCACTGCACAATAGAACACAGAGTGATCTGACAGTAGGTTGATGGGGTTTTTCTGGATAGGTTTGTGCCCTGTTTTATACATGTATTGATATTTTTTAAATCTGGCCCTAAGCAATTTGTTGATTCTACATAGCAATTTAATGGCAAGACTAATAACATGCTTCTGTACCATGACCGGTGATTGTAACTCCTGCAGAGTGCTCTTGAAAGAAATTTTAAAAGCCTGAGGCAGATATCAGCAATTCATGTGACATGCAAAGGTGTAGCAAATGCCAGAGAATCTGGTTACCTCCCCTGAGAAAGGGTTTTTTGGCAGCTGACAGAAGAGTTGATTTTTTTGTTTGTGCACAGTGAGTTGCATATTGTAATGTAAGATGGGGAAACCATGTAAGTATCTGGTCAAGAGTCCTTCCTATAGCTGTATTCTAGATGTAGGTTTGCCTCAGCCCTGCTGGGGATTACTTGCCACTCATTTCTTGCATTTTATTGTGTTAATGGACCATATACACGTGTGATGGGAGAAATTTGGATCCTGGTGGAGTTACCAGCAAACATACCACTGACTAAACTGGAAACTTAGTTGAACCCAGTGAAGACTAAGGACATAGATGGATTCCTGTGGGGTGTTTCTCAGCAAAATGTTACCTGCCCTGCAACTGGCAAGCCTCTGAAAAAAGGCAATCATTAGCTATCCCATCAACTCTAAGTACTCCAGGTAATGTATTTAACTGGAACAAGAAATTTACTGTTACTTTTATTTTTCAAACAAAGTTGAAATGACGCTTTCAGAAAAGTGAAAATAAATGTTCTTTTTGTAAAGCAAAAAGCAAAATCAACTTGTCAGCTTTCCGAATGCAATCTGTGTGATTAATGTGTCTTGAAATACAGACATTTCTATAAAATATTAATTACTTCACTTCTGGACTGTATTGAATTACATTTAGCAGTTTTTTTTAAATTCCTTCCATATATTTTAGTAAATAATGCTTATTAAATCCTTTGATAATAGAAACCACTTCCTGTGTAATTTTACTGTTTTTGTTAAAAAATCTAAATTGGTTGCCAGGCACAACAGAAGTCCAAGGAGCTTCCTAGGAGCAGAGATGACTTTTGTAAGCAAGAATCTGAGGAATGTGCTTATTTTTCCTTATAGCTATAGTGTCCAAAATTTCAGACATGTGAATGTTGAAGAGTGGCTGATTTTTTTTTTTAAAAGAATATTTTGCTTTTTTAACAAGATAGCATCATTGTTGCTTTTCTAATTTAAATGACTTACATAGACAAATCTATATGAAAGTTATGAATACAGCTCAAATGCTTGATTTACCTCAAAATATCCAGAATGAATGAAATGTGTTTAATTTTGTTGGTTTTTTTTTTTTCTAAAATGAAAAATTCCCCTAATTGTAAAAGTAATTTGGTGCCATATTGGTTGTTTGATGTAATAAGGTGTACAGTTCATAAACACATCTATCACTTAACAAGATTTTCTGTTTTCCTTTCTGTCTTACTAAGATGAAATTTAAAGAAGGATTAGAAGATTAAAAAATTATAATAATGCTATCTACTGTTTAATAAACACCATATTTTCTCTTATTCATGTGTTCAAAGATAGAGAGGAGTGCCATACCTCTTTCATGTGCACAACAGATTCACTGTCAGAAGAGGAAGAAGTTGGCAGGCTCATGAATAACGCTAAAGGAGGGGAGCAGCTGCTAAGTAACAAAACCTTCCTAGCAGGGCCTTTCAGCCAGTTGCTGTACCATTTGACGTGGCACTCATGAGAGTGTGCACACGTGTGTAACTGGAAAGGCAGGAATGTATTAAAAATATCACTGTGGAAGCACTGTTTGTCATATTAACTAGGTAAACACGTAATCTTTAGAAGAGTATTTTAAGATTTTAGATATGAAAGAAACACCTGAAAGCAACCTCTCCTCTGACTCTTATTTTGTCAGTACGGCATATCTACACAGGCACTCTGCTACTACTTGTTTCTGCAGTACCCAGTCAGGTAAATTATGGCTTTTGGACAGTCAGTAGAATTGTGCCATTAATACCAAGCAGATAAAAAAATTTATCCCATGACTTTTCTCAGTGCTACCAATAAACAAACAAACAAATAAATAGAAAATCATGCAATTGGACAGTGTAAAAATTACCGAGGAAGAAACAATGAGAACTCAGAAAATCACCAAGAAAAAATGCACCTGAAAAACAGTGAAAAATGACTTTCAGACACCAAATGAGAAAAATGCCTATGTTGTTCTTTACTGGGACAGTTCCCTTAACTGTAAATGCACATAAGTTGTTCCTACTCAGTACAGTAGTTCTCTTGACTGCAAAGTCTATATGTAGAGAATGGAAAGAATAAGCCTGGTATCCTGAATTCATATCGCTGGGCAAATGGAGAGAATTGCATATCTATTCAAGGCAATTAGCATCTATTATGAAAACATGACTGTTTTGTGTTATTCACACAGATTAAAGAGCCACATACACTTCTGGTGAAGAAATAGAACACAAGAACAATAGGTTTCTAGAAGACATATTCCATAGTTGTATTTGTTTGCCGTTGCCCAGGGCACCAAATTGCATTTTTCACACCAAGGATTTAGAGATCCCAAGGTTTTTCTTTTTTATCTTTCTTCCAAATTTGGGCTCTTATACTTAATGGCAGTAATTACCTTAAAGAAGAGAGGTATACAACATAATGTCAAAAATTCCATTACATTAATAAATTTAGATTTGTATTTAAATGTGTTCGTAGGAATCCATTAACTCATTATACATTGACAACAAAAGACCTTTCTCCTGTTTATTGTAGGTGCATAATAACTTGGGCTTTTGTTTGAAAACACCTTTTAGACATGTTTGCTCAACTGACTATTTTAATGAATATGTTTTAACATGTGATTTAGATGTAAAGTATTCAGCATAGGCATATAGAACCCATCTCAGAGTCATAGTTCAGAATCCAAGTTTTGGGAGTAAATATTCCTAATGTTTTGTTAACTTACTCAGGGCTTAGGCTGAATTCTCCTAATGGAAATAGTCTCATCTGACTATATACTGGATTCATACTACTGGGCAAAAGAACAGAACTGTGTATCTGTTGAAGGCAATTGGCACCTATGACAAAAATAATGGCTGTTCTTCGATCCTCAGACTGAAAAAAAAGAGGCATATACACTTTTGATGAAAAACCAGAACACATGTCCACAAACAGTAGATTTCCAGAGCTGATATTTATTTGCCTTTGCCAAGGATTCTGACACATATACAAAACAAAAGCTTATTCAGCCTCTCCAATCTGACAGTCGTCTCCGGCATACTTCTTTCCTAGGTCTCCCTTTACATCTAGGGAGTGAGGACACAGGGAGGTACAGCCTTATAATTGTAAATTGGGTGAAAGTATTGCAGCCTACAATCAACTTTTTGGTAGCTGGTGAAGATTCTTTATTTCTATTAATTTGCTCTTGAAGATAATTTTGAATTAAGATAAATATTTTTACAAGGATAGTTTCAATAGTAAAAGTCAATATGATCAATGGTGTAGTCACTTTCTAATTGTAAGCTGTTGGTAAAATGAATACCCTCTTTGCTCCTTTCCACAGAGTTTGTTGACTTTAAATCTCCTCAAATATTTGCAATTTAGAGGAAACTGCTCTTACTTTTTTTATATCTTGTGATATTAAAAAAAAAACCCCAGTCTTTGATAACTTTTTATTAGAGAAGGAAAGGTGCTTGCCCTATAAGTAAGACTGCTTTGAAACACAATGCTTAGTACTGTTTCTTTAGAAACATAATATTTTGCATATTTTCCTTGTAACATCTAAACCGTTAGTATCTGATACTACAACAACTTGGTTACTGAAATCACCCTGATATGTTTGGAATTTGACCAGTAATATTGTAGTCAAATGAAGTGATGTATTATTCATGCTTAGTTAGGTCAGCTGAACACATTTCAGCATTACCGTGTTTGCAATCATCTTGACTAGTGTCATAATATTTTCCATCACCTCTCCCGAGGCACATTTGGCACCTTTTTTTTCCCCCTTTTAGAAAAAGAAATTCTCAATTATAGCTGTAAAGCAAACAGGCAACTGAAATCCACCAATTTCCTAAAGCTCTGTTATCCCTGAGGTATCAGAAACAAAAACATATCAATACTAATTACTTAGCAGAAAGCTAAGAAAGAAAACCTTCTTACTCTCAGCTCTCCTCCCCTTACTCCTACAACCAATATGCCCCTATACAGAAAAGCCTGATTTGTCTGAAAGCACACAGGGGGACATGATGATACCAAAAGCAAGCCTCCTTTATGACCTTGACCCCAGGAGTCTTTTCTGGTATCTCCTCCTCGCAGCCCTCTTCTTGTTCACCTCTGATAAGTCTAATCTCTTTGCAGCAGCTCCCAATGCTTCAGTCACTGATTTCAACAAGCAAGTACGCAACAGAAGATGTGTTGTTCATAAAAATCTATCCTCCTCTTCCTTCATCAGACTGATGTCTGTACTAAAATGAAGTATCATCAGCAAATCCATAGGAACTGGTACCCAAACCTGCGTGGGTTACAGCAGTAACCTCCGTCAGCTGAAGAGGATGCTGAGGGCGTGCCTGTTGCAAGCCTCCAGCAAAGGGTGCCGGGTCCTGTGGGTGGCCCACTGCCCTGCTGAAGCCAAGGCTTCTGTGAGCCTGGGCTACAGCAGTCAGGGATTTGGAGCAGGAGTTAAAACTGTCTCATTATAAGTAAAATACCAAACTGAAACAATCAGCTATTTCTCTCTTTGTTGAGCTAGGCAATAGCTCTCTCCTTGATGTTCAGTGTTAGTGTTCAGGTTTTATTAGCATATAAAGAAGTGCTAAACTTATCCTGAAAGGCTTTTATTTTTTTTTTTTTTTTTTTTTTTTTCTAAACTAAAATGTGTAAAGTGTCTGGCTAATTTTCCAGTTAATTCTTAGAAGTAGAAATGGATTCCGTGCCTTTGCACACTGTCTCTTTCCCATGTTCTGTTGGATCTTTCTGCACTCCTCAGGGATTTTCCAGTCCTGAGGAGTCATGGGCTCCATACTGGCAGGGTGGAATGTAGCATGGCTTAGAAAAAGGGAATCATGGCACAAAGAATTGATTATGCATATTTGGTAGCTGTCATTCCTGTATTGGTGTGTGATAAGGATGTTTTGATCCAACTTAAATAATGGGACAACTTCTTTTGTATGGCAGAATTCAGGCTACTGCTCATTCATGAGCAGAATTTTTTGAGCCCTTCTCAGGAGTACAAGGGGACAGAAGAAAGAGCTTTCTTGTACAACATGCTCTGCTTAAAGTCCCCTTCAAAACTGCTTCTTTTTTTCACTCCTATGAAATGAATATTTTTCCAACAGTACATAGAAATATGGTCTGTGCTGGACTATAGAAATTGATTAGGATGACAAGAATTTGGTGTGCCGGCATCTATAAGAAGACAAAGAAGTGTGTGAAGTCATAGTTGAGTTACTGACCAGGCTCAGTTCCCTCTCCTACGCTTTGCCTACATGCTGCACACCATTATGCAACATCATCTGAAATAATGGATTTTGTGGGGAGAAAAAAATAAATAAACCAATTCCCCACCAACAAACCCAAACAAAAAACCTTTGGATGCTATCTGATTTTCTTGTATGTGTGGAAAGAATGATGGTTCTGTCACTTGCACTTAACCAAACCATACTGAAGCCACAGAATGAGAAAAAAGTACTTAATAATATTCATGAAACAGGAATCATGAAATGAAATTATGATTTTAGGTAACAATGTTGTGTATAGGCAACTTGTATAAAGCAGGGCATTGATGTATTCAAAGATTTATTTACATGTCAGTTTTCAATAGATAAAATAGCATTTTGCTGCACAAAATGTGAATAAAACTTTAAGGGAAGAAAATCTTCCATAATTTATTTCCAAAATAATTGACTTCTAGAAACCCAAAGAGTGATCTATGGCTAATTGATTGTTTATTAATAGTTTTCTGTATTTATGTGATGAATCCTTAAAAGAAAAAGTCTTATAGGGAAGAAGGCTTGGTTTTGCATAAACCAGGTTCAGTCCAATCACTGCTCATGCTCCTCATGTTCCTTTTGAAATGGCAGATCACCCAAATGTATAAAAAATGGTGATCAATTTTATCCATAAAAATGAATAAAATACTTGTTTAAAAAAACACAACCCCAAAACCTGAACCCCCAACAAGAACAAGGGTGGAGATTCAGAGAAAGGTAAAGAAATTGGAATATTCTATTTGCTTTGTCAGGTGTACTGACGATCAGGAAACCAGTAATGCGAGTGAGCTTTCCCCTTAGCACCATGGAGTTATTCAGTGATGTGGATCTCTTGGTAAGTGGATGCATTTATCTAAATGAACTAACATAAGTGTAAATAGTGCAATTTCAAACTGTGTGAAAATTTTCTCACAGAGAAGGTGCTGTAACATTGATTCTTAAACTTGATGCAAAACAGTGCTTTCTCCTTGAAGTGAGACAGATCTGGCAGTTCTGCTGTTTAATGACGGATGTTGGGGAAGAGGTCTGAAGGGCAGTTTGTGGTAAAATAATACGTGCAGATCTCATGCTCTACAACCAGAAACAGCACACTGATTTTCGGTTCAGTAGACTGGTAAGATTGCTTGCTTCGCAGTTCCAGGTGGGGTAGGGAAAGCAATGACGGAAGAGTGAAGGCAACTAAGAAAATGCTGTATCCATGAGGAGTGTGTGCATTGCTGATCTGATTTGTGGCTTGAAATCCCCCAATTCCAGAAGCATGGGGAAAGTGAGATCTGAAGTTTTCTCTTGTTTGGCCCAAGAGAGACAGAAAGAGGCTGGAAAATGTTCGATTGCTGATACTGCTGTTGTTTTCTATTCCTAAGGCCCTGCTGTCCAAAAAGAAAGACAAGCAAAATGTCCATTCTTAGCTCACCTTGCATAGGCTTCCAGTTATCTAGAAGGTGCTTACTTTACTTGTGTTTATAATCAGCCTATGAAGTATGAGGGTCTTTCTAAGGAGAAATCTACTACAGGAAAAGGCTCAAATAGCAGTAGTCATTATAAATAACAAATGTTGCACATCATTAATTAGTTTCTTCTGAGTTTCTCAAAATTTACTAAAAGAAATGTCTTTCTGTATATTTAACTAACCTAGCTAAATTATTAATCAGATTATACTTTATTTTTATGCTGTCTCTAAGTTATAATGCTCCCTGTATTCTTCTTGGTCATGGAGAAGATTTTTCAAAAGACTTTTTCTGACAAGTATTTCTGAGGTATTTTAATAAAGTTTTATATTAAAAATACTTTGATCGAGTTGTTTTTATTTATCTTATTGCTTCATTAGTGACATGAAATCTTTAAGTAGCCCTATAGCTCTAATGATTATGCTTTTGTAAGGGCATAAAACTACCTGTATGTCTACTGTTTTCTTATGGACTTGCAATTTTCTCAGCACTTTCCCTTTGAAACTTTGTAAACCTTGGATGTCTTCTTAATATGCATCTGCAATGGGCTACGTGTTTATCTCTACCCAATAGTTAATATTAAATTGCAAAGCTTATAAATTTCATTGAGTCTAGGAAAAACAGTGTCAGAAATCTGCTTATAACCTTGTTTGCTGGTTCGTTGGCCATAATTCTTGACTTTTTGTAGATTTATCCAAAATCAAAGGGTTTAATAAGCTCTGCAAAATCATAGCAAGCTGCCTACTGTAGCCTGCCAGAACTTTGCATGCTTCCTGGAAGGCAACAAGCAAATGGATTTTCTGCACATCAGCTTCCTCTAATTGTGGTGATCTGAAGTGAGGAAATCTATATGAAAATCAATTTCTGACTTTACAGTTTTCCTTTATTATGTTAATTTTTCTTGGGAATATTTAGGGTCAGAGGAAGAAGAATTAGCTGATTTAATTCTACCTGGAAACCTGTTCCTTTCTTTCACCAAGGACTGCTTTTGGAGCCGATGGTGTGTCGACCGGGGACTAATAACATAGGAAGCTACTCGTGCCTGTTGCCTTTCATCCGGTCACTGTGCACCCTTGTGAAGAGAGTACCTCTACCCTCCCTGTAACTAATGGCCTTGCTATCTGCTTCTAACTGAAGCACTCCTGGCTGTCCTTGCATGCGTCAGCTTTGAGCTTGCTGGGAAAGGTGTCCTGCTATTCCCAAGCTCATGGCCTGCTTCATTAATTACTATTTTTTGGTTTTTTTTATCTACACCTATGTGAGCTTACTTGCTTTGCTGAGGTGTTGGGTTTTTTTGACTGACTCAGATAAGGATCAAAGTAAGTGATACAATAAATTACTACCTGAGAGTTTTTCTACATGGAAGTTCTTCTACATGATGTGACTTTATGCTATGTAATATTAATTGCTTAAGGTAATTAATATGTATGAAAAGTTTCAGAAGGGTACAGATCTCACTCCTTTAAAATTCTATTTTACTAAGCCAAGAAATCTCAAAACTTTTTTTTTTTTTTTTTTTTTTTTTTTTTTTTTTTTTTTTTTTTAATTTGAGTATAAGGTTTTAATTCTGGCCATGTGAAATGGGGCTTTAATACCCCAAGATATGTATTTTAAACAAAAAACCCCCAACCAACCAACCTCGCAAAGCCCCCAAGAAACTCTAGATCAGGCAATTAAAATTAAGTTCTGATTTTAGGCTTGCTTAGCCAGTGTTTCTTTGCTTTTCTTTTCTTTGTTTGTTTGGGTTTTTTAATTTTTATTTTTTTTTTATTTTTTTTTTTTTTAACTAGGATGTGACCACAAAAGCTCTTTACTGTGGACCTAAGTGTTTCCAGAAATGCTATCCTGTAAGGCAGTGTCCACACAAGGCTGCTCACTCGAATTTTAATACAAAAAATTTTAGTTAAATTTTCTCAAAAGATCAAGTTTACAGGTAATGTGTCTTTAGAAAGGATCTGAATTTTTAAACCTTTCAATTACTTTTCAGATGTAAAACCTTCAGAGGTGCCTGCAAGACGTAAAGTTGCACAGAATGAACCATACTGTTACCAAATATTATGATTACACGTAAAATACTCAAACTTGGACTGTGAAAGGAATAAGGTTGCGAGTAAAATATTAATTCGTTCCTTTGTGTTCACACATGAAAATGATCTTTAGTAATAAATGTGCATCGAATATGCATTTCTGTGCATGCAGAAATAAGGTGTACGTGCACAATGCCCAGAGATGCCCTGTCCCCTGCAGCGGATGGAACAGTTTAGCATCTATTTACTAGTTTTTCGCTGCATGCCTTGCCTCACCTATCACTGCTTGTGGAAACAATCCCAGCTCCAAAGGCAGAAGCACAACTACCTGTATTGGCCACCATCACTGCATGAGTGTTTAACAGGCCTTAACTGCAACCCTCTGAGAGGGTTTGGAGGCCTCTGGGAGCAGGAGAGGGATTCCACCTTCCACTCCCCACCTGAAACGTGGTGGCACAGGGGGATAACATGGAAGATAAGCGTGCATTACAGTGGGCTGCTTAATCCCACTCCTAAATTGTCAAGGTGGTTGGTGTTGTTTGCGGAGCCACGTCCCACATCCCCTGTACAGGTGAACTTTATACCTGTAGGCCACGGAGCAGGCGCTGCTGCCCATTCTTGCTTTTTAATGATTAAAAACCGAAACAAGTGTTGTGTTACACTGGGTAAACCTGGGAAACATTGTGAAAAGTTACCGCCAGCCTGGCAAGAGCAAAGAGGTGGGAGCAGGGCCCACCAACGCATTATTTCGGCACTTTTTAATCCCATCCAAGCCAACCGCCATTCACTTCCCTTGGGGCACGGCTGGTGCCTCAAAGCACGGGCTGGGCTGCCAGGCTCTAGCCCTCACTGTCCCCTCGCGGAGCCTCCGCGCTGCCGGCGGCCACACCTCGGAGCCGCTCCCGCGCAGGGTGGCGGGACCGAACGCGACGTCTCGGGCCCGCTCCTCCATCCGTAAGCGGGACTAGAACCTGCGACCCGCCGCCTGACGACTCCTCGCTTGTACCCACGCGGCCACCGGGGCACAAGCAAGGCGCCCGCGCGCGCGCCCGCACGGGCCGAGGAGGGGAAGGGCGGCGCGCGTGCGCGCGCAGCTGGCGGCCGGTCGCGCGCGCACTCCCAGGCTTCCCGGGAATCCAGCGGCAGCAGGAAGGAGAGGCGCTTCCCCCGCGCACGCGCAGCTGGCCCGGCGGGCGCGCGCTGAGCCGCGGCGGCGGGAGGGAGGGGGGAGGGGAGGGAAGCTGCTGAGGTAAAGTTAGGGGGAGAGAGAGACTCCGTCAGCGAAGCGAGAGCTGGGGAGGCTCGGCGGCCGCCATTACTGAGACGAGAGCGCCGGGGAGCGAGCGGAGAGGTGGGACTCGGGCTGCGGCGGCCGAGAGCGCTCGGGAGCTGCGGGCCGGAGAGCGGAGAGAGCCCCGCGGGGAGGAAAAGCCGCTGGGGGTGCCGGCGTGGTGAGAGCGTCCCGGGAATGCTGCCGCTCCAGCCGCCGCCGAGAAGCCGGATCCCGACGGCGCGAGGTGAGGGGAGGAATCCGGTCCCGTGGGAGCTGGCCTGGCCCAGCGGCTGGGAGCGGGGCGGCCGGCTCGGCAGGCTGAAGGGGAGCGGGGGGAGGAGGCGGCTGTAGCCCGGCGAGCTGGTGCGGCGGCCGCTGGCTGTAACCAGTTCAAAGGGCCGGGGCTGGAGTGGGGAGAGGGGAGCCGGTCCCCCTCCTGCCCTCGGTCAGCCGCCTCCGCACGAGGGAGGGGAGGCAGGGAGGGCAGGGAGCCTGGTGCCTGGTCCCAGACAGGTGATGAAGGCCTGAGCAATGGGAGGGTCTGAGCCTGCTGTACGAGGCTGCCAGCTGGTCACGGCTCACCAGGGAGGGAGGAAGGCAAGCAGGAAGGGGAGCTTCCCTGCTCCTCTTCTTCCTTCCTCATTCCCTTCTTCCCCCGACTCCTTTAGCTTCCTCCCTTCTTCCATTCCCACCACCTTTTCCTCCCCCCTTCTGTTCTCCTTTCTCTGTACTTCTTTTTCTCCTCATTGCTTTCTTGTACTCATTCTCATCTTCTCTATGCTTTTCGTTCTCTACTAAATTTGAACAGTTGTCAATTTCTCTCCTCCTTCCTTTCACCTTCAAATATTGCTCGGTATTAAATTTTAGAAAACTTCACTCTCCTAATGATGTGTGTGCATTTCTGTTTTTCCACCAGGTGGATTTTAAGGCTTTGAAATAGGGTAGCCAGTTGCAGTGTTGCAGCTTTCAAGCATTTTGAATCTCTCTAGCCAGCATAACCTTTAGACTCTCTCCACCCAAGGGAAGCACCAGAGACATACAGATATAATGCTATGGTGTTGTAAATATAGGACATAAGGAGTATAAAACACTGATTTAATTAAAAATAGAAGACAGAGCATTTGCTTATAAAAGGAAGACATACTTGTCACCTTCCCCTCAGAATACACCCCACCCTTCCTCTATACCCCCCTTTTGCCCTCTTCTGTGTCGGTTTTGATACCAGCATGGAATATTTCCTTAATAAGTAGGAGGGAAACGTTTTTATTCTAGACCAAAATAGGCCTGTGGGGGTATGTGTGTATTCTTTAGTTTAGTGTCATGCAGATAACTGGAGGATTTTCTTTCTTTTTCTTAATAGAGATCCTTGACAGAAATTTAAAAACTCTATGCTGCAGAGTAAAAACAGTAGAGGGAACAGCGATTGCTGGTCAGTTGGACGTCCATTTTAAACCTGTGTACTGAAGCCAGTTGCAGCACTGATTCTTGTATTCACAAATGAATGAAGAATTAATAAGTAGCTTATCTTCTGTTGTGCTGTCTTACCTTCCTAAGGTTCTCCGGTATGATGGCTGTTTTCAGCAGTGACATCAGCGACCAGAGTTAAGTGTTTTCTCAAAAGCCCCATACATACTTAAAATTATTAGTTCATAACTAAAATGAGCATGTTACAAATATTAAACCAGATGCATTTTTATAAGGGTTTGTTTTCCTTTGTGCTGCTTTGGAAATTGTTATTAGGAAGTGCTAAAATCCTTAAAATTCTATTTATAGTACACTACTGAAACTCAGTGCTACTAGAGCTTAGAAGTATAATGTAAAGAACAGTAGTTTTTAAAAGAGTCTTCAGTACTTAAAGTATCAGAAATTCTTTAAGCTCTGTTACATTATCACTAGCTTGTTTCAGTATAACAAGTTGCTTTTAAGCTCAGAAGATACATTTTTTTAAAGTATCCCTACATAAAGCAGCTGGTAGCATTGTAAATGTAAATAATTGCAACCAAATGCCTACCACTGCCTGGTATTGGACTTTATTTTAGTCAAGGTGTTGCATATGGAACATAATCCAATTAAATACTTTAGGCTCAGACTGAATTGTTTTAAAATGCTATATTTAGCACTAACAGAATGAAATGTTGCACAGGTTTCTGAGGTTAAAGATAAAATACATTTTCCTAAAGCCGTAGGTGTTTTTCTGTGTGCAGACTTTGTAGGAAAGAAAAGCACTGATCATAATAATAGGTTGTTCTGTGTAAGCTTCCCCTTTGGGATTTGTTGTTTGAGTAGATGGTGCAAAAATAATTCCATTCTGTTTAGTAAAGGTATTAAGAGGATGCTGACGGTGTCTGAAGACTTCCAAAAGTACTTTTGTAGGAGAAGGTAAATCCCGTGTACCAGCATCCTTCAGGAAAATTTTGTGTAAAACTTCAAAACACTCCACATCACTACTTTTAGTGGATTAACTAGTACATGGTGTGTTCTTCGAATTGCGTGTGCAAGGCATCCGTCAGGGATGATAACTCTGACCTTTGTTGGAGGAATGGCAGTTTGCAAAGCCAAATGCTCGGCATGAAGTTCTGCTGGCATGGCTGTGTGGGTGAGGAGCTGGAAGCTGACACTTTTACGGACACGACGTACCTACGGGAGTAAAGCCCGCGGTGCGTTCTTGCAGCATGATAAGAAAGGAATGCTGTGGAGGGAGCTTGCGTGGCTCGGCAGAGCTCACCGCACCGGCGGGAACTCCTACTGCCGGTGGCGGCGGCGCCGCCGCTAGGGGGCTGCCCGCGCGTGCGGGTCCCGGGGTGGCCCGGCCCGCGTCCCGCCGGTGGCGCGGCTGCTCTAACCCTTGCAACCAGGTGCTCGGAAGTCAGCGCAGGACCTGACCGGTTTTAAGCTGCACCGTGCTCCTGACTGTACGAAAAAGTTTAGTGGTTAGGTTTTAAGTTGTGTCGGTAACGGTGGGAATTCTGTATTAGGACTGCCAGGTTTTTTTTTCCCCCCATATCTGTGTTACTTGATCTTAATGGGCACACAAAATCTTAACAGTGTTAACTTTTACTTCTTTTTCTTGTTTGCTTTTTCCCTTTTTTCTCTTTTTTCCCTAACCCCTGAGAATTTTTAGCCTAAAGGTCAGTGCAAGTGAGCTGGAATATTATTGGGTTTTCTTCATGAGTTTTACAAAGTACTTTTAAGGGCATTACAGTTTACAGATTATTGGTTGAGCCCTCTCATAACTTCCTTATATTTATGTTTAATTAAAGAAATGTAAGTTCAAAATTCCTCATAGGAAAATCTGAAGCTATTGCAGTAAAGTTGTTTTGATTTGAGTAATAACTGTGCTTTCCTAGTCACTAACACCTATCAGAAGTCAAAAAGTTAATCTGTGGTTAGTTCTGCACATCACATTGTGTGATCAATTAGAGCTGTTTCTTTGCTTTGAGTTGTGATTCCCACACATTCTGTGTCAGTCACATACAACCATAATAAAAGAATGCTTGCATTTAAAACGGTGAAACCAATACCTGCGTGGAGACCTCATAGCAGCCTTCCAGTATCTGAAGGAGGCCTATAAGGATGCTGGGGAGGGACTCTTCATTAGGGACTGTAGTGATAGGACAAGGGGTAACAGGTTAAAACTTAAACAGGGGAAGTTTAGATTGGTTATAAGGAGGAAGTTCTTTACTGTAAGGGTGGTGAGGCACTGGAATGGGTTGCCCAAGGAAGCTGTGAAAGCTCCATTCCTGGCAGTGTTCAAGGCTGGGTTGGACAGAGCCTTGGGTGACATGGTTTAGTGTGAGGCGTCCCTTCCCGTTGCAGGGGGGTTGGAACTAGATGATCTCAAGGCCCTTTCCAACCCTAACTATTCTATGATTCTGTGCACAGTTTTGGAAATATGGATATTGTTGCATCTTGGCATTAATTTATTTAAGTTGGCTAATTATTATACAGAATAGTATTTGCTGCTTACTTATGCCTTTTTACTTGCCTAAATCATAATTTAAAAAAGTAAGTGAATATCCAGAGTTCTTATTTTACACAGGTAGAAATTACACATTTGCCTTGTACAAGGTCAAACAACAAACTACTGTTTGAATTAAGTCTCAAAACTTAATGGTGTCAGGTCCTGGATTCTGTATTGTGGTTCCTCATGAAGCGAAATAACATGAAATGATCCAAATAAGTGCATCAGTGAAATTTGTTCAAGTTGCTGAAACCAGGTGTTGATTTTTTTCTTTTTGCAGGAAATGCAGTTCACCCCTTTTTCTGTCCTTACCTTGACCCTTCTTTGCTCAACTGCTTCTTTTTCTTATGCTTTTATCAATCCTTTTTTGGATCCCTCATGCAAAATTTCTCCATTAGTTCTTTTGTGTTCTTCCTGAATGACTTTGTAAGTAAGCCTGATCAGGTAGTCTTACACTAAGAAACTTCTGTGAGTGCTGTGCATGTCTTTAGTAGGATCTTCCAGGCAAAAAGAAATTAAGAATTTATTTTTCTTATAAACTTATACTTTTTCCTTTCCTGTTAAAATACAGGCTTTAAACGTATATTGAATACTCCCAGATATTTGGAAATTTGTAGATAAGTAACTTGAGAGGCCTAAGTTTGGACTTATCAATTATTATCAATGCCGATAATTTGAACTTTTGCAGTTTACCTGTTTCTTGCACCTTGATCTAATTTGTGATCTAATTTGTGTAGGTTGGTTTGTGTAGGGTATTTTTTCCTTTTTTTTTTTTTTCCCCTCTCTTATTTTTTGTAAACAGCAATAATGATAATAGATGCCCCTGGAATGCTAAATTCCAGCTAAAGAATTGTGTTTTGTTTTGAATTTAGGAATAAAGTTTAGGCCTTGATTTAATTTTGGGTAATACACTGGTGGTCCTCAGAGTATTGTTATTAATAGGAGAACTTTAGTGAGCTTAGTAAGAACTAAGAACTTCGAACTTCTGTTTTTAAGCACACTATTGCATTAATATGTAATATGAAGTGGGCAGTAATTTTTTCCCCCTCTTTTTTTCTAAATTTATTACTTTGCTTTTGTGTGCAAAGAATTATCTAGGCTACATTCAGTTAGTATGATGGCCATCCTTTAGGAATGGTATTTGGCCATCATACTAACAATCTGAAACGAACAGTGGTTGGGGTAATCCATTCTCATCCTTCATTTACCTAGCATGACTAATCACTATACCACTTAAACTGAATTCCTTTTCAGTCACAGTATCACTATTGAAGTCATTTCAAGGCATTGTCCTTTACAATCTTGTTATTGCTTGATTGAGCTTATTTCCTGATAACCAATCTGAATCTTTTTTTCCCTAGTGTTGGGTGGTACTTGCTGTACTTTCAGAATTTTACCAGGGAGCATTGTATTTACCCTTACTTGAAAATAAGATTACAAATACAGTTACTTAAGTAAGATTACCAGCATTTGTGAAGACAAGAAGGCCATGTTAGCAAAGAGAACAGGACACATTAAGTGGCTAGAACGTCAACAGACTTTGATGAATTGAAATTGTTGGTAAGATGACATTGGTATACTCCATACCTGTTTTAGTTTCTAAAAAGGATTTAGATCTGAAGAGATCTCTTATGCTTGTTGGAGAGAAAAAGATACCTCTTGGTAAATATTGAATGAGAAGTAACAACATTACATAAAGCTACATCAACAGATTTATTTTTTTTTTTTTTAACTGTTCTTGAAGTGCAAATGGTTGAATTGTTATTCTGATATGTTTTGGGTGGAGCTGTAATTACTGATGTGCTGATGGGTCTTAGAATTTGGGTACCATACTCAACATTTTCCAACGCCAAGTTTTGGTTCTTAAAAAGTGTGAAGTGAGGGATGACTTGGTATAAAAACTTACTGTCAGCAATAACATGAATCCAGAACTAAAACTTCCTTGGAATTACGGTCTTTGGTACTTAAAATCATAGAATCATAGAATAGTTAGGGTTGGAAAGGACCTCAAGATCATCTAGTTCCAACCCCCCTGCCATGGGCAGGGACACCCCACACTAAACCATGCCACCCAAGGCCTCATGCAACCTGGCCTTGAACACCACCAAGGATGGAGCATTCACAGCCTCCCTGGGCAACCCATTCCAGTGCCTCACCACCCTCTCAGTAAAGAATTTCTTCCTTATATCCAATCTAAACTTCCCCTGTTTCAGTTTGAACCCGTTACCCCTTGTCCTATCACTACAGTCCCTGATGAATAGTCCCTCCCCAGCATCCTTGTAGGCCCCCTTCAGATACTGGAAGGCTGCTATGAGGTCTCCACGCAGCCTTCTCTTGTCCAGGCTGAACAGCCCCAACTTTCTCAGCCTCTCTTCATACGGGAGGTGCTCCAGTCCCCTGATCATCCTCGTGGCCCTCCTCTGGACTTGTTCCAACAGTTCCATGTCCTTTTTATGTTGAGGACACCAGAACTGCACACAATACTCCAAGTGAGGTCTCACGAGAGCAGAGTAGAGAGGCAGGATCACCTCCTTTGACCTGCTGGTCACGCTCCTTTTGATGCAGCCCAGGATACAGTTGGCTTTCTGGGCTGCGAGCACACACTGCCAGCTCATGTTCATGTTTTCATCGACCAACACCCCCAAGTCCTTCTCTGCAGGGCTGCTCTGAATCTCTTCTCTGCCCAACCTGTAGCTGTGCTTGGGATTGCTCCGACCCAGGTGGAGGACCTTGCACTTGGCATGGTTAAACTTCATCAGGTTGGCATCAGCCCACCTCACAAGCATGTCAGGGTCCCTCTGGATGGCATCCCTTCCCTCTGGCGTATCAACCGAACCACACAGCTTGGTGTCATTGGCAAACTTGCTGAGGGCGCACTCAGTCCCACTGTCCATGTCACCAACAAAGATGTTGAACAAGACCGGTCCCAACACCTATCCCTGAGGGACACCACTCGTTACCAGTCTCCAGCCGGACATCGAGCCATTGACCACAACACTTTGCGTGCGGCCATCCAGCCAGTTCTTTATCCACCAAGTGGTCCACCCATCAAATTGATGTCTCTCCAATTTAGAGACAAAGATATCATGTGGGACAGTGTCGAATGCTTTGCATAAATCCAGGTAGATGACATCAACTGCCCCTGTCCATCAGTTTCGTAGCCCCATCATAGAAGGCCACCAAATTAGTCAGGCAGGATCTCCTGTTAGTGAAGCCATGCTGGCTGTCACCAACCACCTCCTTGTTTTTCATGTGCCTTAGCATGCCTTCCAGGAGAATCTGCTCCAAGAGTTTGCCAGGCACAGAGGTGAGACTGACTGGTCTGTAATTCCCCAGGTCATCCATTTTCCCCTTCTTGAAAATGGGGGTTATATTTCCCTTTTTCCAGTCATTGGGAACTTCCCCTGACTGCTATCATTTTTCCAATATGATGGCCAGTGGCCTAGCAACTTCATTTGCCAGCTCCTTCAGGACTTGCGGATGGATGTCGTCAGGTCCCATGGACTTGTGTACGTTTAGGTTTTTAAGATGGTCTCGAACCAGATCCTCTCCTACAGTGGGCCTAGGGTCTTCATTCTCACAGTCCCTGCGTTCGCCTTCCAAGACTTAGGTGGTGCAGTCAGAGCTTTTGCCAGTGAAGACTGAGGCAAAGAAGTCATTAAGAACCTCAGCCTTCTCCAAATCCTGGGTAGCCAGTTCTCCTGGTATCTTCCGGATACATTGTCCCTAGTCTGTCTTTTATTCGCTACGTACCTATAGAATCCCTTCCTGTTATCCTTAACATCCCTAGCCAAGTTCAATTCCAACTGGGCCTTAGCTTTCCTCACGTGGTCCCTAGCTTCCTGGACAACATCCCTGTATTCTTCCCAGGCCGCCTGTCCTTGCTTCCACCTTCTATAAGCCTCTTTTTTCCTTTGAATTTTCCTGAGCAATACTTGAATACTTGAAAGTATTGTTCATTCAAAAGTCATCCTGCAAACCATTTCAGTGAGTTTGATTTTTGTCCTGGTTTAAGCCCAGCCAGTAGCTCAGAACCCAGCCAGTAACTCAGAACCACGCAGCCGCTTGCTCACTCCATGCCCCCCTTCCTAGAATGTGAAGGCAACTCGCAGCACTGCACCAGCTACTAAGGAGGAGGAAAATGACTGCTATGGCTGAACCCAGGACTTTTTTACTTTGTGATCTGCTGTATTGGTCACAATAACTTTCTGTTAGTGTATTTGTATACCTTGCAGACTGTGAGGGCCCTTTTGCAAACATTGTCACATAGCTATGGTAATTGAAACTAATCCTGAAAAATACTGGTTGGAAACTGTTGCATCTAGACAACATTACAGAGTGAGGAAAGGAAACCACTCTTATTTGCCTATTGGCATTGTTTGCAGCTGCTTAAATATTTGTTGGTCATGAGCAATTCTGTAAAGCCTTCTAGACAACATTTCTGCTTCAGCCATGTTAGGTCTGAAGATGGTAAATGTTTTTAGATTCAGAAAGGAATTTCTGAAGGTATTCAGAAATACTGAGATTTATTTGTAAGTGATTTTCTAAGGTATGGATACATCTACAAGTTCTATAAAAATTGTGCAGCCACAATTTCTAAATAATGATAGGTGATTATTTTAGTATTTATTATTTGCTAGTAATATGGTATTCTATGCTAACGTTTAGAATTCTGCTTAGAAAACTCTGGGAGACATGTTTGGAAATAGGGGTTTCTGTGGCTTCTTAATGCTTTTAGCTGATCTTGTGGGGACCTGTCTGAGCTTTCTCTTGTGGCAGTGTGCATTGCAAAGTGGCTGGTGTTCCCTTTCCTCAAGCCCCAGATGCATTCTTGCAGGCAGAGACTTTTCTTTTAGTCTGTCTGCTCTTCCATGTACTCTTCTTCGGAGTCCCATAGTCTGTTTTCTCATGTGCAACTATCTGCTCTGCTCATGTAAGCTGTGGACAAAATGGAGTGCCACAACTAGGAGGTAAGGGCAGGGAGTGTGACTTACCTTCCGTCTTGTCTTTCAGGTGGTTGAGTTTAGCTTTGCAGCTAGGCCAGGCTTAGTGCAGGACTGATTGGCTGCTGTCTAATGATTTTGATGGTGTTTGGTGCCACAACATGAGAACTACGGTATTACTGTCGTACTGGTATATTGCTTATCACTATGGTTACACTTTAGTCCAAAAAAAGTTACGAGAAGTAAAAGTTACTAAGAAGTTACTAAAGCTTAGACTTTTTCGATTGCCTTTGTTATTCCCAAAGTAAAGTGGAATTACTAGTGAATATAATTGTAACTGACAAGTCAAGAAAAAGCTCTGCCATGCTGTCTTGATGTTATGTTTAGCACATACACAGCGTAGTGCTGCATCTTGCTTTAAAAGTGACACCTTTCCTTAGTTAAAAGTGGTTTTCATCACGATCTGGTGAAAGTGCATCGAGTTCTTTTCCTTTTCTGCATCTTGAAATATGCATCACTGCCCTGACATGCAAAATCTGGGTTTTGTGTGGATGCAAACTGAGGAAGTTCACTGGAAAAGAGTTCCGTTTTTTGTTACTTTGTAGCAGCATTCCTCAGTTAAAATCAACACTTATCAAGGTTATACTAATAATTTGTATCTTAGTTGAGAATTCACAATCTTCAGGTATAATTATGCTTTCAATTTCTGATTTGTCACAGCGTGTGAGTTTTTTTTTAATTTAGAAATGCTGTACTAAAGATAAAAAGGGTTTGCGGTAGACTGTACTTTTTTTCTTAGTAATAAAGTGTATGTACATGTATTTAGATATACATTCATTTTATGTATTTTGTAAATACTGACTATACAAACTTCATCTTATGAAACTATGTTCTAGGTATCTTAAAATTCCAAATTCTTCTAAAAGTGGTTAGGTTTATATTTCACGATTTGTGTTACTTGAGGCACTGTAGAATCATGGAATTAATTTTCTATATTCATTTATTTTTAAGAATAGGCTTCTGCAACCTAGATATTGTTAAAATACCAAGTTGAACTTACGAAATTGTAGTTAATTACTTAAAAATTGTGCCTTCTCTGTCCCAAGTATTAATAGCTGTGCTTACAGAATTTAAATCCCCTATGTTTAGAGGAAGACCAGCCTGAGCTCTTGAATCTGTTTATGGGTTTAAAATGAGGAAAACAATCTTCATGCATAGGTACAGTATTGTACCTTCTCTGATTGCTGCCTCTGCATTCATGATTTTGAAATTAGTAACGAATCTGACTTTTTGGTTTCAGATCCCTCAGGGAAGGACTTGCTGAAGGACACTGTTTAAATGTGTGACATTACTGCAGGAAGATCACAGCAGGATAATCATCTTGCTTTGCACCTTGCTTTCCGAAGGGTGAGTTTGGGCTTTAGGTCTTCATAATCTTGTCTTTAAGGGGGGAGGAGTACAAGATGTTGCACCTTATTTTCTTTATAGCTGCTTTTGGAAATCTGCAAGCCTGTAGAGGCAAGGTCCTGTGGTTTGACTGTAGAAGGTCAGAGATTTTTCCTGCAGTGATATCATACACTTTGTGTCTTCTGTAGTTCTCCAGCATTTTTGTATTCAAACATAGAAATGCTCTATTATTTTAAATTTGAAGATTTAAATTAGTTAGGGAAATCAGACAGCCCCTCCTCTGAATTTGTAACAAAGAGGAAGGGGGAGGGAAGTGAAGACTTGGAGTGTTTTCAATTTGTTATAACAGAATTAGGCAGATTAAAGCCAGATAATTGAGCTAACTTACCATGAATTTCCAGTGTGTATATTTCAAACCTGTACAATACTATAAAGTACCTTTAAATTACTGATATACTGAAAAGAGAAATCTTCCATTTGGTGAGCAATTTAATAGTGATTACATATTAAATGTGAAGTCATTATAATGTCAGATTTTGACCAGATTTATTACTTAATTAACATAGATTTAAGTTTGTGACTTTGCTTTGTACAATCAGTGCAAAGCAGAAACTGTATAAAAAATGAAAAGAAAACCACACTGGTTTTAAATATCTGTAGTGATTCAAATCCCACTGTGGTGAAAATCTTCCATGTCAGAAATCTGTGAGAGACTAATGTGTTTATTTTCCCTTTGTTGGTGTCCCATTTCACCTTACTCTTTGTACTTCCTGACTTAAACATGTATCGATTTGTCAAAACATTTATTGCTGGAGAAGGAAGAACTTTTGCTGCTTGAGGATGAAGAGTATCTGAAAGTATTGATTGTTTTGTATAAAGTAGTTGCAAATTGACAGCATCTTCCTGATTAAATGAAATAATCCTGTGGATGAAGGTTTTTGTGTTCTAGTTTAGTCCATGTCAAATCTGTATTGTGCTGTGGCAAACAGAAAACATTTTATAGTGGAAGTGCTGACTAAGCTTCTCATTCTAATAGTCTGAGTGATGCTACTATGATAAGCTTTGCTGTAGGAAAAAACAACTAGGCTTATTTATAGTAATATAAACACTGCTTATGAAGGATTTAGTTTTGGTAAGTATTTTTATTCCCAGAGCCATTTTCTGTTAGCTCTAAATTCTGTCTTTCAAGAATATAAAAACCACAGTGGAAACAATAAAAACAGAATTTAAAATACAAGTTGTTTTTCTGAATGTGCCTTTGAGAAAACTGATTTAAACAAAAAACCAAAAATCATTCCGAAAATACAGCATACTTCTTTCACTGTTGCATGTATTCATGTCTTGAATTAGTTTTACAAGTATTAAAGCAGAAAGCAGATTTTGAGAGCTTTTTGGGTGACAGATCCTACACGTGTGGATTTTTTTTGTTTTGTTTTGTTGTTTGTTTTTTTTTAAAAGGAAGGTACTACAGTATCATTCTCATCAAATTGTTACTAAGAATTCAAAATACACAATGACTAAAGTTGAGATACTGAGACTAAAATTTCAGTATTGATGCTTGTTATACTTTTTCCTTCATATAAGGGCTTTTTACAGGTTTGTTTACATATATTTATGTTGTTATTTTGTACTCCATAAATGTAAAACCAAATATAAGTACAGTAGTCTGTCTTTCTTTTGAAGTGCTATGTGATAGGTGCCTTTTTACCAAGAAAATGAGAGAAGTATTCTTATCAAAATATTTTCACAAAATTATAGAACAGTGTAGATTGTGAAAGGCACCTCTTGAGGTCATTTTGTCCAGCCTCCCTGCTCAAGCAGGGTCACCTAGAGCAGATTGCCCAGGACCATGTCCAGGTGACTCTTGAGTATCTCCAGTGAGGGAGCCTTTGCAACCTTTTTCGGCAACCTCTTCCAGTACTCAGTCACCCTTACAATAAAAAAGTGTTTCCTGGTATGGCACTTCCTATGTTTCAGTCTGTGCCTATTGCCTCTTGTCCTGTCACTGGGCATCACTGAAAGAGTCTGGTTCTGCCTTCTTTGCATCTTTCCTCCAAATATTTGTACACATTTATGAGATCTCCCCTGAGCCTTTTCTTCTCTAGGCTAAACAGTCCCAGCTCTCCCAGCCTTTCATTAAATGAGAGATACTGTAGTCCTTAATTGGCTTAGTGGCCCTTTGCTGTACTCTCAGGTAGCTCTGTATCTTTCTTGTAGTGTAGAGCTGGACACAGTGCATCAGGTGTGGCCTCGCTGGTGCTGCAGAGGGGAAGGTTCACCTACTTTGGCCTGCTGGCAGTGCTTTGTCTAATGCTGCCCAGGGTGGCATTAACCCTGTTTGCCATAAGTGTGTGTTGCTGGCTTGTTTTCAGCTTGCTGTCCAGTGGCATCCCCAGGTCCTTTTCTGTAAACCTGCTTTCCAGCCAGTTGGCTCTCAGCATATGCTGATACATGGAGTTCTTCCCTGGATGCAGGACTTTGTGTCGCACAAGGCTTCTCTCAGCCCATGTCTTTAGCTTGTTGGTGTCTCTCTGGATGGCAGCCTAACCCTCTGGTGTATCAGCTGCTCCTCCCATTTTTGTCACCAGCAAACTTGCCACAGCAAGTGGGTGCGCTCTGCCCCGTCATCGAAGTCATTAATGAAGATGTTGAAAAGTCCCTGGAGTACACCACTACTTTTCATGCCACTAAACACAATCTATTGGGCCTAGCCATTCAGTTTTCTGTTTCCCTTATAATGTAGTTGTTTTTAAAACAGTAAATATTTTTCAATTTGCAGTATGTATTTAAGCAGAGTCTTCTGATTAATAACAGAGTTTGTGGGAATTGTTATACTCAAAGACAGCTTCAGTAAAGCGGCTGGAACCTTGTATGTAATTCTGTGGAAGCTTGAGTGTAGGTATAGTAGTTTTTGTTTACAGTTATTAAAAGTTTTTGATTTTTTCCTAGGAACAGAAGAAATACTACATTGTAATCTTAAAATCTCAGATGTAAGTCTCAATTTTCTGTATGTAGTATCTCTGTGAAAATATCTCTACTTTTCTATACAATTCAGGTTAGAAACTTCTCCTTAAAAGCAGTTTTCTGTTAGTATACAAATAAAGTAGTTCTGTAGATAGGTAGTGGCTAAGCCACATTGGCAAGTTCCTGGTTTTACAGCTTATGTGAAAGTTTTGTTATTGAAATCTAAACCCAAACCTACAAATGCACACAAAAGTAGTTAGTCACACAGGTAAGCATGCTATCTAGTGGATGTATGAGCGTGAGTAGGAGTGTGTATGTGAATATTGAGTTGGGTTTAGAGTTTTTGTGTTGCATTTATTGTAGTGGAAAATGCTTCTAGTGCCTAGCACCCTAAGTTATGAAGAAAACCAGTAATTTGGGGTTTTGGGTATGGGTTGTTTTTCTTTTTTAGAAGTATGCTGATCTATCAAAATAGGTATGAACTATTATTAAATGGTACTTAAAGCCTGTTTGGTTTCAAATTTATAATATAGATAGTATTGACATGAATTAATTGTGACTTTAAGATTTCATTTAAAGTAGTTGTAAAATTTCATACACCTAGGAAACACTTTCAGAGTGAGCAATCAAAAGTGCTTTTTAAAACCTCTTTTCTCTCTTGAATATTAGAAGGAAATACCTGCAATCTTTAAAATTTTTTTCCCTTCTTTGTTTTCTTTAGGAAGATGATCCTCATCAACCTGGCTATCTGAGGTTCTCTCAATGACAAGCTGAAGCAGGAACAACTGGAAGCTATTTCCGGAACCCTGGAAATACAACTTAAATTTGTAGGAGCCTTTCCAGAATGAAAACCACATACAATTACCTTGATAATTGCAAAAGGATGAGAGGAAAGTTATGATGGCAAAAAACAAAGAACCACGCCCCCCATCTTATGCTGTTAGTGTTGTTGGACTGTCTGGAACTGAAAAGGATAAAGGTAATTGTGGAGTTGGAAAGTCATGTTTGTGCAATAGATTTGTTCGTTCAAAAGCAGATGAATATTACCTTGAGCATACCTCTGTGCTTAGCACAATTGACTTTGGAGGAAGAGTTGTTAACAATGATCACTTTTTGTACTGGGGTGACGTAACACAAAGTGGTGAGGATGGAATTGAGTGCAGAATTCATGTAATTGAACAGACTGAGTTCATTGATGATCAGACTTTCTTGCCTCATCGGAGTACGAATTTACAACCATATATAAAGCGTGCAGCTGCCTCCAAACTGCAGTCAGCAGAAAAACTAATGTACATTTGCACAGATCAGCTAGGCTTGGAGCAAGACTTTGAGCAAAAACAAATGCCTGAAGGGAAATTAAGCATAGATGGATTTTTATTGTGCATTGACGTAAGCCAAGGCTGCAATAGGAAGTTTGATGATCAACTTAAATTTGTGAATAATCTCTATATCCAGCTCTCAAAATCCAAAAAACCCATAATAATAGCAGCAACGAAATGCGATGAATGTGTGGATCATTATCTGCGAGAGGTTCAGGCCTTTGCTTCAAATAAGAAGAACCTTGTGGTAGTGGAAACATCGGCAAGGTTCAATGTCAATGTTGAAACATGTTTTACTGCATTGGTACAAATGATGGATAAAACTCGTGGTAAACCTAAAATAATCCCCTATCTGGATGCCTATAAAACTCAAAGGCAGCTAGTTTTTACAGCAACAGACAAGTTTGAAAAACTTGTCCAAACTGTGAGAGACTATCATGCAACTTGGAAAACTGTTAGTAATAAACTGAAAAACCACCCTGATTATGAAGAGTACATAAATTTGGAAGGAACAAAAAAGGCCAAAAACACATTTTCAAAACACATAGAGCAGCTTAAACAGGAACATATTCGAAAAAGAAAAGAAGAATACATTAATGCATTGCCAAGAGCTCTTAATACTCTTCTGTCAAATCTTGATGAGATTGAACGCTTGAGCTGGTCAGAAGCCTTGAAGGTAATGGAGAAAAGGCCTGACTTCCAGTCCTGTTTTGTAGTGCTTGAAAAAACACCCTGGGATGAAACTGACCACATAGATAAAGTGAATGACAGAAGGATTCCATTTGACCTTCTCACTACGCCAGAGGCAGAGAAAGTTTACAAAAACCATGTGCAGCATCTTATATCTGAAAAAAGGAGGGTTGAAATGAAGGAGAAATTCAAAAAAACTCTTGAGAAAATCCAGTTCATTTCACCCGGACAGCCATGGGAAGAAGTTATATGTTTTGTGGTAGAGGATGAAGCATTCAAATACATCACTGATGCAGATAGTAAAGAAGTGTATGGTAGGCACCAGAGGGAGATTGTTGAAAAAGCCAAAGAGGAGTTTCAGGAAATGCTTTTTGAACATTCAGAGCTGTTTTATGACCTGGATCTTAATGCAACACCAAGCTCAGATAAAATGAGTGAAATTCATGCAGTTCTGAGTGAAGAACCTAGATACAAAGCTTTACAGAAACTTGCACCTGACAGAGAATCTCTTCTGCTTAAACACATAGGATTTGTTTATCACCCAACTAAAGAAACTTGTCTCAGTGGCCAGAATTGCATGGACATTAAAGTAGAGCAGTTACTTGCCAACAGTCTTGTGCAACTAGACCATGGTCGCTCAAATTTATATCATGATAGTGCCAACATTGATAAAGTCAATCTCTTCATTTTGGGCAAGGATGGCCTTGCACAAGAATTGGCAAATGAAATTCGCACACAATCCACTGATGATGAATATGCATTAGATGGAAAAATATATGAACTCGATCTTAGGCCAGCTGATGCAAAATCCCCATACCTGTTGACTCAGTTGTGGACCTCAGCCTTCAAACCACATGGTTGTTTCTGTGTGTTTAACTCCATTGAATCACTGAATTTTATTGGGGAGTGCATTGCAAAAATAAGGGCTGAAGCATCTCAGATAAGGAGAGACAAGTATATGGCTAATCTTCCATTTACGTTAATACTGGCTAACCAGAGGGACAGTGTCAGCAAGAATCTACCTATTCTCAGACATCAAGGACAGCAGTTGGCCAATAAATTGCAATGTCCTTTTGTAGATGTACCTGCTGGTACATATCCACGCAAATTCAATGAGGCTCAAATAAAACAAGCTCTGAGGGGAGTACTGGAAGCGGTTAAACACAATTTTGATGTTGTAAGTCCAGTTCCCACCATTAAAGATCTGTCAGAAGCGGACTTAAGAATAGTCATGTGTGCCATGTGTGGTGATCCGTTTAGTGTGGATCTTATTCTGTCACCCTTCCTTGACTCTCACTCCTGTAGTGCTGCTCAGGCTGGCCAGAATAATTCTTTGATGCTTGATAAAATAATAGGTGAAAAGAGGCGTCGAATACAGATAACTATATTATCATATCATTCTTCAATTGGTGTAAGGAAAGATGAACTTGTTCATGGATATATACTGGTCTATTCTGCGAAGCGGAAGGCATCCATGGGAATGCTTCGGGCATTTCTTTCTGAAGTTCAGGATACGATTCCTGTCCAGTTAGTGGCTGTTACTGATAGCCAGGCAGACTTCTTTGAAAATGAAGCAATCAAAGAACTCATGACAGAAGGGGAACATATAGCAACAGAGATTACTGCTAAGTTTACAGCTTTATATTCATTATCTCAGTATCATCGTCAGACTGAGGTTTTCACATTGTTCTTCAGTGACGTATTAGAGAAGAAAAACATGATTGAAAGTTCTTATATGTCAGACAGCACAAGGGAAACAACCCATACAAGTGAAGATGTTTTTCCCAGATCTCCCAGAGGAAGTTCCCTTGACTATAATTATCCAGATTCAGAGGATGATGCTGAAGGACCACCACCTTACAGTCCAATTGGTGATGATGTGAGGTTACTCCCAGCACCTAGTGACCGTTCAAAGTACCGACTAGATTTGGAAGGAAATGAATATCCTGTTCACAGTACACCACTCATTTGTCATGACCATGAACGCAACCATAAAGTGCCTCCTCCAATAAAACCGAAACCACTTGTTCCAAGAACAAATGTGAAAAAACTGGATCCTAATCTCCTGAAAACAATTGAAGCAGGTATTGGCAAAAACCCTAGGAAACAACCTTCTCGAGTGCCTGCAGCACCACCAGAAGATATAGACCAATCTGACAACTATGCTGAACCTATTGACACTATTTTCAAACATAAAGGCTTTGCAGATGATATATATGCGGTTCCAGATGATAGTCAGAATCGTATTATTAAGGTTCGAAACTCAATTGTTATAAATACCCAAGGTGAGGAAGAAAATGGGTTTTCTGATAGAATATCCAAAAGTCATGGGGAAAGAAGGCCTTCGAAATACAAATACAAGTCTAAAACTCTGTTCAGCAAAGCTAAGTCTTACTATAGGAGAACACATTCGGATGCAAGTGATGATGAGGCTTTCACCACCTCAAAAACTAAAAGAAAAGGAAGACATCGTGGAAGTGAAGAAGACCCACTTCTTTCACCTGTTGAAACATGGAAGGGTGGCATAGATAACCCTGCTATTACATCGGATCAAGAACTGGATGAGAAAAAAATGAAAAAGAAAACTCACAAAGTAAAAGAAGATAAGAAGGTAAGTTGATTTAAATTTTATTTACAACTTCTGGTATGTTCTAAGAAGGGAAGAGTCAAAATATGCAAGAGTTACACCGTATCTTGAAACAGGTGTTTTCAAATTTTGATGTAACATTGTTTGATTTTTGTCCAAGTTCTTGCTTAACTTCCTCAGAACTAGCAAACCTGGGGGAATGAGATGGTTTGTCTATCTAATCAGCTGTTCAGTAAGTTTCTGTTCTTTTTCACCTCTGTACCTGTGCAGTCTCTCTTCCATGTGACTAAGTGAAGACAAAATTTGCTTAATCATAACAACTTAAAAAAAAAAAAAAAAAAAAAAAAAAAAAAGGTTGCTCTGTGAGTTCTTGGGTAGAACTGGTTCTTGCAGTTCTAGCTGCTAGAGCAAAGTTTGGGGCTGGTGAATGAAAGGGGTGGTTTCTTTTTAATTCTTAATTGTCTACCTGGAATTCTGAAACAAGAACACGAAAGGGAAACTTTGTTCAGTGATTTTACTGACTGCTGCATTTTCCTAGTATGGGCAAGCAGGTAATCATGTTGAAAGCTGTGCTACCTGTACAATTCTTAATTCAAACAAAATAAAAGGAACAAAATGCCTGCCTGTTATGGGTTTCTAAATAATATGACGTTCTACTTGAAAAATGTCTGTGCTTTTAGTTTGATCTTTAAGTTTGATAGTTACTTGTCTTTTGACCTGCTGCTATAAAATTTTTTACATCAGTATAGTGTTGTGGTGTAGATTCTCAATGTATGCACTTTATAGTTTAGATCTTAATTTTAGGCTAGCAATCATTGTCTTCATACAGTTTATGTTTAATATGAAATCAGGAGTGTGCCTGGTCACTTAGATATTTTCTTTCTAGTCTCAAAATGAATCAACCTTTTTAATACTGTCTTTTGTTAGTGTTTTAAAAATGTCCCTTTTAGCTTAAATCTGACAGCACTTGAATAGCATTTAGAAATAAGTTTTGTTCAAGCAGAGCATAGTTAAATTTTACTAATGGATTAAATTCTGAACTGCACTTCCTAGCATGCAGCTGTGATTTGAATTACACGAGTGATTTAAAGGGCACTAAATTTTCTCAAACCTTACTCATAAGCATGGATAATGGTGTCTTGTGGGCATAAAATCATAAGGTTAAAAATACTTTGAAGTTGTTATTTTTGGGAAACTTACTTTTTTAAAAATAATTTGTATAGTTTTGATTGAAATAATCTTGCTACATAGAAATTGAAACGCAATATTCGTAATCCTCCTACTGTCTGAGCTGTGTTGACTTGACAGAGAGTTCCTCTCACTTGGGTGTTTATGTTTGAAATGTGGAGATGGAATGTAGTGGTATCTTCTCTCCCTGGTGTTGTGTCAGAAACCCCCTTGATATGTTTACCAAAGCCTCCGCTTTGGGCTTTGACCTGTTGAGAGGCAGCCTGAGTTGAAAGTTTCAGGCTGTTCTAAATTTTTGTAGTAGGTTAAGACTCTTGAAGAGTATAACAGTTTTTTTTTTTTTTTTTTTTTGTTATAACTTGCAAGTTGAGGACTAGGGCTGCTACTTTCAACTTAGTCAGAGAAAAATTAATAGTAGAAGTACAAGTTATTGTAATGATGTTGAAAGCAAATTTAACTTGATAACTGAAACATTTGCAAGCATTCAAAATGTCTAAGAGTGTTGGGTGCTTATTGCTTTTGATAAGTAGTGACTTCTGTATGTGTTGACTTGCATTATGTCAAAGTGAGAGTGGTTCCAGTTCATCTGAGAATCATTCCAGTTTCTAATGTACTCCTTTGGTTGATTCTTTTGTAAGAGCCATGCAGTTTTACCATATTTGGAACTTACTCCAACATGTTCACCATGTTGTTGTTTTAGATGAGCATCTAGTAGTCTTTAATTACCAGAACTGAAAAATTATTAAAATGATATTTTCCTTGTTGGCTGTTATTTAGTCCATGTGAGGGATATTAGTGCACCACTACTTACAGATTACTTGCTGAGCTTTTTTTGAGAATTTTGACCCTTTGAATGTGAAGGGCATAAATAAAACTTTTGTACTCTTTTCTTAATGTTGCTTAAAGCTCTTACTGATACTTTTCCTAAATTGTTGTATGTAAAAGGAACATAAGATACACATGTAACTACTCTTGCTATAATTATAGTGATTCTGAAATACAGAATTCTTATGAACAAAATGAATTTGTTTGGAAAAACAGCCTTTAAAGTCTGAGATCCTTATTGTCTCTGTCAAAGAGATTACAACTTGATCTTGTGCTTTTGCTTCGAAGTATGCTATTGCTTTTTAAAGCCTAAATGGGATGTAACATTCTTGATACTCCTTTCATCTTTGTTGGTTTGAGGGGTTTGAGATGTGGTGCTTCTGGGTGGGTTTCTTGTATGGTATTGCAGACAGCTCCTATGCACAGTCATTTGTGGGTTTTGTACTAGAGTTTTCACTTACGCAAAGCAGACTTCATATAGAAACAGAATTTGCCTTTGGAGACATTTAAGTTTCAAATTTTTTGTAAGACTATGTTGGGGGATATTGTTTTGGGTTTGTTTTTTTTTTTTGGGGGGTGTGTGTTGGCTTCCCATCCCCTTATCCCTCCTCATTTATGACAATTACTTTAAAATTAAAACCAGTGAAAGTTTCTTGAAGGAAATTTACTTTCCTCTTGAAGGCTGTTCTGGAAACTGTCCTGAAGGCAGGCTCAGAATAAGGAAACATTTAAAGATAATGTGTTTCAAGAAAGAGACACAATCTTGCTGAAGGGTGCTCCTTCTGTCCTGATGCTTTCAGAGCCCAGTCTACCAAGTTACCAGATGAAATCGTATGAAAGTAGAGGCACTAGGACAGATATAGGGAGGCAGTGGGTGTACAGTGATCATAGGGGTCATGTAAAAAATTGAAGGCAGCAAGAGCTGCATGGGTAGGGAGGAGGAAGGGAGTTTCAGAAAACATGATAATAGGAAAACCAACAGTTTCTTTTTACAAACCGGAATCTGTCAGCCATAGTTTAATTCATCTGCTAACACATACACCAAACTTTTTAAAAAAACCCTATTGTGAACACATATTGTTAAAGGCAGAAGTAAATACTCGGGATTCTGCTACTTGTTGCTATTTGTAAGAATAAATTAAGATGTTTTACAATGGAAAGTATAGCAGTGAGAAATCTGTGGCAAGCAATTAATGTTACTTGCAAGGTCCTCTAATGCTGCATACTACCCAAGGAAATTAAACAATTTGAAACGGAGGCCAGTTAAGTGTGCTTTGGTCTGATTTATTTGCCCATAGTTTTTGTCCGTAACACCATGTTTGCATTTTAGTTCATGTTTCTGTATGCTGGTAGTCAGAACTGGAAGAACCATGCTTGAGCTCCGTTTTCAATTGTCACAGAAATAATTCCTCTGAAAAGTTTCATCCCTTCATTCTCACTGTTCTTTAAAACTCAGTCAGAGTTTGTTTCCTCTATATCAGTGAGGAATCTTCTTGCAATATGCAGTTTTCACCTTTCCTTATGTTAACATTTCTTCTGAAATGTTTTTTTTCCCTTTGTCATTGGTCACCCCCAAAGAGATGAAGAGAATATGGCTGCCTCGTGACCTGTGTTTTAGAAGACTAAAAAAGGTTTTGTAATTCCTCTGAACTTAGGTTTTTGAGAGAGGATGACTGAAATTGTGTATAGTATTGCAAAGAATGACATAGAAGTGCCTCATATCATCTTAATGTTTGTTGATCTGTACTAGAAGTTACAGCCTAACACAATTGTGTGATTGCACTTAAGTGTCTTAGCTGCAGTTCAGTTATTGTCACTTTAGGAACCTTTGGCCTTTTCTTGTCCTTCATAATTTCCAGCTAATGACTTACTACTGTATAGTACATGCACATTGTAGTATATGCATACACATACAGTACATACATGTATGTACATGCTACATGCACGTTCCAATGTACGATGTTTCCGTTAGTCTATGGCTTTGCCCTTTTTGTTGTTGAATATCATCCTATTTCTGTTACTCTGGTTGTCTCAGAAGTTTCCTGTATGCCACCATCAATTGCCTTACTAACATTCAGAGTGGTAAAACCAGCTGATTGTTGAGGTTTCTTTGCCTGTCGAAAAGAGTACGTTTTCAATGGAGAAGGTTGAATCAGTCTAGCATAGTCAATCTTGTGATACACCCACCTTTATCTTATTTTATGTTATTACCATGTTTCTAAAAGTTCTGAAAAAAATTATTGTACGGCCTTGCATGTGCTGTTAACAAATGGCTGTTAAACATTTTCTGGCAGGGCAGTATATGAAAAAAGTGAAGAGAAGGAGAAAAAGAAAGTAGTCAGGCTTCAATCATGCAACTTCTTACCCAAGTTGGTGTGGAGTTCTGTGCACACTGCTTGAACGCTTACAAGTGCATGTTATGTGCCAGTATTTGTTAATGTGTCTTTTTTTTTCCCCCTACAGAACTTTTCCTGTAAAAGTTTCTCTTATGAAAAAGCACTTAGTCCTTTCTGCAGTTATTGCACAAAATATCTCTCAAAATCATTTTCCAGAGAGAATTCTCCCCTTTATCAACATGTTTTCTATGTTTGATTATTTGTTTTCTTCACAAACTTCGAGGAACTGAGCACAGAGAACAATGTTGATCTGCAGCTTGCCTCTGCTGTTTCTGCTTTGCCAAGTCAGACCTCTCCAGCTGAGATGTGTGCTCATTCATCTGCATCTTTTTTAAAAATTGCAGGTGGGAACTACAAGTAGATGCTTGGCTTGATTAGAATTTCAGTATTGTAATACGAAGGTCTGCTATAGAACATTATTGTGAGTTGGTACACACCACTCTTTTTAAAAGCAGCAGCCTTTGCAGGCCATATAATAAATTAATTTTGTCTTTAACTTGGTGAATTTGGAGATACGGAGCAACAGAAAGAAAATGCAGAAGATTTCAGGATATGAAAGGGCAGTGATCATTCCTAGAGGACAGGGATCTTGCTAGAGGAAGCTTTAAATCTCAAACAGGAGAAACCTCTTCATATGTCTGTAATAACCCTAAAGCTGCAACTGTCACACAGTTTATGCATTGATATATGACCTAAACCATAGTGCTTCTTGGTTTGGAATGTTCTTCTCGTGTAAACAAGCTTGATAAAAATATGCTTTAAATTATTTATCAATTATTATTGATTTATTTGTTATTATTACTACATTAAATGATTGCAAGTTATTTTTGACCGTTGTCTTAATTTAGTAATTCCCTGTACAGCAGGAAGGCTGCCTGATCTGAAAATGTGTAGCTATTCCACATAATTACAATTAGCCTTATTATTGGTCTTTACTATGGAATAATTTCAATACTGTGGGAGTATTGAAAATTTACCCATCTAATTTAGAGCTCTTCATGAATACTTTGAGATATGATGAGTGTTCTTGTCTTGTTATAGAAGAATTATTTTATTAATACATTTGTGAAAGTAGGAGTCAGATTAGAATTATATTTTTTTAATGGAAGAAGTTACTCAAAGTACTTCTGAAAACAAATCCTAACTACAGAGGTCTTGTAAACAATATAGTAAATTAACAGATCAGTGATAATTCTTTGACATACCACTGTTAAGTTACTAAATCTGTAAAAGTTTCACTGTTTTTTTTTCTCTAACCTATAGTCAATAGTTTCATTACTCAAGGTCTGATTTTTTTTTTTTTTTTTTTTTGTGATTGGAGTTTCCAGCTGTGTTGTTAAATTAAATCTGAAAAACAGTGCTTTAAAGCATTATGCCTTGCAATCTCGTTTGCAAACAACATTTGTTATTCCCAAATAAGATAGTGACTTACGTTCTTTCCATTTTCCTTTATGCCAAGATGATTGTAAGGTGCCTTTTTCTTTAATCTGTAAACTTCTCAATGGAAAAATTCACGAGCACCTAGATGAACTATCACGTATAGTGTGTTCTAAAACAAGTCTGAGTGAGTAATACAGGTTTGACATCTATTTTTCTGTGCTTGAACTTGTTTGCTCTTAATATTTCAAAATTACACGGAATTTTACGTTGAAGCTATTACTGAAATAGTGGCAGGAACTGTACAGCCTATATATGTTGATCTCAGTTTTAATATGACTAAGGTAAACATGAGAAATGGAAGATCAACTTACATTTGGATTCAGCTGTTCTTGTGTAAATTCAATGGTTGATTTAGCAAAGTACTGTCTACTTCAGACTAGAATGATTATTTTTTTGTTTTTTGTTTTTTGTTTTTTGTTTCCCCTCTCCTGAGGAGTATAGGAAATACCAAAATCTGTCCTTTCAGGTTTCATCTGTTCAAATATAACACTCTTAAAATGTGTATTTGGAGCCATATGCCTTCTTGAGCCTCTGTAGTTTAAAACTTAGTGTAGCAAGCTGGAACTCTAAAAATGGCAGAAGGTGTGAGGGGAAGAAAGAGCATGTTAGGGACCATCGTCTGCAGTATTCATATGTTGTATAATTTCTGAAGAGCTAGCCATGAAGTAGAGATTACAAATGCTTTATTAAGCCTATCAAGTGAATGCTGTTCAGGGTGCGTGGTTTTATGAACTACTTTAATACACCTGAAAATATGGACTTTGCCCTCTGTGACCCTTGGGCTGACTACACATGAAGTAGGCAAAACATTTTCTTTGTATTAAAAGAGTAGTGAAGTGTGTGGGAGGTAGAGAAGTGGTTAAGTTTCTCCTTTGATAAATAAATTATGATGATCCCACCATTCTGGTGTGATGGAGGTGAGAGGAAAAAAGGAAGGGGAGCCCAGCTTAAGCAGACAGGACTTGCTAGAGTAAGCAGCTCATCCGTAAAGGTGTGTGATAGGTAGGTTTGGGCAGATTTGTTTAGGTTTTGGAGTTAGTTTTAATAAGTTGCATTTATGTGCATTGTACTCTGAAGTCTCAGCCTTGTTTGTCTCTAGAAGATGGGTGCTGCTTAGCTAATACCCGGGTACCTGCAGTCAGGAGGGTTAATCTGGAGTATACTTTAAATCTCCATTTTCGCGGTTTTATGATTTTTATAATGAAATTTTAAGTGTTGAAATCAAGAATTAGGTGCTGTACTGGAATATATGTTTTTATGTTTACCTTGCCTTTTATTAAGAGGACTTTAGCTAATCTTTTGCAACACGTTTCAGTGATTAAACTACTGTAATTAAAACAGTATTTCAGGTAAATGCTTTTGGTATCAGCAATGCAAGGCAAGTTTGGGTTTCTCAGAGTTAAAATGTTTTACTGCCAAAATATGTAAGGATCAGCTGGAGGTTTGTTATTAACCTCTGTTAGGGTAAGAAGAGAAGTTGTCTTTGGCAAGAAGCAAGTGGTGAAACCCATGCTGTAACGCTTAACGATAGTGCAACAATCAATTATAAAAAACAGATTTATATGACAACTAAGGATTTCAGTGTTACAGTGTTAGGATTGTGTTTTAATTACACGAAACAGTGCTATGTCAAAGAATAAGCTTTTTGCTGGGATTAACTAAGAAAACTTCTGTGCTGCTTCTTGTTTTCTCTAACTTGGTGCCTACTAGTCCTTTTTTATTATGATGTAGAAGCATATGGAATTGTGCCTAGATTAGTACATTCTGGATGCAGTATCAGGCAACTGCCGTATTGTGGGGAGAAGGTGTATTGGGCAAAACTATTGATTTTTTTAATAGTAAGAATTACTATCTTGTAAAAATACCTATGGCAAAAAGAGTAATCTCTCTGCCAAAATCTGGGAATTTAAGGTGATTCACCTTTTTCAGGTGCTGTTTAACTAAATCAATAATGTTTAACAGTGTTTATGTTTAAATATTGTATCATTAGAGAACTTTTAACAGTTAATTTTACACAGAAAAATTTATGATAGTCATTATCCTGACTAGCAGACCTAAAAGTTCCATCCAGAGCTGCTATTTTCTCAGAGTGGGGAACGGAGATTAAAAAAAGAGCTTTCACTAAAGCTAGCTTGTTTTGGTTAGAAATAAGACCTGCATTTCTTTCCTGAAGATGGTTGATCTTTTCACAAAGATCAGGTCTTTCTCACAGTAATATGCTTTCTCGTTCAGAACAGAATCTTTGCTTAAGAAGTCTAGACATGTATGGGAGTCTCAAATTAGGAAATACATGGTAGATTTTTAATACCTCGAAGTTTTGTTGTTAATTTGCAAAAGTATTAGAAGTTATTAGAAGTTTTTGTGAAGATTGTGTAGATCATGTTATTTGCACGGAGATTTGATATGCATTGTCAATGGACAGTTTACCCCCTCAGATGCCCCAAAAGAAAGGGAAATCTTGAAAGATATTTAAATAAATATTTAACAGGAGGGAGACGAAATACATAATGGTACATAATGGTAAATAGCTGAAAAAATTATTATTGTGACTTTGTCTGCCTTGTGAAATCCCAATTTCATGTTTATGGAATAGCCCTGCAATGTTCATCCTGTCTCCTACTCTACTTTTAGATAAGTTTGAGAAGGACTTCAGGGTTTTGGTTGTGGTTTGTTTGTTTGTTTGTTTGTTTGTTTTTATTATTATTTTGGTTTTTTTCTTCTTTTATTCTTTCTTCTTTAGATTCTTTAGACAAACTAGCTACATTGGAGGTTAAACTGTTTCAGGTAGACAATTCTATATAAGAAAACTTCCTGTTCTTTTGAGTGTGTATGCTTGATATCTCAGTCCCTTACAACCACTCTTCTAAATGCAGGACAATTACTCGAAAAAAACCCCATTCTTTATTGTGGCTTTGCAGGCACATTTCACTCACTTTGTCCGGGTTTTACACCTTTAGCTTCAGTTGGCACTTTCAGATGCTGCTCATCTGAACTGAATGTTGCATAAATAAGATTTTGCCATTAAAGAGAAAATGGCCAATAAACTGGGTGCTGGGGACTTCAAAGCTGTGGACTGCTGCAGTGAGAAGGAAGAAAGGAAAGGCTGTTTCTAAACTGAAGTCACATACTGGCAGAACCAGTTATCCAAGATGAGTAAAAGTTAGGCAAAGGGTTGACAGTTGGAAAGAACGGTTTCAGATATTGTCTGCTTTGTCATGCAAGGTTATCATAAAGTTTTATTCTAAGTTCTTTTTTTGTGAAGCTAGGAGGATTGGCCAGGTTAATAAATGGTTAAAAGGGTGGTGTCATAGTCAGGGGTTTGGGTGTCTTGAGCACGGGACCCAAGTTAGTAGGCCAGGTCTACTGGGGGCTGGTGGAGCTAGTCTGACAAAGAAGGGGAAGAGTGGTTTTGGTAGGAGGCTTGCCAGGCTGGTCAAGGTTGCTTTAAACTAGATGTGTTGGGAAAGGGGGGCATTGTTCCATCCCAACACACCCAGTCTGTTGCCAGCACCTATAATAAATGCTGGGAGCGATGTAGGGATATTCCAGCTGCTCCAGCCAATGAGCTGGCTTCATTTGGAGCTCGGCTCAGATGCCTCTATACAAACGCCTGTAGCATGGGGAACAAACAAGAGGAATTAGAGTTGTGCATGTCTATGGGGGTATGATGTAAGTAGGCATGACAGAAACATGGTGGGATGGCTCCTACAACTGGAGTGTTGGAATGGAAGGTTACAGGCTCTTTAGAAAAGACAGGCCTGGCAGGTGGGGAGGGGAAGTTGCTATTTATGTTAGGGATAGGCTGAAGAGTACGGAACTCTGTCTGGGGACAGGTGAGCAGTCGACAGAGAGTTTGTGGGTCAGGGTTAAAGGGAGAACAGCCATGGGAGACATTACTGGGGGGATCTATTACAGACCGCCTGATCAAGAGGAATCTGTGGATGAAGTGCTCTATAGGCAGATAGGAACAGCCTCACGCTCACAGGCCCTTGTTCTCATGGGGGACTTCAACCACCCTGACATCTGTTGGAGTGAAGGTACGGCCCAGCACAAGCAATCCAGGAGGTTCCTCGATAGTGTGGAAGACAACTTCCTTCTGCAAGTAATAGAGGAGCCGACAAGGAGAGGTGCCATGCTTGACCTCGTGCTCACCAACAGGGAAGGGCTTGTTGGAAATGTGACATTCTGGGGCAGCCTTGGATGCAGTGATCACAAGATGGTTGAGTTCGAGATCCTCGGGACAGTGAGAAGAGCGTGCAGCAAGCTCACTGCCCTGGACTTCAAGAGAGCAGACTTTGGCCTCTTCAGTAACCTGCTTAGTAAGGTTCCATGGGATGTAGCCCTAGAGGGCAGGGGGACCCAAGACTGTTGGTTGTTATTCAAGGATCACCTGCTCCAAGCTCAGGAGTGTCGCATCCCAACTAGAAGGAAGTGCAGCAGGAGGGCCAGGAGACCTCCTTGGATGGATAAGGAGCTGCTCAGGAAAATTCAAAGGAAAAAAGAGGCTTATAGAAGGTGGAAGCAGGGACAGGCAGCCTGGGAAGAATACAGGGATGCTGTCCGGGAAGCTAGGGACTGGGTTAGGAAAGCTAAGGCCCAGTTAGAATTGAACTTGGCTAGGGATGTTAAGGATAACAGGAAGGGATTCTGTAGGTACATAGCGAATAAAAGACAGACTAGGGACAACATAGGCCCCCTCCGGAAGATATCAGGAGAACTCGCTACCCGAGATTTGGAGAAGGCTGAGGTTCTTAATGACTTCTTTGCCTCAGTCTTCACTGGCAAAAGCTCTGACTGCGCCACCTAAGTCTTGGAAGGTGGACGCAGGGACTGTGAGAATGAAGACCCTAGGCCCACTGTAGGAGAGGATCTGGTTAGAGACCATCTTAAAAACCTAAACGTACACAAGTCCATGGGACCTGACGAAATCCATCCGCAAGTCCTGAAGGAGCTGGCGAATGAAGTTGCTAGGCCACTGGCCATCATATTGGAAAAATGATGGCAGTCAGGTGAAGTTCCCGATGACTGGAAAAAGGGAAATATAACCCCCATTTTCAAGAAGGGGAAAATGGATGACCTGGGGAATTACAGACCAGTCAGTCTCACCTCTGTGCCTGGCAAACTCTTGGAGCAGATTCTCCTGGAAGGCATGCTAAGGCACATGAAAAACAAGGAGGTGGTTGGTGACAGCCAGCATGGCTTCACTAAGGGGAAATCCTGCCTGACCAATTTGGTGGCCTTCTATGATGGGGCTACGGAACTGATGGACAGGGGCAGAGCAGTTGACGTCATCTACCTGGACTTGTGCAAAGCATTCGACACTGTCCCACATGACATCCTTGTCTCTAAATTGGAGAGACATCAATTTGATGGGTGGACCACTCGGTGGATAAAGAACTGGCTGGATGGCCGCATGCAAAGAGTTGTGGTCAATGGCTCGATGTCCGGCTGGAGACTGGTAACGAGTGGTGTCCCTCAGGGATCGGTGTTGGGACTGGTCTTGTTCAACGTCTTTGTTGGTGACATGGACAGTGGGACTGAGTGCACCCTCAGCAAGTTTGCCGATGACACCAAGCTGTGTGGTTCGGTTCATACGCCGGAGGGAAGGGATGCCATCCAGAGGGACCTTGGCACGCTTGTGAGGTGGGCAGATGCTAACCTGATGAAGTTTAACCATGCCAAGTGCAAGGTCCTCCACCTGGGTCGGAGCAATCCCAAGCACATCTACAGGTTGGGCAGAGAAGAGATTCAGAGCAGCCCTGCAGAGAAGGACTTGGGGGTGTTGGTCAATGAGAAAATGAACATGAGCCGGCTTCAGTGTGTGCTCGCAGCCCAGAAAGCCAACCGTATCCTGGGCTGCATCAAGAGGAGCGTGACCAGCAGGTCCAAGGAGGTGATCCTGACTCTCTACACTGCTCTCGTGAGACCTCACTTGGAGTATTGTGTGCAGTTCTGGTGTCCTCAACATAAAAGGGACATGGAACTGTTGGAACAAGTCCAGAGGAGGGCTACGAAGATGATCAGGGGATTGGAGCACGTCCCGTATGAAGAGAGGCTGAGAAAGTTGGGGCTGTTCAGCCTGGAGAAGAGAAGGCTGCGTGGAGACCTCATAGCAGCCTTCCAGTTTCTGAAGGGGGCCTACAAGGATGCTGGGGAGGGACTCTTCATCAGGGACTGTAGTGACAGGACAAGGGGTAACAGGTTCAAACTTAAACAGGGGAAGTTTAGATTGGATCTAAGGAAGAAATTCTTTACTGAGAGGGTGGTGAGGCACTGGAATGGGTTACCCAGGGAGGCTGTGAATGCTCCATCCTTGGCGGTGTTCAAGGCCAGGTTGGATGAGGCCTTGGGTGGCATGGTTTAGTGTGGGGTGTCTCTGCCCATGTCAGGGGGGTTGGAACTAGATGATCTTGAGGTCCTTTCCAACCCTGACTATTCTATGATTCTATTTTCAGTTAATGTAAAAGTTCGGGAGAAATGTATTGGAGAGCAATTTTTAATACTTTGAAGAACTCTTTTATAGAAATCTAGAATTTGAAAGATAAGCCTATTTTTTGTTAGCCTTCTGTTACCATGATCAGTCACAGGAACTCTGCTGCTGATTTTAAGAATCACAAGGTATCTAACAAAGATGCTTTATGCGTAAATAAAAAGTTTTACTGTTCCTTAATTAGGTTACTGAAAACTTTGGTTAACAGGTTTTTTTATCAAATACTGGAGAAATTCCAGAGGTGCTGTAGCGTGAGTGTTGGAGAAATGTTCTTTAGGCTGGAGTTTTCACTTTCTTCTCTAGAATTCAACTTCATCTCGTTAATTCTCAGTGGGCAAGGCAGTCATGAATGTGTGCCTTGCTAGGTAGTCTGTAAGGACTGATTAAGTAAATGGTACAAAAGTCTAGAAGTTAACTGATTTATTTATTTATTTATTTATACACATAGGTTGAAATTCCAGACTTTTCTAGTTGTAAAGCATGGAAACATGTGTTGTCTTAATTGCTATTTGAGTTTTAGTCTTATGAATTATAACTTTCTAGGAACCTGGTTATTAAATTTAAATCTGGCTGTTGTGCTTTTTAATTTTCTTTTGTACTATTAGATGTTGACAGAAGAGCTTTTATATGAAAATGCAGCTGCTTTTAACTAATTTCTTGCTGTATATAAAGATAAAATGCTGGATTTTAATGGTGATGTTCATTCCATTTACATGTTCAGTTGCCAATGTACAGCCAATTGATTGACTGCTTTATATGGTCATATCTGAATATTTTCATGAACATTCAGACATAAGACATGTAGTTCTTGTAATCGCCCACTTGTGGTCCAGCAGTTGAACTGCTAACAGTCGTTCTTGGTGTAGGGAAGGATATGATTGTGGATGGATCAAAACAAGCAAGAAAAATCCATATGGAACTCTAGTATGTAAAGACTTATTGTAGCACTCTAAGTAAGTAGTGTGTTTATTTTTGTTCCTGTAGTATTTCTGTTGCATTGTGTCATCCTGTTCCTAATGTGATGCAAAGAAGACCAAATCTATTAGATGTTATTTGAGTGCTTTGTGTCTAATGTATGTTATTTTAAAGTACATTTCTTTCTACTCAGTTTGCCATAGAGGAATTTTAATGTTTGGTGTGTGATCTGCTTGTTTTTATTAAATAGTTGCAATATGAGTTAGTTAAAATATTACTTGAATATTGCTTAAATAACTTTGTTTTGTTGTAGCCGAAAAAGAAAACTAAGACATTCAATCCTCCAATTCGTAGAAACTGGGAAAGTAATTACTTTGGGATGCCCCTACAGGATCTGGTTACACCTGAGAAACCGATACCTCTGTTTGTTGAAAAATGTGTGCAATTCATTGAAGATACAGGTAAGACAGGAGAACTATTGGAGGAAAGACTTTCCCACTTTGCATTAATGAGTAAAGCCTCTCATTTTCTGTTTTAAAGCACTTTTAGAATTTTATCCCAGAAGTAAATAATTATAGAAAAAGCACTTTTTAAAAGTAGAATATATTCTCTAAATTGTATGCTTAATATGTGATGTCTGTCTATGTTTACACAAGTACTTAATTTCATTTTAACAAACAATTGAAATTTAGCATTTTTTCCTGTAATTTAAAAAGTTTGTATGACACTCTAATGCCAAATGACTTTTAACCCAATGGCGTTCCAGTTTTACATGTCTCCGTGTTGCTACTATTTTACTTCATATATCAAAGAGCTCTGAAATCCATTTTTTCCAGTTTCAGAAAACAGATGCATGGTATAGCTGAATTAGTCTTTTTCCTTGCTTTATTTTGCTGATAAACCTGGTTTTGCGTTTTTACTTGTTACAGAGATGAAAACATTTCTAAATACTGTGTGATTCTATATGGAAACATGTTAAGCAGTTTGTTTAACTTGCAGATTTCCAGTTTAACATAAAATATTAACATTGATGTGTTTGTACTAGGGTGAAATTTCTCAGTACGTTTTCCTCTCTTTCCTTTCTTCCTGGCCTCCCCAGTTGTGTGTTTTCCCCTGCTTTCAGCCTGTTTACTCCATGACCATGGATGTCATGGCAATGTGGGTTCATCTTGCTGGTCCAAAGAAGACTACATTTAAGGGTGGGGTGTTGTTTGGTTTGGGAGTGACCTGTGGTTGGGTTTCTGTTCTGTTTTGTGTTTTGTTTTTTTGGGTGTTGTAGGGTTTTTTTGTTTTGTTGGGTTTTTTTTAAGATGGTGAGCACCAGTTTTTGCTTAGTGTGTAGATCTTGGTTGCTCTGAAATTGCATAAATGCGATATTGCTATATTTGAAGCAAATGAGAGTATGAAACTGGAGCTGAAATGCAGTTCAGGATATCTTTCAATGGGTGTCTGCAGTTTGATATTGGTTAGCATAAAGTAAAACAGCACCTTTTTTTGACGTTTTGTTGGTTTTGTAATACAATTTTGGCTGTAAGATGACAGTAACAGTCTTAGCAAAATTAAAATCTGCCATCTGTGGGAGCAGTGTTTCCAGAAGATCTCCTATAGGTGATAGGCCTAATAGCTGTTTTTGAAGACTTATATACTGCATTATTGCAATGAAAAAAAATCAGGTGAAACCTCAGACAGTAATCTTTTGAGAGTCAGAGGTGTTAGTACAAATCTGTTGTTAACGTTTACCTCTTGTTCTTTATGTAAAGGTAACAGCAGTTTTTGATTCCCTCTTGCCTTTGCTCTTTGCTTCCCCTCCTTCTTCCCCACCTCTTACCTCCCCACCCCCTTACCCAGGAAAAAATGGGGAAGGAGGAAGACAGGCAACGAGTAATAGAGTGATATAGACAGCTTAATATATATTTTGTTTGGTATTGTATGTAGCAAAAAAAAAAAAAAAATCCAAAACCAAACCAACATAATTTTATGTTGGTGAGTCACTATCTGAATTTGTGTTATTTAGAAACAACTATATACAGCTACTACGTGTGGCTGTATAAACCAGACATCCAGCAGTAATGAAGATCAAGTGACTTCTTGAAGTTTGTAGAATCTACAAGTAGTATCTTAAATTTGAGCATGTTTAACTTTGTGAGAATACTTCCAAACAACAAAATTATAAATCCAGGTCTAAAGAAACTTACGTGTTCAAAATGTGAGGGGCTCGTTGAAAGTGGGGATTCAGGAGGTGCTGCTTTTCCTTTAGCTGGTTGAATATGTGTTAGTTCATCCCAGGATGCTGCAGCTACTGATAAGCTGGACAATTTTAATTCTGGTTATATGTTTAAGCTGGACAAACATTGTGCCATGCTCATGCTTGCTTTGTGGCTGTGAAGGCAGTAGTTGTCCTGCTGTTTCTGCTAAGCACTTAGTACAGAACAAGACCTCTGCTTTTGATCTGTACTACGATTTTCTTTCTCCTACTATGGATTCTGTGTAAGTAGCTTTCGTTGTTCTCGTCACCTTCCATATGTGGCTGAGGGAATTTTATATTTAGTGTGTATTATCTTTATATTAGGTTAATATTCTGTAGGTATTTGAGTTTCAAGCAGTGTTCTGAGTGTAAGTATTTGTTGCCTTTGGGAAAGGAGGATGTTCACTTGCATTACCCTCAGATATCCTGTACTGGGATAGACTCACATCCAGTGACTTAATGGACTGTCTGAGAGAAAATTCCACAAATACTGTTTTGGAGATGACTGGCCTGCAGAAGGCAGGTCAGGATCTATTGGCTTCAGGCTGGACTCCAGAGTGGTACCAGTCCCAGCTGATAATGTTGGGGAATCATCCAATAATTCAACCATCTCTTATCAAGTCAGCCTAGAATCAGTGCTAACTGAATTCAATGAGTGTTTATCATTGTCTTTTTAATCTAGAAGGTTCAGTCTTTTCCAACTTTTCTTGAATGAGGCTAATCAGTATATTTCTCTTACAGGGGACATACTTTTTAGCTTTTCAGGTACTTTCACAGTGTTCATAGAATCATAGAATCATAGAATAGTCAGGGTTGGAAAGGACCTCAAGATCATCTAGTTCCAACCCCCCTGACATGGGCAGGGACACCCCACACTAAACCATGCCACCCAAGGCCTCATCCAACCTGGCCTTGAACACCGCCAAGGATGGAGCATTCACAGCCTCCCTGGGTAACCCATTCCAGTGCCTCACCACCCTCACAGTAAAGAATTTCTTCCTTATATCCAATCTAAACTTCCCCTGTCTAAGTTTGAACCCGTTACCCCTTGTCCTGTCACTACAGTCCCTTACGAATAGTCCCTCCCCAGCATCCTTGTAGGCCTCCTTCAGATACTGGAAGGCTGCTATGAGGTCTCCACCAGCCTTCTCTTGTCCAGGCTGAACAGCCCCAACTTTCTCAGCCTCTCCATACGGGAGGTGCTCCAGTCCCCTGATCATCCTTGTGGCCCTCCTCTGGACTTGTTCCAACAGTTCCATGTCCCTTTTATGTTGAGGACACCAGAACTGCACACAATACTCCAAGTGAGGTCTCACGAGAGCAGTGTAGAGAGTCAGGATCACCTCCTTGGACCTGCTGGTCACGCTTCTCTTGATGCAGCCCAGGATACGGTTGGCTTTCTGGGCTGCGAGCACACACTGAAGCTGGCTCATGTTCGTTTTCTCATCGACCAACACCCCAAGTCCTTCTCTGCAGGGCTGCTCTGAATCTCTTCTCTGCCCAACCTGTAGCTGTGCCTGGGATTGCTCTGACCCAGGTGGAGGACCTTGCACTTGGCATGGTTAAACTTCATAAGGTTGGCATCAGCCCACCTCACAAGCCTGTTGAGGTCCCTCTGGATGGCATTCCTTCCCTCCGGCGTATGAACCGAACCACAGAGCTTGGTGTCATCGGCAAACTTGCTGAGGGTGCACTCAATCCCACTGTCCATGTCAGCTCCTCCCCTTTGTATTACCACATGTAAATTTGCACTGTGGCTGAATTGCAGGCGTGTTTCAAATTTAAGGGCTGATCTTAATTTTTAATTTTCCCTCTTCCTGCCTCATGAAATTACACAAGGCAGTGCTTTGTACTCACTTGTCTTATTTTGTGACTGAGGCTAGGAAGTGTGCAGTGTGAAAATCAGTTTTCTCTCTTTTGAATGCTTAGTTGGGAAGAAAGTGTCCTTGAAGATTCTTACTACTCCATAAACCTTAAAGAATTGAGTGCATGCAGAAAATACCATCAGATTTTTGTTTTACCATACTGTTCTCGAATATCCTCACAAAAACAAAGAAACAAAACCAAAGCCTTTTATAAATCAACAGATATTTCTTTTGAAGGAGCCATAGAGATCCTGTCAGGGTAAAAGAAGATCTGGTAGAGATAAGGGATCCTAAATCAGGGCCTGAAGGTGTAGGTATTTTCTGTGTGTTCCTATTTAGTTGGGTATTCATAGAATCATAGAATAGTTAGGGTTGGAAAGGACCTTGAGATCATCTAGTTCCAACCCCCCTGACATGGGCAGGGACACCCCACACTAAACCATGCCACCCAAGGCCTCATCCAACCTGGCCTTGAACACCGCCAAGGATGGAGCATTCACAGCCTCCCTGGGCAACCCATTCCAGTGCCTCACCACCCTCACAGTAAAGAATTTCTTCCTTAGATCCAATCTAAACTTCCCTTGTTTAAGTTTGAACCCATTACCCCTTGTCCTGTCACTAGAGTCCCTGATGAAGAGTCCCTCCCCAGCATCCTTGTAGGCCCCCTTCAGAAACTGGAAGGCTGCTATGAGGTCTCCACGCAGCCTTCTCTTGTCCAGGCTGAACAGTCGCAACTTTCTCAGCCTCTCTTCATACGGGAGGTGCTCCAGTCCCCTGATCACCCTCGTAGCCCTCCTCTGGACTTGTTCCAACAGTTCCAACAACAAGTTTTATTCTGAACTGGTTTAGCTTTATGGAGTCAACTAATTTCTGTTTTTAAATGATAATCTAGTGCTTTAATGCCTTTGGAATCTTTTTGGTAGTATTGGAAATAGAAACTGAAGGAGTGAAGTAGCTAATATGTGAGCAGATTTAAGCCTAATGAGCAGTATGCATGCATAAAAACCTCCATTTTGGCAGTAGTGTGTACTGTTCCTGATACTGATAGTATGAAGCAGTAATAGCTCATAATACTTTGTCTTGTTGGAACCTGTTGATTGGGAAAAAAATAGTTTTACAATAACATGTAAGATTATCTTAAATTCAGTAGCACTGTCACTTCTGGAAAAGGACTGAGGAAAGCTTGACTAAATATTCTAAACAAACTTTGTGTGTTTACATGGTGTCCATGATTATAGGAAACCTTTTCTCTATCCAAGCCTTTAATTTTTTAATTCATTGTAACTGTAGAATGGTGAGTAATCTTGGTTGGTTGTCAGAGCTCGCTCTTGTTGGTTCACTGAATAAGACAATAAAAAAAATTTTCATCTTTCAGGTAAGTAACTTGATAATGGCGAATTACCAAGTTTTCCACTAAATGTCTTGGTATATATGCATAGTGTTTTCAGGAAAACTTTCTGGAAAGTTAGTCTGTAAAAGGTTACAGATAGAATCACACTATCTAAACACATTTATATCGTTAGTGATATAGCATAATGTATAAGCTGCTGATTTTATGCTTTTACGTCTGTCACATTCTTTGCACATCAGTATCTAACTTGCACTTGAGGGCAGCTACTTAAGTTGACTTTTTGACAGTGGTAGTTATTTTCAGTTATGGGCTTCCAAAAGATTTTGGTGATACAGTTGTTATAGTATGTTTTGTTGCTTTCTTCTGATGGACTGAATAGAAGGTTGTTTTGTGAACATCGCTTGAAATGAAGTTCTTAAGTGTATTGGTTTTCTATAAACTAGATTTATGGAAATGTATTTAGTAGAGAAACTAGAGTTCAGTTTTGATTTTTAAGAAAATGGTAGTGGCTATGATCAGGTGAGTTAGGAAAAAAACAAGTGCTAATTTAAAAAAAATTATGTAGAAAACTAATTTTTTAGTAACATTTTTTTCCTAAATGTAGGCAACAGAATTGAGATAATTTTTGAAGCTAAATTGTTTGTTACCTGTATTAATAGCGTGAATTCTGTGTTTCTATATATCAAGAGATACCAGGTAGGGAGTAAGGAGGCTACTCTGAGAGTTTTGTTTGAGAGAAAGGAATGCAGATTTCTGAAGGCTAATTTAATGCTTCAACAAAATGTTTATATGATTTGAATTTTATATTGCACTGCCATGTAAAAGTATCTATTGAAGGTCTAATTTTTTTTAAGTATAAAAGTTTACAGGTTTATGACAAGTTTGTACCTTGTGTGTTTTGTTACTAATTTTTTATGCTGTTTTAACATGCTACCAATTTAATTTCAAGTACTGTTCATGTGCTGTTTAACACATACCGTTGTTGATTATTTTTAGCTTTCCCAAAATTATAATAATTTGGGCACAACTGACTTATGCTAACTGATAGTATTGGCATATGAAGGGGATTTTAATATTTCAGGGGTTTTTTTATTTGGTGTTTTGAATTTACTTTTTGTATGCATCCTTATGCATCGGCGAAAAGTTTATCAAAAATTACATTTCATTTTGTTTATCAAGTAAAGAGGCATCAAATTAATATTAGGAATACTGTCTCAGTTTTGCCATTTAATAAATTTGTCTCTTGACTATATTCAACTCTAATACTAATAGAAATATTTTAGTATTTTTTTCTGTTTTCAAATATTTTTTTTAACTTTGTAGAATATTGATGTCCATGTACTTCATTGAGAAGATGAGAAATTTTAGATTCTGTACTTTGTAGAAAACTGGTAGCATTGATATAGTGTTAATTCTATATGAAGCAATTGAGGGCTCCCAGTTACATCCCCTGGCATGACGTGCTGTGGTATGGAATACCTCTTTGGCTAGTTTGGGTCAGGTGTCCTGTCCCTGCTTCCTCCCGACCCCTCCTCCTCCCTGGCAGAGCATGAGACTCACAAAGTTCTTGGTCAGTCTAAACATCAGTGTTATCAGTTTTTGTTCCCAGGCCAAAAGTCAAAAACACAGTGCTGCAACAGCTACTAAGAAGGAGAAAAAAAACCTGACTGCTACTGCTGAACCCAGGACAGAAGCTTATTAGAATAGTATGTGTTTTAATAATTCAGTTACTCAGGTTATGTAAGACAAGTAATGGAATAAAGAAGGAAGAATGAATTTGACAGAGCGACATCTCATTTAATGCCTCACATGGTCTCTGTGGAGAGCTATAGGTGAAATTAAAAATTTCATATTTGCTGTATGTACAATAATTACTGCTTTTGATATTTATACCTTTTTGTAATGCTGATAAATTTATTATTTTGGAGGTAATTCAAGTAAAAAATATTGCCTTTTCTAAATTTCCTTCTCACCTAAGTTATATCCAGGTCTTTTGCATTGAATCTGCCATGAGGCAAGATTTTTACACTGGAAGTATAGTTAGTGCAAAGTTTGTCTCTAAAGAACAAGGATTGAGTAGAATTGAGATTAGTAGGAAAAGAAAATGAGTCTGCAGTGCCTGTTGTAGTAAAAAGGCTGGTAAATCATTGAAATACATTCGTAGTGGCTGCAAAATCCAGAAATTCAAGATAAATTATCTCCCCTTTTATTCGAAGGGCTTGAGGGAGCTAGAGGCTTCTGGGAATCTGTTCTGTTAGAGAGAGAGAGAACAGAACAGGGCAAGAGTGGCCACCCCCTTGGTCCTGATGTATGAGGCCTGGCATCCTGAGGGTAGTTTCATGAGAAACAGTGAAACAGCCAGTAAGATTCTCTCCTGCTGTATGCTTCTGCTGCTTTTCTCTTTGGGCACTTGTCAGATGTCTCTGAATCAGTGGAGTTCACTGTCTTGGAAAGCTACATCAGCAAAAATGGACAAGGTCCTGCTGTTAAGTATTACAGCTGGTAAGTTAAGGGTCAAATATATATCAAAACCAGGTCGAGGCAGGCAGCAGAATTATGCAGCTGTGAGCAAGGGAAGGATGGAAACTGACTGAGGCAGAGAGTTAGACGAACTTTTTCAGTCATAATGCTCAGTTAAGTTGACTCAACTTCCCATGAGCTGTTATGTTTAGTAAAAGGAAAAAAAAAAAAAAATTCATAGGCCATGACTGTGTTACTTTTGATTCTGGATAGATGCAGTAACAATAGAGTTAAATATCCCTACGGTACATTTTGCACTGTCATCAAGTTTGTGAGTGATCCTAGAGTGGCTGTGTTGTTAATATATTCAAGGCCAGAACCTTGTTCTTGTTCAGGGGAACATAGACTAGCTGGAAGAATGGCACAACAGGAACCTGATGGAATTCAGCAAGGACAAATGCCAAGTCCTGCAGCTCAAATTGCAGGGACTAAACACCTGCAGTGGTACACTCTGGGGACTTGACTGGCTGCATAGCAATGCTGCTGAAAAGAATCTGGGGGTCACGGTGAATAGGCTAAGCATGAGTCAGTAGTGCGTCAGTGGATGCCTTCTATAGCATGCTGTCCCAACAGAAGGGTAGGCACTACAGCAACAGAAGTGATTATTTGTTTTTACTATGCACTTTGTAGATCTCATCTGAAATACTACAAGAAAGGTGTTGACAAACTAGATTGAGTCTAGCACAAGAGGGTCAGGGGCTGGAGCTCCTGACCTGTAGGTTTGTTCAGCTTGGAGTGGAAAAGGCTGAAGAAATACCCAAAAGTGGCTTCCCATTGCTGTAAAGAGGTTGCTGAGAGGATGCAGCCAGGCTAAAATACTGAAGTACGTGCCATGAGGATTAGAGATAATGATAATTAAAATATGAAGTTCCGACTAGAAAGAAATGAAAAGCTCTTGTTCTGAGGATTATTTAAGCACTGATTCAGGTTGCCCAAAGAGACTATGGGCAGCTACTCTTTTTGTAGTTGATATTCAAGTTTAGATAAGCAACTCAGTCTGAATTCAGGATTGGCCTGGTTTGAGCAGAATGTTGGACTAGATGACCTCCTGAGGATCCCTTCTGTGACCACTTCAAAATTGGCATGGAATAGGTTTGTGTTTTGCAACTTTGGAGTCAATCAACAAGGAGGAAACTGTCCAAACTTGAGAGGAAGGGAAAGCAGGCATCAGTTGTTTCTCCTAATGGAAGACTGACTACCAGACGAATGGAGGAGGAGCACATACGTTAATTTATTAGTGTGCAAGAATCACTGAAAACTGTAAACAAATATGTTTTGAAATACTCATAAGCACATGTGGTGCACTTGATCTGTATTGCTAATTAAGGTATCTTCAGAGGGAACTTCATGGCAATTGCATAAAGAATTTCTGAACAATGCAGATTGGACCAAGATGTCAATATCTTTTGCAGAGTACTTAGGGTACCTATGCTGCTCCTCTTATTTCTCTCCTTTCTCTAGGCAAAAAGTGGCCAAGCAGTTACTCTAATTTTCCTAGCATATTATCTTCAGATGTTACCAGTTTTTAACAAAGTAAGGAATTCACCTTCCTTTCCCTAGGCATGTTTGTTATGTCATATTAATTGAAGTCTTTTATTCTTTTTTCAAAATGAGCGGGGCATGAAATATGTGATTGAGTGACACTTCATAAAATGATTGAGAGCTTGTTTAATAATCAGTTAACGTAAATTATAGAAATGTTAATTCAGCACTGAATGAGAGCTTTCTAATGAGTCTTTCTAAGAGCTCTGCTTATTTTCTTGCACTACTTTTTATTGAACATTTCAATATTCTATATTTTATTACAAGAAGCGGTAAAATACTTTTTTTTTCAGTGTGTGAATTAAATGTCATGGTTCTTTAATTGCCAGTATTGGTATGCACAGATAAGAACACATCAAATGTAGAATTTTAAATGTGTTTTATGTAAGTAAATTTAGTGCTAGACTCTTGCTTGAAAAGGCTTTGGGTTCTTTGCTCTGTAATTGCATATATTTGAGGTATACATAGAAATTACCATTCTGGATCAGTAAGGTGGCGTGGTTCCTTTGGTCTTGTGTAGTCTGGGTAGCATAGGGGTTGAGAAGAAGTACGTGAGGTCAATCTGTGGAATAAAATTATAGAATTATATGTATTACAAAATTTACAAAGGTAACTGTGGAATGATAGATATTATAGTGGAGATTCTTGAAAAGTTTGATTGGTCACTGTAGGTGAAGGAATTAAACTGGAGAGAGGCAGACATGCTGTAATTAGGTGGCATGTATTCAGAAACATGGAATAGTGATAGTAGAACCTGGTTACAGATGACAAGTTGGCAGACTTTTCAGCAGGCAAAATTATTGGTATAGCTGTTGTCACTCAGGAAGAGGCTTTAAAATAATCATAAACAGCTGTCTGAAAACTTCAACTCTCAGTACTTGCTATGAACCAAGCAAAAAGAATAAAAAGAATTATGAGAGTGATATGGGGAAAAATGTTATGTATTCTGTGCTATACATAAAGTTTGAATATTGGTTACAATTTGTGTTGGTCTGTTTTGGGGTAGAAAAGATACTGCATATGACATAAACGGTAACTCTTGGGCAAAGAAGAGATTCAGAGCAGCCCTGCAGAGAAGGACTTGGGGGTGTCGGTCGATGAAAAAAGGAACATGATCCGGCTTCAGTGTGTGCTTGCAGCTCAGAAAGCCAACCATATCCTGGGCTGCATCAAGAGGAGCGTGACCAGCAGGTCCAAGGAGGTGATCCTGCCCCTCTACTCTTCTCTCGTGAGACCTCACTTGCAGTTTTGTGTGCAGTTCTGGTGTCTTCAACATAAAAAGGACATGGAACTGTTGGAACAAGTCCAGAAGAGGGCTACGAGGATGATCAGGGGATTGGAGCACCTCCCGTATGAAGAGAGGCTGAGAAAGTTGGGGCTGTTCAGCCTGGACAAGAGAAGGCTGCGTGGAGACCTCAGTCTTCAGTATCTGAAGGAGGCCTACAAGGATGCTGGGGATGGACTCTTCATCAGGGACTGTAGTGACAGGACAAGGGGTAACGGGTTCAAACTTAGACAGGGGAAGTTTAGATTGGATCTAAGGAAGAAATTCTTTACTGAGAGGGTGGTGAGGCACTGGAATGGGTTGCCCAGGGAGGTTGTGAATGCTCCATCCTTGGCGGTGTTCAAGGCCAGGTTGGATGAGGCCTTGGGTTGCATGGTTTAGTGTGGAGTGTCCCTGCCCATGTCAGGGGGGTTGGAACTAGATGATCTTGAGGTCCTTTCCAACCCTAACTATTCTATGATTCTGTGATTCTATAAAGACAGACTGAATTGATTAGCTCGGAAGAGAAGTGATATAAATTGAAAAAACTGGTGCTGGGAAAGAGTAGAGAAATTCCTGCTTCTTAAGGACAAAAAAGATTTCATAAAAACTGGGAGTCTATACCACAGAAAGATTGCTGTTTGGAGGAGGGGGAGGTTTGTGGTTGTGGGTTTTTGATGTTTTGTTTGGTTTTGGGGGTTTTTTTTTTGTTCTCCTGCTCTTCCTCAAGCATATACTACTTTACAGATGTGGAAACTGGATATTGTAACAGATAGACTTTGGTCTGCCTTTGTGCAGAAGTTAGTATGTTCTGTGGAGGAAGAGTTGTGAAATATATTGGTGTTTAAGGGTAGAAGTGTCCTACAATCTAAGTATGCATGTAGGTGTAATCAACTTTTGAAGCATTTTGAGCCCTATGTGAAGTTCCAGTTAGATGGGATGGAACCCTGATCACAACTGGCAGCACAAAAGATGGGTCAGGAAGAGGATTTTTTAGGTGCTACTAGGCACTTTGAGAAAGAAATAGTCTAGACAAAGCAGGTGAGCTTGATCTTGAAGTAAATATGGGCTGTTGTGATGTGAAATAATGTGATTCTTTAAGCCTAAAGGTATAGTAAAGGACAGGGAAGCCAATAAGTCAGATGATTCAGATATATAGTATCACAGCAGTCATTGTGTCCAGTAAGGATTGCTTGAAATTTACAGCTGGACCAGAAGGGAAGCAGGGTAAGAACATAGGTAAGAATTCTGAAAAAAATCAACAGACTTGCAGATGAAGGACTGAATTTTAAAAACAACGTTAAGAAAAAATGCATGTTGGATACTCTACCTCTCTCAATAGGGATGTACGTTATAGATATGCAAGAACTTTAAAAGCTAACTAGTGAACTAATGTCTTATACTTGGTGAAGATCTTGATGTAACAAGCATTGCATAGACCTAGTTGATGATAAAAAACAACAGGAAGAATTGAAGCATTATTTAAAATTATACTTTCAGACTTCTCTGCATACTGTGTGTAAGCAGAGAAACAATATGATAAGAGTTGACCAACCGTTTCATGAAGTGTAAATTTCTAGAATATACAAGCAGGAAAAACTATTTTTGCTTGAGGAATTTTAAAAGACAAATTTAGTTAGCTTAATCCAGAACTGCAGCACTTGCCTTTTTTTGGAAGATGCTTAAATTCAGTAGACATGCCCTTGTTTAATCTGAAAATTTCCTGCAGTACTGTAAATTGTCTTTTTATGCTTCTCAGAGCTGTACTGGTCTGAGAACAGAGGTGTCTACTACATGGTGAAATAGGGAATTAAAAACATAAAATCCCAGATACTGCAGTAGAGCATCTCTGTCTCCAAAGCAGCCCAAGGCTTAAACACTCCTGTTAAACAGTGACTGGATCAGACTTCTCAGCAAATGCTATTGCAGCACATTCAGTTCCTTTTGTGCAGAAAGAAACTGAATAGTAGTTGGATAAAACACTGAATGCCCTGGGGCTGTAGGGCCTCCAAGTGAGAATTCTGTTATACTAGGCAAAGGGAATCTTGATCCTAGCTTGTTCTTATCTGCCAGTGATATTTATTTATTTATTTATTTATTTATTTACCACTTCTGGAAGAGGAATGCAAAGTGTTTCTGTCTGTAATAGCAGGTAGTGCATTTGGGGCATTCTTTTGAAAACAAGTTTGAAAACCCTTTCAGCTGTGGAAACCATTGAATCCACTTTTTGCCCTGTGCCACCAAATTATACCTTCTGGTGCTTTTTGAGGTCATTAGTGAATAAGGCTTAGTTTTCTTGAAAGGACTGTTTAGGTGTATGTTTCAAGAGAAAAATTTGGCTATGGATTTGGAAAGCTAAATGGTAGGCCTAAAAAATTATTGGAAAAAAGCTTGCTTAAATAGCCTTGATGCAGCCAGTAAAGAGACATGTGAATTGTTAATGCATTAAGAAGGAAGAATTGTATTAAAAGAGTTGACATCAAATTAATTGATAAACATTCCTGAGCAGCTTGAAATGGTTATATTCTTTCTGTACTTTGAGCATTGTAACAGGATTCCTAGTGTTTCTTGGTAACATGAAAGGCACCCGTGGTGACTATGGTGTGACAGAGGAGTTATGTATTGATCTGATAATCTGAAATGCATTTAGTCACTGGGCAGTGATGGTAGAAAGCCAAGATGTTTCATAAAACTTGAACTTGTGGATTTTTAACTGGAACCCTGTGCTGTTATGGAGATCTAGCATATAGATAATTTTACACCCATAAAGATAACTTGGAGAGTTATGGAACTATAAAAACTATAAACTGTTTGTCTTCCTTAATGGGTTCTAAATTAACAAAAGAAAAAGATCTTTGGTAATGGTGTGATGAGCAGGATGATGCTTTCATTCAGTGAGTAGCTGTGGCCAAAAAAATAGCAATGTAAAAGGAAGCATAATCACTGGCGTGGAGTGAACAAGTTTGTGTGTGCATAATAGAGGTGTATTTTTTAGTGTTGTTTGTCTGGAATGGCTACTGTAATCATAATGACTCTGTAACACATAGTGAAATGAAGTAGTAATGAGAAGCCTGAAGAACCTCTGCTTCCTAACAGCTGTCTCCTTTTCCCTTCTCCCCTCCAAAAAAAGAAAAACTTGTAAAAGATGGGATAATTTACCATAGAAAAATGAGGAGATGCAAAGTTTATAAAATGTAAATGATAAAAAGGAAAGTGTGTTAGATTAAGTCCTTGTCTCATACAGGAGTGTGTTATACCATGAAATTAAAAAATTAGGAATCAATTACAAATGCCTGATTTTGCTGCAGAGTATTTATTAATGTGTTGTTGCTTGTCATTGTAAGTTGTTACGCCCAAACTGTGAAGACAGTATTTAAGAACATAAATTCTGTGGCTGTCAAACCCCAGAATTAATATTTTTTGTGATTAAAAAAAAAAAAAAAAGACAGCAAATAAGAACAGTGTGGTACAGATCAGGAAGGGAATAATTTTGGGTGAAATTATTCCACAAATGCCTGCAGTCAGGTTCTTGTTATCCTAGAATGTGGTTTCCTCTGATTCATGTTAAATGGGATAGTGGACTAAATAAACAACTGGTATTTTGTGTATTGTTACTTCTATATCACTATAATGGTTAACATGCTACTTTTTAAACACTTAAGATTTGTTTTTCTGCTTTTGGTTTCTGAACCAGTAGTTATGACTGCCTCTGTTTTGTTCTGAGGTAGATAAACTTTTTTTTGAATATTTAATATTTTTTTTCCTCCCCTGCCAAGGATTATGTACTGAAGGCCTATACCGTGTTAGTGGGAATAAAACAGATCAAGACAACATTCAGAAACAGTTTGATCAAGGTAAGAGCAGATTTTCTTATTCAAAGCCAAAATAGAACTTGAATTCTCCATGGAGTTATCATAGTACAATATAAAAGGGTTGCATCTTCAAATTGACTTCCATAGCACTGAGTACCTAATGCTGTGGTAGGTTGTATTGGTATAGTCCAGGTTATTACAAATTTATTACATGTTACATATTACACAATTAATGTTATTACAAATGGAATAGAATCTTATTGCAGTTGACTTTAAGTGCTGTTAAAATATTTTCTGGATGATATTCCAATGTTTTCAAGAGTTTAAAATGCAGTCCTACATGGCCTTTATGTTAGTAGTTCATCAGTCCTAGGCATTAAGACATTCACTTCTCCCTTACATCCTCCCCTGCATATGTAGTACTTCTTAATACTTATTTTGTTGAAAGCTCCCTTGAATAATATGGATTAACAATTAAAACTTGATAATAAATTTATAACACAACCTTCTTCATGCTAGAATATACTGGAATATGATTGGTAGATCATGCTGTTTACTTTGATGTGTTAAAGAGAGGTCAGTGTTTTTTTCCTTCTGTTTTCTCATTTAATTTATGATCTCAGTTGATATTTCAGAATGAAACACTGCTTAAAAGTTCTTGGATATTAATCATGAGCTTTTGCCTGTGAAAAATAGTAAAATACCTCTTAGAAGATAAGGAAGATAAATGTACTAGTTATTTATCCTGTGCTGTGCTGTTGCAGATAATCTGAGTATAATGCCAGATTTTCTTCAGCCCTTATTAAAGCATGTTCCAGAGTTTCAGGTGAAGCGGACTTTTGAAAAGTAAAAAAGCATTTTCAAAATTCAGTTTTTAAATACTTAAGTTCTCCAGCTTCAGTGCTTCTACTTCTGGCCTTGGCTTAAAAATTACCTGGTGTGGCTTTGTTGTTACAACTTTCAATTAAAAAAACCCTCTCTAGTTATAAACCATAAAGCTTCTGTTATTTGGGAATCTAGCAGTAGATTATATGGCCACATGTAGTCACTGGTATGTTTTGTTATCCTTCTTTAAAAGGCTTCATGTAGTCACATGAACACAATCACAAATTTTAAATTCTATTTCCCAAAATTTTGTTTAAAAACTTATTATTGGTCAAAATTGATAAATCAGAAGCCAGTCAGTGGCTACTACAAAAGCATTTAAGTCTGCATGGAGACTTAGACTTTATTTTTCTGATCTTCTACTGTTTTCTTACGCTATGAGATTTTCTTACATTTGGTTGATTGCATGTGGGTCACAGTGATGGCAGCTTATCTGTAGGTTTAATTAATATGTGCATTTTGTAACATTTAAGTTTTTGGATGAATTCTTGTATTCATAAAATGCTGTAAGGAATGATAGCTGTAGGTTTTACTTACACTGCTGTTTCATTTTGTTTTACAGATCATAATATCAGCCTAGAGTCTATGGGAGTAACAGTAAATGCAGTGGCTGGGGCTCTTAAAGCTTTTTTTGCCGATCTGCCAGATCCATTGATTCCTTACTCTTTGCATCAAGAGTTGTTAGAAACATCAAGTAAGTAATAAATAATCTTGTCTTGATCTAATTATGTTATATTAATTGCCCTTATTGCAGTTTTTACTTCATTGTCAGTTGAAAGCACTAGCTGCAGTGAAATATTGTTAAATTGCTGAGACATGAGCGTTCTTTTTAGTCTTTAAAATTAACAGAACTGTATAATGGAATAAAGATGATATTTTTTCTAAATAAGTTGAGATTTATTATGTCTCTTTTTCCTAGGAAATTCAGTTGCTGAAATACATATATATTTTCTTTTTAGTTTTGTTTGGGTTTTTTTTTTTTTTTGTTTGTTTTGTTTTGTTCACTCTTTATTACTGCTGCATATGATGAAAGTTCTTGCAAATGTTTTGCAGTTCTTAACAGGGGAAAACCCCCTTGCATTCATAAAGTCTTACATTCAAAATAGGCTTTAGAGATCAGACACATCTATGGAATATTAGGTAATTCTCTTCCAGATCCAGATTTTTTTTCAAATTCTTTTTGAACTCCCTGTAAGATGAAATGCTTAATTTTGTTCGTCTTATAAACATTTTTCAGACACTTCAAAGTGAAACTACTAAATTCTTCCTTTTTCTGTGAGAATATCTCTCTTGTACTGGCAGCAGACTTTCAGAAAAAGACTGCTACACATTTTTGCAGGATACAGCTGTGACATACTGTATTCTTAATGCTTTTTTGTCCAAAACATGAAAATACTAGTGTAAATGTAAGGCTTGAGCCTGGACTTGATTAATACAGTGCATTAGAAATTTTGTGGGTTTGAATGATATCTGTAGATACCTATTTGTGGTATTTCTGCTGTAGTCTTCTGACAAATCGCTTATTTAATGCAATTAGTTAAAGTTTGGTTTTTTTTTTTTCTTAAAAGTATGTCAGTTGAATTTCAGTGAAAACATGCAATAGCATAGAATATAAATGGACTTACATAATTTATTTTTTTTTACCAATGCAGTCAAGTAATAGAGGTGAGCTTGCATTCCTTTTTATGATATGAATCATAATTCTACAGAATGTATGGTTCTATAGTACTTTAGTAGTACTTCCCACAGGTGTTTTAGCAGCAGCATTCTTTTTTTTTTGTTTTGTTTTGTTTTCTAGTTGCTTTTTCTTTAAAAAACCTTTTTTTGTTTTTGTTTTGTTTTTGTTTTTTTATTCTCTAGTTCTTCCTTACATGTTGATTATTTCCTCTTTGAAACATAGATAATGTCCCTTGGGCCTGTGAAAATCCCTGTTCTCCTTTAAACAGTATATTTAAAATAGCTGCACCAGGCTCAATTCATAATTTTTTTATTTGAATAACTGCTAAGCTTAAGGTATTCTAAGTTCATGTGAATATCTTCCTTCCCCCAAATCTTTATGAAGCTTCAGTCTAAATAAATCTTAGCTATATTGAAGTCATATCATTTTGCAAGCAGAGGAAAACCTAATAAGAAGTAACTCTGTCACGTTGTTCATTATCATTCTACAAGCCAACGATGAGCTAATCAAGTCATTCTTTACTGTTAAACACAGATAAATAGTTCTGCTTAAATATAGAAAAGTAATTTTGTCTTTAGATACTTCTGTAATTAAAAAATATTTAATGCAATAGTATATGCTGATGGGAGTTTTATCGAATTCTCAGCATTTTTCTGTGGGTATCTTATCTGTACCATTATACTAGGAAAAAGACTTGGAAATGCTTTGTTCAGTATGTCTTTCTAGATGTATCAGTAAATGTCACTTATTCCTGTAGAAATCATCGATAAGACAGAACGACTACATGAGTTAAAAGAAATTGTGAAGAAATTCCACCCAGTGAACTATGATGTCTTCAAATACGTAATAACGCATCTAAACAGGTTTAGTATTTTTCTACTAAAATTTTAAGTTGTAGCATTGCAAAAAATACTGTTTGTAACAATGAATTGACTACTAGAATTGCAAATTTCATGCTGCATTGCTCATGTTAATAAAAATGTCGAAAATGAAACTAGGAGTTAGAGGTTGATAAAAGGTTTGTATATTCTGTTCAGATTTTACTGACGTATAAATAGCTGGCATCATCACTACTATAAAGTTACACGAATGGTGTATGTAGTGAAAAACCTTGAAAGAGCTACTTTGTACTGCAGTTACAGAGCTTTTTTTTTTTTTTTTTTTTTTTTTTTAAAAGATCAGCTTGAGTTTTGTGGGTTTTGGGTTTTGGTTTGGTTTGGTTTTTTTTCTGTACTTTTAGACAGAATCAGAGGGTTGTTGAGGTTTAATGGACCTTTGACAATTGTTTAGTCCAACCCCATTGCTTTGGAAGAGTCAACTAGAACAGATTGCCCAGGACTATGTCCAACTGGTTTTGCAGTTTTCTCCAAGGAGGGAGACTCCACAATCTGTTTGGGCAACCTGTGCTAGTGCTGTCACCCTCACAGTAAAAAAGTTTTCTTACCCACAGCCAGAATTTACTATGTGTGTTTTCTGCCTGTGGCTTTTTGTCCTGTCACTAGACACCACTCAGTTTATCTCAATCCATCTTCTTTACACCCTTCTATTGGATATTTAAAACCAATTGTAAGACTTCCCCTGAGCCTTTCCAGGCTAAGCAGTTCAAGCTTGCCCAGCCTTTCCTCATTTGGGATTCTCTGTCTCTTAATGATCTTTGTGTCCCTTCGTTGGCCTTGCTCCCGTGTGTCTGTTGTGCTTAGCCGTCCAGAGCTGGACCCTATACTCCAGATGTGGCCTTTGCAGTGCTGAGTAGAGGGGAAGGATCACATCCCTAGACCTGCTGGCAGAACTCTTAATGCAAGCTAGGATGCTGTTGGCAGCCTTTGCCACAGGGGCACGTTGCTGGCTCATGTTCAGTTTGTTGTCCTCCAGGACTTTCAGGTCCTACCCTACAGTGGTGCTTTCCAGCCAGGCAATTTTGCATATGTATACACCAATAAGCTTTTAATGACATTTAAGTTGTTAAATTGTTCCAGAGTAGTGCATGTTCTGTGGTTTTTTTGCAGGTATTCGTAAAGATTCAACTGAGCATGTAATGTGTGGGCAGAAATGGACCTTTTAACCCTTTTTAGTCTGCACAGCAAATTCAGCCCTAAAATAGATAAAATCATATCAATGAATGTAATTATTCCATGCGTTTACATACTACAAGATGTGCTTGCATATATCTGGAGTTAAAACAAAACATCTCAAATTTGACACAGTTATAAGTTACCTGAAGTGTTTCAGTAGTTCTTAATAGACCTGATAGAAATTTCTGCGAAAGAGTGGCAACCAGAATTGTCATAAGTCTTCAGTTGGTCACTTATTTGTGTAGTACAGCTGAATGCTCAGTGTCAGGTAACTGGATTAGTGCAAGTAGAAGAGCCGTGTCACTCATCTACATGGCTTTTGAGCACTTCCAGGGACGGTGATTCCACCACTCCCCTGGGAAGCCTGTTCCAACGCCTGATCACCCTCTCAGTGAAGAAATTTCCTAATATCCAGCCTAAACCTCACTTGATGCAACTTGAGGCCATTACCTCTTGTCCTATCACTTGTTACTTGTGAGAATAGGCCAGCCACCTCCTCACTCCATCCTCCTTTCAGGTAGTTGTAGAGAGCGATATGGTTCCCTGTAAGCCCTCTCTTCTCCAGACTAAACAATCCTGGTTCCCTCAGCTGTTCCTCATCAGACTTGTGCTCCAGACCCTTCACCATCTTCATTGCTCTTCTTTGGACCCACTCCAGCACCTCAGTATAGTGAGAGGCCCAGAACCGAACAGTACAGGGAGACAGTCACTTCCCTGACCCTGCTGGCTGTGCTATTGCTGATACAGGTGAGGATGCTGTTGGCCTCCTTGGCTTCTTGGGCACAAACTGGCTCATGTTCAGCCACCATCTGAAAAAGTGCAGTACTGAAAGTGCACTCGATCCCCTCATCCAGATCATCAGTGGAGATACTGAACATCGGTGGCTCCAATACCAAGCCCTGAGGGACACCACTAGTGACTGGTTGCCAACTAGATGTGACACTATTTACCACCGCTCTTTGGGCTTGGCCATCCAGCCATATTTTAACCTAGTGAAGAATCCACCTATCCAGGCCATGAGCAGCCAGTTTCTCCAGAAGAATGCTGTGGGAGGCAGTGTCAAATGCTTTACTAGAGTCCAGGTAGACAATATCTGCAGCCTTTCCCTCATTAACCAGGTGGGTCACCTTGTTGTAGAAGATCAGGTTGGTCAAGCAGGACCTGCCCTTCATGAACCTGTGCTGACTGGAGTCAGGAGGAATTTATACACAAACGAATCTGGTATATGAAGAAAACTCTTTAAAAATGCTAAACAAAGTGTAAGCTTACATTTACTTTTTCAGGTTCTTTCATCCTTAAATAAAGGTAAAATACAATTTTTTTTAAGAAAAAGATTATGAATATTGCTGTCTCTCAGAACTAGTTATCCAAATATCCCTTGGACCAAGCTTATTCAAACCAGATTGAGAGCCAGTATTTGTGTACCCTCACACTATTTGGAATAAGTAATGCACATGCGAAAATGGAAGTCTACCCTTTATAGTTACCACTGTACATGCAGTGTAAAGGAGTGAAAATATTTTCTTATAGCATTAATTCTAGTGTTTACTATGGTTTTCACAGCTTTTGAATCTATGGACTACAGCCAGCTGTCAGAAATTCTTGCAGTCTGCTCTTGTTGATCATCAAAATTGTAGCTGACAAGTTGCTGAAGTTTTATTTTATCTCTATTTCTGCAGGACAACTGTAGCTGTTACCTTTGTACTGTCTACTATAATTTAGGAATTGCATGTTCCCAGCTGAAGGAGTATCTTAGGTGTTTTTTGGATTTATTAACACATAATTTTTCATTCATCTCTCATCAATTACTGCTAGAAAAAATGGTGATATTGCTTTAGAATGCAGACTATTTTTTAGAAAACAGAATATCCTGACTTTTTCTGACTTACGAGAAGCAGTGCATTTTTTTCTGAGGTGGCATTTAATTGTAGATGATAAGTTTTGTAACTGGATGGTTTGTTGTTGGTTTTGTTTGTGTTCTGTTTTGTTTTTTTCCTTTCTCATAATAGTATTCTAATAATTAATTTAGATCATGAGTGTCATAGATGTTAGTTAATATTGACTGTTCTACAGTAAGAAGCCATTTCCATAAGACATTCTAATAGATGTCTTGTAGACGTTTTGATGTATGAAGTGTTATTTTTGTGAAATCCTGTAGCTGATTGAGAAATTTAAAGTTTATTATTGTCACTTCAAAATATTGACAGTGTTGAACTTATTTCTTGATTAATAGCTGAATCAGATTTATATTTGTTACCTATTCAAATCTGAAAAGTCATGGCTTCTAAATTTTCTTCTGCATAGTAGCTTAAACAAAACCAAGAATGGTTGTTTAAATGGATAGCTGGAGAAAAGTAATAAAAACCTTGAGATTGTTTAATAAGAATGCTTACAGTGAGAGAGCTCTGAAAATGTTTGTAGTTGAATGCATACTGGTTGTATTTCTTACTGTACATATTATTCTCTTTTCAGGGTTAGTCAGCAATATAAAACCAACTTTATGACTGCTGATAACTTATCAATTTGCTTCTGGCCTACTTTGATGAGACCTGATTTTGAAAACAGAGAGTTTCTTTCTACCACCAAAATCCACCAGTCAGTTATAGAGACCTTCATTCAACAGTGTCAGTTTTTCTTTTACAACGGAGAGATTGTAGAAGCACCTAACCCAGTGGCATGTCAGCCACCTCCTTCCAACGCAGTGCAGATGGTAGAGCCAATGGTACCTCTTCAGTTACCACCACCGCTGCAGCCTCAGCTGATACAGTCACAATTACCAGCAGATCCTCTTGGTATTATATGAACAGAAGATGATTGCAGGCAGCCTGGCACTGAACAGTAAGGACAAGCTATAGACATGCATGTTTCAGGATACAGTAATATACTTCATATTTATGACAAATAATTCCCATCCAGCTGATTGGACATCTTTTTGTTATATCCTGTACTGTGTTCCTCATTTGTACACACTGCAGATAAAAACTGTGTGATAAGCATGACTGGAGAGGTTTAATTTTTAAAAGCAAAAATAGCTACAAAGTACAAAGCTGCTGCTGCATGATACCTTATTGCAATCACTATATCATTCCTGTGACAGTTTGTCACAATATATTGTGAATAAAATTTTTCTATAGAAATTTAATGATTTAAAAAAATACATTTATGAAACATTCAATGCTTACAGCCTGCTTTATGGCTGTTTTTGTTATTTAACATGCTATTTTTGGCAATTTTATTCACATACGAGCATTCTGTGTAAACAACTAAAGCCCAGCTATAGTTTATTTTGTAATCTCCTGGCTACTTATGTGATGGTATGCTTAGGACGGTTTATGGAAGAATGCAAAATGCACTGTTGAGAATTTTACAGTCCCTCACCATCCATCTTTACTTGTAAGTAAACCTGTGGACAGTTTGTTAAGGGTGGCTGAACTTGCTTATTATTTCTTACAGCACAATACCAAGGACATGCTTGTTGTAAAAGTGAGTTTCAAATACTGTACAAAAATTTTGATGTTGCCTACTTATTTCTTTCTGTTCCATTACTGAACTAAACATTTTGTAAAACTGTTAATTCTGTAAACAGCTGCATGTTTAAAAGATCATTGATGGTCTTGTAAACTTAATCTAATATATTTTAGATATTTTAATTTTTCCCACTTGGGAATACATGTAGTGTTTAGAAAATAGTTCATGACATTTTCATATAAGGTTATATAACTTTTCATACATAAACATGAATTTTGTTGTAGTAAAATTCTCTAAACCAAACAATGTTTTAATCTAGGACTTCAATTAATCTATTCTTTAAATCTATTTTTATGTGACCCTTTAAAGATATACAAAAATGCATTGCTAATACATAGCAATAAATACTTTGGGTACTGACAATTAACCTCTTTGGAGTGTGTATATATAAAATCACATAAACTTGTATTAATTTTTTTTTTCCTGTGGTATGTTGTACTAAAAATTCAAATGACTGATTTTTTTTTTCACCATGTTTTTAAATTATCTCTTTTTATTTCATTTATTTTACTTTTACTTTGGTACCGGTTTTGCTGTAAAAGAATGCTGCTTAATTTAAACAAATCTTTGGGTTAATTATTTTGTTAGTGGTAAAAAACTTAGAAGGTTACAAATTGTAGCAAAGGAGAGACCATAGATAAACACTACCTGTGAGACTTTTCATAGGAGCTTTTTTTTTTTTTCATGCTCAAAATTCACCTTTTTAGGTCTGCAAAGAAGAAAACAGTTTCAGCTCATTCAGCTGCTAGAATGTTTTGTGTAGTTAAAAAAAAAAAAAAGCTTTATGATGGTCACTGTTGTAATCTTCACTTATAACAAGATTTTAGATCGTCTTGTATGTATTATAGTAAATAGATGATTTTGAGAATTAAGGCTTTTAAGAGTTTGATTTGCTCCATTTTCCCAAAATAAAAATTGCCTTTGCCACTTATGTCCTAGGTATTGTACTTCTAATTATGACTTGGAGTATCATTCTAGATTACTACGATACCATAAACCGGGCTGCTGTTTGAAGTACATGTATATTATAAATTATCTTGATATTGTGTTATATTCTTGCAAGTAATTATCTTTTCTAAGAAAACATAAACAAAAAAGAAAAGTCAACCCTATTCCTATTGCAAAGCACACAGGAGTTAATAGTACAATAAAGTCTGTTGTGTAAATTGTAGTATTCTTAACTTGTTCTACTTTACCTGTTGTCTATATAGCTTTTATTTATAGTTTTCAGTCTAATCTTGGCATGTCTAGCAAAGAAAATGAAACTTCAAGAGTTTTATAAACTATTTCTAGGTTGCTAAAGAATTTATTTTTCTACTGTATATGGTATAGACAGAGCATCACCTGTACAGGAAACAAGTCTATTTCTAATAGAAGTAAGCTTAAAAATAAAAGCCAGTCATATCCATATTTGAAAGTTCTACCTATAAAGTATCTCCAGTCTTTGTAATGTGAATTACATTTTAAACTTTCTACAAATTCAAGCTGTTTGACATACTATTTAATTAATCTTTGAATACTAATTTTTAGAATCATTTACATTCCATTTCATGACAAACTTTTCATGTTGAACTTGTGATCTGCAGTATTTGCAGTATCATTTATTTCTTGTGTGTGATGTTATGGCTAAATTACATCATGATTTTTAAAGGTCTTAACACTTAGATTTGGCCAGATATGAAAGTGTTATTGCATTTACTGGATAAAACATAAAAAGAGAAATAAGAAAGCATGGCGTGTGGCGCTTGATGGTCGCATGGAGGAATCCCTGCATACTGTTTGCATTACAGAAGTGTTACATGCAGGAATGTGTATATGTGTAATGTGTACACTTTGATATTTTTTATGTGCTTGTGTGTTGATGTACACAGGCATATGTGCACAGACTTGCATGCACATACACCCATGTAGTAAAGTTTTTAAAAGAAACTAGGAAATTATACCATCGTTAAAGATTTATAATAGAGCTTTCTCTATTTTTTTTTATTAGTGCTATAAAATGAGGAAGCATGTCATTATATATGAATTCCTCATACCTTGGCTCATGTAGTCCCTTCTAGTTTTAATGAAAATCCAAACAATAATAACTATATTTTTTAATGTGAGCATTTTTACAGTAATATTTATCTTGATATAGATACAAATGTATATTATTTTTGGTTGAGCATCTCAGTGACACTTTATGGAGTAGTTTGTCTTTTTTATGTAATACTGGTATAGACATACTGCAGTGCATTGTCTTTTATTGTTTTTAGTAATTTTTAAATTCCAGACCCGAGTTACAAAAGTGCCATTTTAAGTAATGCTTAACAGGTTATTTCAAAATTCCTTACCCTCCATGATCTTTTGGAATTTAACATACTTAGTGTAAATAGATGGCAGATGTCAACTTAAGTGAAAAGAAACGTTGTTGTTCTATGTTTTCTCCATTATTTGAATCCTGGTTGCTAGGAAATTATAGAAATGTTTAGTTGCTGGAGTTTAGCTTCTGATATTTATGATAAATACAGAAAAACTATCAATTGGAGATTAAAAAAAATTGCCTTAGCTTACAGGCTTATTTCAGGTTTTTCCAGTAATTGTGATGCTGTTTGTCAACTGAAAAAATTACACTTATATAAAAAATTAAAGTAAAAACTTTGTTCTTTGTTTATAATGTAATCTTTTGTTGCTACATCAGCAGAATGCTGCAGTGAATTAAGTATCAGTGAAGCTTATTCTGTATAAAAGATGCAACGAATAAAATACTAAGATGCATACTGCGTATAATGTTCAGTTTAGTTGCCTACTAAATTTTTAAAGGCAAAAGCACCCTACTTTTCACATACCCAGGGATGAAAGTTAGCAGTAAATCTTGCTAAACTGCATGCATCAAGTGTTTAAGGCGTTCTTGGGGGCGGGTGTCTCTTATGGATCTCATGAAATTACTCTGTCCTGTGGAATTTTGAAACCTGAATTAAAAACTGGGGGGTTTGAGGCCAGCTTTATATTTTCAGAGTTATATGTTATTGGTCATGACTCCGCTAACTATGTGGGATGAAGTCAACTTGATAATAGTACTGCTTTTAGTTTATGTGCATGCAGCAAATATGCATAGATCATTTCTTCAGAGCATCTGGAGTCATGGCCAATACAGAGCTAACTGCAAAAAACTTCCTGACAGCCTTCAAATCTGAACACTGTTCAGCTTTTATTGTGTATCTTAACATATTGAGATACTGGAGCATTTTAGTCTTTAATAGGATATGTTTTACCTGTAATTACCTGTCAGTGTGCAAATCTCAGGTTTTTAGATTGCTGTAGCAAAACCCATCTTGACCGAATCTGAAGCATAATGCTGTTTTCAGGCTCTGCAGCAGGCCAGGAAATTCTGATGAGCAGCAGTGCTAGAGAACCAAAGTGTAACTCTACTGTTCACTTGTGTCAGATTTGGTCCTTCGACTAATTCATAGTTTCAATGGAATCAGAAGGGATAAATTTAATCTGTCATCATGGCTACTGAAAGCGAACACTTCCTTCCTTTTCTTATTGACAGTTTCTTTCCCAAGTGTGTAGATGGTGCATCTTACGGCTGTTGCCCATATGTTTCTCATCTTCCTTAGAAAATACAACACGTGTGTTTAGACCTGGTATTTTTGTTGCCGAATTGAGTGTTGTTGATGCCCAGCCAACATTCTGGTGCTTTTATATTGCAGAATAGGGTTTAATATACCTGATTACATTAATAATAATTTGTCCATTACTTTTTTTTTTATTTGGTGTGATTTAGACAATATGGAGAATTAAATATTTTCACTGAATGCCTACAGTGCAGTAACTGCGTTTTTTTAGAGTGTGATTATAACGAAAGGCTGTTGTTGCTTCTACTTGCAAGCTGTTTGAGTTAAGAAAAGATGGGAAGGGAATTTTGTGATGTTGCTTCTAGCCATGGCTGCTTGTCAGTGCTTCTGGGGCGGATACACTGACTTGAAGAGTATCTCTGATTGCTTCTGTGACTGACTGATTTATGTAGTGTAGGTGTAGCTTGTATTTTCCCCAGAACTGCAGTACTGCAACCTATCTGTTCCTACAGATTTTTCTGCTTCGCTGCTGGAGAAGTGAAGGCAAAGCAGCCATTCTCATCCCTTCCTGCAGTTCTCTCAGCTTTGCCACTGATGAGAATTGTCAGGATCTCCTAAGTTGCTCTTGCAGGGTTTTACTGAATTAAAAGCAAGAACTATACCAAGTGGTAAGATAAGAGCTGAAGTTCTCTGGTTAACTGGCACTGAGTGCGATGAATTGGTGAAGCATCTGGAAATAAGCAAGTTGCGCTATTGAATTACAGGCATAATGTTCTCCCCAAAGGTTCCACCTTTTTTCTTGGCTGTGCAACCTGAGTTTCTGCAATGACTGCTTTTACTTGATCATATTGACCGTGTGCAGGTTGGGAGTGAAGAAGAGATCAAGAAACCTACCTCAAAAAAAATAAATCATGTACTTTGAACAGCTGCCTCTTAAAACATTTAGATGATATTATTATATATAGAATGTAGCAAAAAAACAATACGGAGAATGAAATGTCCGTGGTTCATTGTTAAAATATGTATGTATATGCACATATGCTTTTTTTAACTTGGTAAAGAAGCAGACGTTGATACTGTGGTTCTAACAGAGTAATGGGTGGCCAGCCTGCTACAGACGGATACTGCCTACAATTTAGATGTTAAGGTTTGAAAACTGAATGTAAACAGATGTGTGTTATTTTGATATCTCTGAGTTGTCTAGCTCTAAAGTTGCTTTAATTTTGTTACCCTGTGTGGTTACACAAATCAGTCTGGTTTTATGTCCTTTATTTAACTGTATTATCTCTTTACAGATGACTGCTTTCTTTATTCGTTTTTCTCTTAGTATTTATTTTTGACTTAAAGTCAAAACTTACAATTTATAACATGGTCATGATACTTGTCTCCTGTAAAATATGCTGGGTCCCACATAAAGTTTATAAAAGCCTGTCAATACTCTTTTGTCCCCTTTTGTCTGCACTTGTCTGTGTGCACTCATTTGCTGTTTTGGGGATGCAGGACTTGGGGTGATGCAGCGCTTGTCCATATCCAGACATCCTGATTGCTAGGAGATAGATATTGGAGTGGCCCTTTCCTTATCTTAACATGCTTTTAATAAAGGAGTGCCGGAAGGAGGAGCTGCGAGACCGTTTAAAACAGTGAAGGGTAAATGTTGCCAGTTCTCAGTATATCAGTGAGGTGAAGACACCTGCCTCAGTTGGGCTTCATCTCTGTGCTAAAGGTTTGTGAGTAGGGAGCCTTTTTTTCGCTTATAGTGTAAAGGGAGGAGATGAGAAAGCGCTTACCTATACCTTCCTCTCTAACCTCAAGGGCCAGCGTTGTTCTTGCAGAATTTGGGGCTGAGTCCTCTATGTCCATTGTGGAGCTCAGCCCCACAGAAAAAGGGCCATGAATTAATATGTGGCCTTCAACCAAAACTGATGCAGCTGAACAGTGGAGACATACATACCAAACTTAAATTGTTATTCAGCATCCTTGTACCTGAAACATGCTGCCCTGTTTCATTGTCATTTTTTTAATATAAAAGTCTTGAGTGGAATTACAACCACTAGCTGCAGTTCTAAGTCATCTTTATATCTCCTCACAGCTGAGCAGATTTATTTACGAGGGTACAAAGCTTCTCTGACCTGAAGTACTTCTGGGGAAGTAGAAATGAAGCTCTCTTCTCTTTGGGCTATCAAGTGTTATTTTGTTTTCTCTCTTCATTTCAAAGAAGGCAGTTTCTAAGAAAAATAGGGGCCTGAACTGTTACCTGTCAGAGGTGTGTTTTTGTAGCATGATAGTGCACTAAACACCCAGTGCATTCAGTGAAGACATGGAAGTAGGCTATGAAGACATTAATCCAGCTGGAATAATTTGGAAGACTCTCCCTGGCAGAGTAAGTGAACTGTGAAACCAAGTATCCTTTCAGTCATGGCTATAGTTGCTCTTTGAAGTAAAATTAATACTCCCCCCCCCCCCCCCCTTTATTCTCCAGAAAGGAGGTGAACTGGTGTGTATGTAATGTGATTGTCAAAGCTGAGCTCAACGGGGAAATAAGCAAACAACTGACACCACAAACACCCTAAAAGACTCTGCAGACATCTATGTCCAGTCCTAGCATTTGAAGTGTCAGAAGGAACTGGGTGCTTCTGCTTTTCTTCAAGACTATGTACTTCACGTAAGCTGAGAGGCAGGGACTCATGGCTCCTTTTGGATTTTGACTACTGCTCTGCATCCAGTATTCTACTTAAGACACAGGCCATAAGAAATGTGTTTTTTAAGCCTGATCTGTGAAGCTGAGCCTGATTGCTGGAATGTTACTCTCCCTCATCCCTTCTTCTTTTTTTTTTTTTTTACCTTTACTATTTCTTTTTTTTTTTTCTCTCCCCCTTTGCTCCCCCCTTCCCATTCCCCCTGGAAACACCAGTGCTGCTCAGCTAGAGTTCTCTCACTATGAAGAAGAGATTCTGCTGCAGGGCATTCTCATTTGGGAGTACTTTGGCTTTAGATCTCACCTCTCCTCCTTTGCTTTACAAGAATGTGTGTTTGTTAACTTCTGGGCTTGCTACAAAACCTTTCTTTCCCCCTCCCTAAAGTTGCTGAGGATGAGTGGGCTGAAGCAAATATCTACAGGCAGTTATTTATTTTTGTGCATGAATTTATGGGACAGGTGCCCAGAGCCCTACCATGGCAAGATTTGTTCAGAAATGGAAAGAAAGAAGCTTACAACTTCTGTGAGTCTCTTGCCTTCTGATGTACTAGTTAGGGAAGCCTACAGCTATTCTTGCACTGAATGAATGTATGTTTAGAAGTATGTTCTGAACTCATTTAGATGGGAAGTGTATATTCTGAATTGTCTTGCAAAAATAAAAAGCAAGCAATTGCCTTCTTGCAGGTGTTGGATGTACAGCTGAAGTGAAGGAGTACTAGAAAGCATGCTAAATATGAGCAGATAGGATGTGTGCTAGTTTACTCCTCAGTAGGAAGCTAAGAAAGAATGGGTATTTTAGGAGCTTAGAAATTTTAAACTGAATCGAAGGAAATATTTATGGTGGGTATTTTTTTTCCTTTTAGTGTTTTCAGTGGCTTCTCTCTGCATTTTTATAACATGGGGACATGTTCCGACATACTCCATTCCCAGTGCTGCAATGCTCTTAGCAGCCATCTAGTTATATGCAAAAGACAGTTTGCACAGCTTCTTCACTTTCAGCCTAAGAACCAAGAACTTTAAAAGAAATGCCTGCTTATAGGGTGTCTTTTCTGGTTTTCATGTAGGGTGAGAGAGTTCCCCACCCTGACAAAGCTCTCAAGAATGCACATGGTTGTTAAGAATCACAATCTTTACAGTTTCTGTGGGTGTTTAGGGCTGGCTGGTTTTTAAATTTTCGTTCTTTTTATAAGAAGGAGGGGAAAAATTCCTGGGTAATACATGTTTTTATTGTGGAAATGTAAACATTTTTTTTATTTGGGAGGTGGAATTTGCTATTCAAAGAAAGAATTGGCAAAGAAGCCCTCTGGGGATACCAGTGAAGTGTTCACATTACAGAGGATAACCTATTATTCATTTATTGTTAATTTTCCTAGTGGAATCACAGTTATCTGACTAGCAAACAGATCCTTTCTTATGGCTTTGTACATTTGATTTGCAGGTATATTAATGCCATTTTTAAACTATTATAATTGCATTCAGTAGTTTTTTAAAAAAAATCTTGTGTGGAGGTATCTGCTTATGAGGGGAGGCCCTAAATTATTCTTTGTTCTGATGGTGAATAAAAGGGATCCAGATTTCTTGCGAAGACTATAAAAAGGAGACAGCTGACACATTCTTCCTCATTAAAGAACACCTAAGGTGACTTTTTTTGCCTGAAGTGGTGGAAGTTTGTTTTCAACTGCAACTGGCACTACTGCAGCTGCAACATCTGGAGCACCCGTGTACAAAGGAAAAAGAGTGTTCTGTATATGTAACTTTCCAAAGACAGAAGCAATAGTTAAAGCAGATAAAAGCATGTCTTAATTTTTCTTTACTGGAAATGTGACTACAAGAATATCTGTCGTAGTGTGTTTTATAGTCTTATCCCATAGTCTGGCTGAGTGCAAATGCCAGATTTATATTCTCTACCCATCTTTCAAAAGTACTGAGCAGACCTGTGTTCCGACGCTTGTTATAGTTTCATTTCTGACTTGTACCCATTTCTTCTTTTGGAAGTTGTCTACACATGTACAGAATCATAGTAACTCAGTGGCAGTATTAGCTAAATTTAGAAGGCTTAGTGAATGTTGCTAGAAAACAGTTTTTGGTTAGAGTTTTTCTGATAAAGTTAGACCAGTTCCTGTGTTGCTGTTAAAATGCCTCTCTCCTTCACCTTGGAAGTGAAGCTAACTTGGGATAGCAATGTTGCACTGTCTGCTTTGGTCGAGGTTCAGTTAGCAAGGAAGGAATTACAGGTTTTGTTTACTTGTGGAGTCCTTAATAGGCAGCTTCTACTTAATCAGTGGAAGTCTCACATATGTGCATGTACACACTGGAAAGTGATGAAAATAGCTTTGTAACACTCTTGTCTACATGTTTATCTTTTATTTTTGTGTCCCCAAATGTCTCGGATTCAGCTATGTGTACAGCACAACTTGCTGAGTTTTCCACCTTGTGCTGAAAATTAAATTCTCAAATGCATGCATTTTTAGTCTCTGTTTCCTGAAGAGCATCTATGCCTTATCCATACATTTGGTATTCAAGAAGCAGAGGGGAAGTTAAAAGTGAGCCATTTTACCTCTCTGAATTTCAGAAAAATCTGGGAGTTTTTGCATTGGGAATTGATCCGTTCTGTTTCTGTGACAGAAGTCTGTATGCACCCCTCCTGCAGGTGCACTATGGGTAGCTGGTCCCTTGTGTCTTGTTTCTAGGCAGGGCAGAGGCTCCTTTCATGTGCAGTTGTATCCTTGAAAACCTGTGATACATGCCTGTGTCCTGCCCTCCTTAAATACTGCAGTGGGAAACATGTCTCCCTCTGATTTTGAAAATAAGTTTAGAAAACTTACCCTCTTGTCTCACATCAGCAATGTGAGTATTTGCCCTTCCCCTCAAGAGGCTTGAAGGAACCTGCTTCTGTTCAGGAACTGCCCCTGATCCTTTTGATATTAATTGATAGGGAATTGTGTAAACAAGTTTTCAGAATAATTGAATGGCAAAATGAAAGAAAAGTTGAGGTATATGCATGAGATCTTCATGTGCACATACTCACTGAGCAGAAAATAATGAAGTCCTTTTCCCTTTTGATTCTGAAAAATAGTTATGTTCTGTTTCAGAGATGCGTATAAAAATGCACAGGCACGAGTACAGTGGTCTTCTCAAATCTAGGCATCTGATCTCACCCTTTGGTTTGTTACAAGAACCACAAATGATATTCTTAGCAAGCTTACTGCTAAAAAATCCTTTGGCCCTTCCTACCTCCCTAAATGAAACAAGTAGTGAAGAGGGAAAAACTTAGTTTTTAAAGAAGGTGAAGATCCAACTGAAGATGTGAAAGTAAGCTACTTCAAATAGGGGAATGGCTGCACGTGTTAATGTAAAAGCTCAAGATACACAAGTGGGTTATTCGACTACTTCTCTGTATTCAAATTGTTGTGCTGGTTTAATTAATACAAATGCTTATTAGATTTGAAAATTTACACAAGTGTTGAGATACAGCTCTTGACCCACAAGAGTTTATGAAAATAAAGATATTTGAATATACAAATGTAGGTCTTAATCATTCTTGTATCTGGTGGAAATTAATCAACACTTTTCTTCTAAACCTGTGGAACAGTTTCCACACCTTTCTCCATGTCTTATTTCAGTGATTCAGTATCCTTGTGGGAAGAAAGATTCTCCTGGTAGCCAAGCTAAATCTTCTTTACTGCAAGATAAACTGTCTTCTTCTAGTTCTATTGCAAGCGGACATGGTGAATATTTATCACTGTCACCTTTATGGTGATCTTTAGGTGCTGGAAGACTGCTATATCCCATTCCTCTCTCAGTGCTTTCCACAGCTGTCTTTTCTTTCTCCAAGTAACACATTCCTTTAAGTTTTTTTTACAGTTTGCGTTTGTGAACCTTGTAGTATTCTTGTTGCTTTTCTTGTAAGCATATTGGTGGTCCAGACTGGGCACAGTCTTGATCACTCTACTAATACAGATTATGACAGTGTCATATCTCTTCTATCATGTAAATTACATGTAAGGCAGTTTAGTCCCTAAGTCAATATACTATAAACCCTGAATTTTACCAGTGTGTACTTTTAAAATTGTATCATTCAGACAGGGGGAATGGGTTTAAGCAAAGCTCATGAGACCCAAGTCTTTCTACTGCACTGTTCAATGTGTGTTTCTGTCTGCTTGAGTAGCTGAAATGGTGTGAACTGCTGGATCATAGGCGACTCCTCAGTAGATGTGTGAGTAGTGGGAGGAAAGATGGGGAATGAAGCATTCTGCAATTATGCCTTTCAAAGAAGTCGAGAGGCAGGCAGTTTTATATTAGTTTCTCCTGAGATACTAGCTACGAAATCATGATACAACTCTGTGATCCAACACTGTTACTGAGAAGGATGATAGAGAAAAAGCAAAAGACATAGTGAGCCTTAGATAAAAGCAAAGGCAGACTTTCAAAATGGTTACTGAATTCAGCTGTGAGGAACAGAGGACGTGTCTCTTGTTAAAGCATGTGTACTTAATGCAGATTTGCTGCTTTCCTCAATTGTCATGGCTGGCTTGCTTTGAAGAAGTATTTAAATTGCTTTGTTCAGTGAGGATTCTAGAATTAATGTTGTTCTTTAGTGGATGCTTCCAGTATTCAAGAGAGAAATATTGTTAGGTGGTGTAAGACAGATGCCTTTATTTCTGAATTACTTCCATGTATCCAAAATGTTAAAATACTTTCCATTTCTCAGAGTACCTAATTAACATTTTATAAGTCCTTATTCTAAAATTGAAAAAAATGAGGATTTTAGCTTTGTCTGCAAAGATATATGTGATGTTGTATAAACAATGCAAATATCTTTGGCACAGAATTCCATAATAAAGATCTCATTTAATACATGCTAGATTTAAGATTTAATGTCACGTTTCCATAGGGTTTGTTAACTATTAAATTTATGGCTCCCTTTGTCAGTTCCAGGGCTAGATAAAAGCAACCAAAAAACCCAACAAATCCTTTAACTTGTGAAATAAATACGACTGTCTGAAAGTCTGTGGCTTGGCCTTTTAAACGCACAGCTGTCCTCCTCTCCTTCTCCTCACATTCTTTACATTCATAAAAAGGTAAATCCATAGCAGTGCACTATGACTCCTCATTGCAATAGAGGCCATTAATCAAGTTATGCTGGTTTTGGAGTGTGATATCAATATCACTCCCTTCAGCCTTCAGTGTTGACAGTGCATTCCAAAATATTGAAACAGCAGTTTCTTAAATGGCAAAACAAACGACTTACAGGACACCTGTAAAAGGTGATAAAATAAAAGGATTGCTTTAAGAAAAATATCCTATTAGGAAGCATATTTCTCTAACATTTTGTTGATATATTTCTAGATACAGCTATGAATACGTGATGTGATGTAGAATGCAGTGTATATTGTTCTAGAAATGCAGTTCATTGTGGTGTGAATGGGAAGGCTTTATCGTCTTAAGTGTGAGATAACCATAGGACCAATTGATTGCAAAGCCACTGCAGAAAGCACTGGTATGGGTACAACAAGGAATATAGAAATGGATTTATTTTTCACAGTCTTGGCACATCTGTGTGTTGTTGAGACACTAACAGAAGATGAATTTGTTTTCTTTCTACCCCAATTATGTCATCAGTATTCAACTGGAAATTTATTAAGGGATATCTGAGAACAGAGAGGGGGTTTACTGGGGTATTCATCATGTTACAAAAGATCATGTGTCTTTGAGTTCGGAGGGGAAGAGAAAGATCATCAAAGCAGATAGGCTATTTGCTTATATTGTGCTGCTCTTGAATAGGTACCAAAACAATATATAAAACAGTGACATGTGAACTCTTGTGGCTAGCAAAGTTTTGCTGTGAATGGTAGGCTTAGGCTTTAGGTAGGCTTCCTCCATTGTCACCTCTGCAGTTTGGGGCAGCTGATGACTAGCTAGCTGCATGTATTATTCATTTGGATTGCACGTAGCTATTTTATTCTCAGCAGCAGCCCACTGCCAGGCCCCAGCAGTGAGGTTGTTCTGGGTTGGCATGTGTTGATGTGCTCTCCATGAAGGCAGGGTAAGGTGCCCTGTGGGCTGGTACTTCCCGCTGTAGTCCCAGTATGGTCTGCAGACTGCAAGCAAGATACCTTCAGCTGAGATTCACTTTGAAGAATATGCCTGCTGGAGCAATTAAAAAAAATAACTTATTTTCCTTTTTGCTTAAAGTACTTTGGCCAGTTTTCACATTCTTTCTCTTAGCCAGTTTTGTACATCTTGATGTTCATCGTTGAAAGCATTCACTGCCAACAGCTTCAGGGCTCCCAAGGCTGAATTAGACATGGGAGTGATCCTTATGTTACCTTTTCAGTCTGAATGTCTTTCTGCTTTCTCTCCTTCCTTTTTTTCAGGAAGGGATTAGTGCTGAATGGTTCTTCTGCTCAGCAATGCTGATCAGCATCTAGGACAGCAAGTCAGGCAGAACTCTTGCAGACATTTTGCGCGAAGGAGTTATTGAGCAACATCATGTGAGTTCCTTCTCTCTCTGGCACTTAACTGTCATTCTTTTGAGGTGATGGTTTGTATTGGCTGCAGGCTTCTAGCCACAGAATATTTGCTAGGGGACAGGATACACCTGAGTCAGTGCTCTAGCAGAGACGTGCAGTATGACAGCAGACAAGTTCATTGTAGACAGCTCAGGGCCAGGAGGTCACACGGCCCCAAGCGCCCATGTTGCGTAGGAGGGAGGACGGGGTGACTTCCCTCAGAGGTTCTATATCATCACTCAGATCTCCAGCTGAACACCTGGGAGCTGCTGCGCTGCCAGCCCCTGTGAGCAGCCTGGCTGAGCGCAGTGAGTGCACCTCTGGAGAACTGACCCTTGCAGAGCTCATGCTCCTCCATGCCTTTCTTCACATTCTCTCAGATCTCCCGTGGCCACAGTTCTCCACTGAATGTTCACTCATATTTTATCACTGTGTTTTGGTTTCTTTTCTCACAGATGGATCAGCTTGTATTTTTCCTGGCTCAGACTCTCTGTTCTGCTAATGCTTCCAGAAACCCTCCTGAATCTCTTTGCTCAGTTACGGCGATGTTCGTGAGATGTATTATTGAATAAGTATGTGACCAACATGCTGCTCTCTTCTTGGCATACTCCCTTCAATTAATCAATATAGCTGTTAAACAGAATGAGGCTAGTATGAGTCTCTGGGATGTGATGTGATAAAAGCTTCAGCTTGATGTTATGTCATTTGCTGTTACCCTTTGTGTTTAACTGTACAGCCAATTTTCATCTGTGTGACTTGCACAGCTGGACTAGCCCTCAAAGACTCTGGGATGACTGTATTGAATGTTTTATTAATATTTCCTCTGAGGTATTCTTATCATCTGTGATGTTCATTTGTAGAACAACACACACACAAAAAAGCTACAAATGGCACCATCTCAGATTTGCTATTGATCAACTCTGTCTCACAGTGTGGCCACTTTCTGTGCGGCCTAGTGTGCAGAGCTGTGTCATTTCCCCTTTCCCTGGCAGCAAACCCAATAAACCTCTGGATAATATGTCATTATTATATGGAAATTTACGCATTATTTTGGTGGGGGTTCACTTCTTTGATTCTCACATTTAATTGGTTTCCAGTATATTTTCATTTTTAATGAGGTTTTCATGTTCTTGGGAGGTCGCTTCTAGCTGTTCTAGACTATCTAGAATTTAGAGCTAACTCATTCAATTTTATGGAAGTTAGAGTAATGGTCTTTTTCACTTTAAAATAACTTTTTCTTCCCATAACTAAGCAAAGTGTAATTCCGTCAGGCCAAATGGATAGTGCTGTTCACTCTGTTCTCAGTGTGGTATCCTTTCCCTCTTCCTGAAACTGTGAATGGGATTTCATCCAGATTTGTCCTCTCCCAAGTTTTGCCTTGTTTGCCTTTAAAACACCTATATGGCTCAACCCAAGATTTGTTGCAAGCGTTATTTTTGAACACAAGGAAAACCAGAGAATTAGGTATTTTCATCTTTCTAAATTAATTCCTTCTCTTTGTCATCAAAAATAGAGTCTTTGCTTGAGCCTGTTCGTAGTGAGAAAATGAGCGTATGTAGTGTGAGGACATAAAACGGATCTCACGACATTCATGCATACTTTTGTGTTGGCTGTTATCTTGGGATGTCCTTACTGTGCCTTTAGTTCTTCAAGTCTACTGTAAAGAAAACAGCTTTTCTCTTTGTCTGCCACTGTGAGAGACTCACTACTGCCACTTTAAATAATTATCTTCATGAAAACAAACATCAACTTGCCATTGCTACTGTTACCTTATTTTGTCAGCAATGCAACTGAGGCAAATACTTCACTAAAATATTTCTGTCTTGGGTAATGGCCCTGCTGTAAACACTGACTATCGCTGTCTAAAAGAATACATAAGAAATAATAATCTTTACCAGTGTTTAGTTCTAGAAATTCCTTTTTTTTCATGTTTCATACAGTAGGTTTGACCTCTAATCTAAGGAAAAAAGGGCTGTGAAACCTCCATTCATGTTCACTGTTGAACCTTACAGCACAGCAAATATATAGGAACAGGAAAAATATAGACTGAATGCATCAGGCCCGCATGATGGACAGACCCTTTCTGCACATTACATCTCTTTTAACCAGATGTGAATTGTATTATAGCTAGAATAATGGTTATATGTGCTAGAGGCTAATCTTTTGAATCAGAAAGCCATTTGTTTTATTATCCTTAAGGCTCTTATACTACAGGAACCTGCTGCGACTCCAAAGTGTGAGTAGACAGGCTGATGCTAATGAAAGTAAACACTGCAAAAACCTGTGTATTGAGAGAAGCATGAACTGATGTGTCTGAGCACGTTATTTCCATTTAGAAGATTTCCAGTGTTGATTCAGTGAAATTCACCGCAGATAACTGAAATTAATATGATTTGGTTTTATTTTGTTGGTGCAGATGTTGCTACTGAAGCTTTGTGTCTACACATACACATTATGTGTTGAAATGGCTTGGATGTTTTGACTTTCAACAGGTTAAAATAATTAGCATTTAAAAACACACTGCTGTTTTCTGTCTGTGCTCTGCTGAATGTTGTGTATGTGGATGTTAATTGAGGCAAAGATTCAAAGCCCAGTTTCAAAAAGAAAGCAATTAAAGCAGCCTGCACCATCACTGGAGGTAGGACAAAATAATTTCAAACTGTCTCAAGACAAGAATGGGTCTGTCTCAAATGAACATCGCAGCAATTCAGCCATAGGGTAAAACTGCAAAACCCCCTCTTGGTCTCCTGATTATGTTTTATGAGCAATGGCTGTTGGAGGCAACAAATTCCAGGAGCAGGCTCAGGATGCTGATTTCCACGCAGGCATGATCCCTCAGTTTGGTTTGTATGTCTTCAGGCTTTTGTCGATCCACTTTCAGTTACCAAAGCTTTCCTCACATCATAATGGAAGTCTTAAGTCCCGATTAAAGGCTTCACATTGCGCTAGACTGTGAAGCGCTGAAAACCAGGAGCTCTGAAGGCCAGCTACGGATCTAACATGATTAACCAAGGGTATCCTCAGGCCTCTGAAAATAAGCAGGGAAGGCTTATGCTGGGACAACTTTCTCAGTAACTTCTCCAAGCTTCCTGCCATACTCTGTCCATGTCCAATTTTTTTTTATGATTCAGGGGCTTATGTTTTAGGTTAAAATGTAACATTTTACAGAGAACTATCACTCAGCTCCATGTACTTTAAAACTGTACTGTAGTACAGCCCTTTGGGAGCTGTTCACAAACAGTTTGAAAATCTATGCAGTGGAGATAGAGAGATATAAGCTTGTCGTGTGTCCCAAGGTAATATGTTCTGGCTGGTTAATCAAATCCTTCAGTTAAAGCAGAGACTGGAGTGACTGACTTCCTTTGTGTTCTTGAAGCATATTTGGAAAACTGGCACTTAAAAGACTTAAGACTTTGTTAAAAGATGCTCCTCTGAGGGAGGACTGCTTGCTTTGATGCAAACTAGTTGTCTAACAAGCCACCAACTCAAGGTCATTTACAGCATCTGGAGAGGTGGACTGCAGGGAAACTTCTTCTGTCTAGTCCCTCGTCATCTGGAAAAAGCAGTTTGTATATGCTGGAATTTCAATAGGATATTGTGGTATGCATCTGATATCTTTTCAGAAGTTACTTTATTGCTTTTGTCTTGGTTTTGTGACATGAAACAGACAGGAAGCAGAAATTAAGGGTAGTGGTTGAGAGACAGCAATGCTTGTTTAGTTGCTTTCCTTACTGCATGCTGATACAGTTGTCTTTAATTCTCATTCATATTTGGTACACTGGATTTACATTTATTCATACTTTTTTGCTTTGTTCACCTTTCTTTGGTTCTCTTTCAGGCAGTTACTCTGCTTTATTGTTCTTGTGTGCACAAATGCACTGCAGTTATATTTATGAAAGAGAGTTTAGCCAAATAAACCAGCTTAGCCTATGCTCCACAGGGACCATTAAAGTTCTTGTTATTCTTACTATTCATGTTAATGCTTTGAATTTTAATTACTTTCACATGCAGATAAATATTACATGTTCTGTATACTTGTAAAGCAAGTTCTATGAATTCATTAAAATAACTTTTGTTTCATCTAGTATTTGCTTTATAACATTTTCAACAGGAGCAAATTCTGTAGATTTTTCTGCGTTTGAATTCACAGTAAAGTCCTTAGTGATTTTCATCTGTGCTAGATTTAACTTTATAGTGTTCTGTACATGCTTGTAAGCTTTTACCATATGTGCATATCAGATCCATGTTTAGCTGTGTCACTGCACTTCCAGAAAGTGAATGTCACTTGTGAGCCTTTTTCAAACATTAAACAAACATGCATGAAGAGGTTGAGCAATGACAGAGCAGATGAACACATACTGAGGCAGTACACATGACACAAGTAATAATGCAGCAGCTGACACCTAGGTAAGGCCTTACTGTGCCACAGAATTAGCAAAGATGATTTCTGAAGGAGTTCAGAGAGTGCTGTGTGTGTATTGGAGTGGAAGAACACTGCTCTCCCCACATAACCGTAGGAAACATCACCATTAGAAGTGGTAGTTCAGAGGCAGATGCGTTCTTTGTAACTTTCTGAAAGCCACCTCATCCCATAGATAACACGGCTAAGGACTGCCATGTTCATTTGTATTGCGCAGCTAATTCAAGTTCAGGAATGACCTGGCTAACTTCCTAAGACCCACAGCAGTGGAGTATATTATGGGTTGCAGAATTTTTCCATGGGAAATGAATGCTTCTTGACACCTAAGATAGTGCTAAGAAACCATACAATAACTCCTTACTATCACAAACAATTTGGTTGTTAAGTAAATGATTCCATATGTATAATAAGCCACAAATAATTTAGTCCTTGAGTTCCGCTGTTTGAAATGTCTCTCTGGCTGTGAGTTAGGAAGGAGCTTTTAGACTTAAAAGGTAAAATCCCATAGAACGAATTTAAACGAGAGTAATTTTTCATTTTTTTGTTTTGGTTTTCCCCTCAGAGAGAATACTTCTATCTCTGACAAAGATTTTTGAAAAGTTTAATGATGTTTGTGCTTTGTGCCTTGACTTTGATAGACAAAACTGTATATATTCCTCTCTCCCCCAACATAGTTTTATTTCAGATTGTAGCTGGTTTGTTGTTCAAAGGGAAAAACAAATAACGTAGGTTTCCTTGGGCTGCTGTGGCAAATTGTGTTTTCCTTAAACTAATGAAATTTAGTTCAGCTTCCAAATTAACTTGTGCAGGTATTTAGTTCTCTATAATATTTACAAGAAAAAGAACCCCTTAACTGCCTAATGATATAATAAACAAATAAAAAAGCACTGTTTTTATGTAGTCTTCTAAATCAAAAGGTACACCAAGATCTTTTCATTTCTTTGTAGACTTGAAATGATAATTTTGACTCGGATGTGGGGCTTTTTTGCAAGAAAGAAGCAAAATAAAAAAAGGCAGAAAACCCCAATGCTTAGTTTTCACTGGAGGGTAATATCCATATTATTTAAGTTTACAATGGGCTGCTTGTGCTTAGATGAACAGTTACTACATCATAACTCTTGTAACAAGGGTAACAGGAGTTCAGGCATCCGTCATACTAAAGCCTCTAGAGACAGGAAGGCAGCTTATATACTTTAATATTCTCTGGCTTCGTGCCCTGATTTAAAATACTCCTATAACATCTTTTACACATACTTTGTATTGGCTGTGTTCAAAGTAAATGTATGCAAGTTGTGGTAGTTAACAATGACTTAGAAGCTTTGTAGTGTTTTCCATCCAAAGATCCCAGAGCAGTTCAGCATGTAATTTCCTTAAAAGCTTGCTGAAAACACAGGTTAGATTTTAAATCTACATCAGAACATATTATAACTGTTACTAGAGAGGGTTACTGGTATATTTTTTAAATTCTTTCTTTATTCTATGTTACGCATTTGGTTTATCTGCTTTGGAGATAAAATGCTACGGAGCTAAGCAGAATTACAGCCGGGGTGAATTTGGCTGGGTACTGGCAACCACTGTGTGTTATTTAAATTATTTATATGCTCCTTTGGGAGACTTTCTTCTGTCAATCATAAAAGAAAAAACCAGACAATTAATACTTTGTGATCCTCTCTTTGGCAGGATGGGAGAAAAGGCACACATAAATCTTTGGGCATTTCTTTGTTTCTCTTGCTATCTCTGACTTCCTAGAAATGTTAGTCATCAGTAACTGAGCAATTTTGCATATGAATTGGTTTTTCAGATACTAGGTGGTGAGATTCAGTATACTCAGGTTTATTTATGAGGGTCTCCATATAAATGTTGAGTACAAAAGAAAACACAGACAATTAGTTATAAGAACTGAAATAAGTAAGTATCAGGGCAAAGCTGATTTCACTATTGCAAATCTTGGCTAGCAAGACCAGATTTTTCAGTTTAACAATCTGGAGCTGTGAATCGTTTGAAGTATTTGTATCTCTATCTTTAGAGTTTGTAGGGGAATGAAAATTACTAAAACCATCTCTAGTTTTTACCTACAGGATGAGTGACCTGCACCTCCCAGAGCCAGGGCTTACACTCTGAAGTGTATCCTCAGTCCCGACCACTCTCGTGCATCCACACTGGCAGGTAGCTGGGCAGCCACAGACACAGGTGAGTGTCTCTTCACAGCAACTGTGTCCTTGGAGCCCAGAGCAAGGATACTGCAGCCTACTGACCTGCTGAGCTGCTTGTCCCTCTTGGGCTGCAGCAGCCATCTCACACATGCCCCGTGGGACTGTCCCCTGCCCCAGCACATGCAGCCCTGCCTTTGTGTGTCCCTGCAGCCAGCTGCAAGACCTTTCACAGGGTTCTTTCCTGGGCAGCAGGATCCCATGGTTGTCCAGGTAAGGCACAGCCATTGCTCTCACATCATTCTGGCCTTTTTTATGCTGTGGAAAGGGGAATGAGATGGGGGGAGGATGCTAAGTCCAGATACTCAAAACTTGAGACTGCATCTTGGCTCTGCTTAACATGAAAGAGTGAGAGCCCCACGCTGCAGTAACCTGCATAGGATGGCCTCACCCTCATGGCCCTTTTTTACCTGGACTGCTTTTGGTTGTTGCATGTGTACATGTTAGCAGGTTTTGCGTTCTTTTCAGGGGTGTTATTCATAACTAAAACTCTCTTTCCTTCTGACTCTTGACCCTAAGTAGTGCTGGCTGTGATTTAATGCTTTCTCCCTCACTGGCAGTCTTGGCAGTTGGCTCCCAGTACAAGGCTCTGGCAGAACTTGGGCTCCAGCAACCTTAGTACGGATTCCAGTTCTTTCTCATTTAGGCTGAGAGGTATCCTAATTCCAGCTTGCTTTTTCTGTAACGTGCTTCATTATTGCTTCCACTTTATGAGGAAGAAATAATATTCAGAATATTTGGGTTTTTTGCACAAACAGATGGTGAATAACTGACCCTAATGAGGGGAATAAGTTGTATCATGGTGGTAGTGTCAGAGGGGATTATTGGAAGGTCTGTCTTGTACGAGCTGAGAATGCAACAAGCAGAAATTGTAGCCAAGTATTTCCTGAGCGGTTTTCTTCTTTGATTTTTTGCCTCTTCACCAATATTTTTGCAACTGTCCTTGTTACTGAAAGGTAAATCAGTGCCATTCACATGTAGGCATGTGTCCTGGTCAAAAAATAGCTTTGAAATCTTCTTTCCTAGCTCCGTCCCTACATGCATTTTAATATTTTTCTTCCCAGATCTCAGATTTTCTCTTTCCTTTTCTCCAGTCATAAGAATTGAATCAAATCTTCTATTGTTTGCATACTGCAAATAAAAAAATAGCAGTTATTTGTGTTATATGCAGAAAATGTTTGCAAGTTTTGCTATGCTTGAGTATTGCTCTGACTGACTGGTGAACTGAGAGTGATTAATTGCACTGTGCTGTCTCTGTCTGTTCTTGGGAGATTACGGTTGTGCATGCATCCCCAAGCCTGGCAGTTGGCCTAATTTAGTTTAGGACCCATTGTATCTAGAGGTATTCAGGCCTGGCATTAGGCCAGGCCTATTTTAATTGCAGCTTCTCTCAGGCTCCTTCCTGGAGTTTTGCTTTTCTCTCTCCCTTACTTTTCAGTTGTGCGGCTGGAGGGGGCGTAGAAGAGCAAACAGTTCACAAAGACTTGAATCTTGGAAGGCATGCACAGGCAAACTCCTTTGCTGCAGACTAGCCACCCATGAACTCTCATCATCCAACTGGGTAAAGCCTTTGGCACTTGGAGGATGCGGTTTTTTTGGACTATAGATGGTAACAGGAGGGAGTTCAAAAACTGAGAAGGAAGATGTAGTTTTCACCCCATCTGTCTCATGAACAAGCAATCCTTGCCCATAAAACCGATTTTTGTCTGCAAACTTATGGCCTGCAGTTAGGCTTAGGTTCTTGAGTGGGTTGTATAAATCAGGCTGTGCCTTTTACTTCCACTCTTCTTTGTCAGAGAATGAATCTTGAGCCAGAGCCCACTAAGTGGGCTGTTTTTTTGACTTGCAGTATGCAAATGCTTCAGTAGACAATTGAAATTTAGGGAAAGAAATATGATTATGTGTTTCTAATGCCTTAAGTGTTTGGAAGAAAAAGAAGAGTCTTGGTTGCGAGTCCTTCATAACTCGCTTTGCCATCTAACTATAATTTTTCTTCCATTTGCCTTTTTTTTCAAGAGGGAAAGGAAACCTTCATGTGACTGAGCTGTAGCCTTATATACCAGTTATCTGCTTCCCTGCTCCTGTATGGGCTGATGTGGGAGCATTTAATTCAGTAGGAAACTTGTCTCCTTTGTCCCCCTATCTTCCTTCAGCTGTAAAACTTACTCTAATTCTATCCAAATCCGGTGGTACCACTCCTGCTTTCTTGCTAACACATCTTTTTGCCTATTTACAATAGAAACGCAAATTCATGAAGCTTAAGTCATCACGTAAAAAAACTATTCAATAAAGGGAGATGAATTAAGTTTCGCAGGAAGGTGGTGAATTCTCCTTTACTCAATATATTAAAAAAAAAAAAAAAAAAAAAAAAGGCAGAAAACTTGGCACCGTGTTTAGAAAGAACATGGAGTAGGCTGAATGTCCCAACATTTCTCTCTTTCCTGGAAAAGATTTAGAAAATGACCTCAAAACAATCAATCCTGCTTCCTATTGCCACTTTGCAAGATTGGTTGCACATAAGCATTGACTAGTATTTCCAGCACCAGAAAGTTCTCTCAGAAAAAGATCTTTGGTTGATGTGTAGTGGTAGGGGAGAGAAGCTGGGGAACAATTTGTGCATGTAATAAAAATTGCAATCAGGTCTCCTGCCAGCGAGAATAAAATCCACTTATCCATTGAAGTCAACAAGATATTTTGCAGAAAAATTGCTCAGGGAGAATAATGTTGGGAGAATATGGCTCACAGCATCCACTGTGATGACACTGAAAAATCTGGTAGAGTGACTAGCTAATATGAGTGACTGACTTTCCTGATCACAAATCTGATTTGTCGTAATCACATTCAACTGCATCTGATGTTGTCATTAAAAGATATGAAAAAGTTAAACACTGAAAAATAGAACAGTGCACACAAACCTTAATGATTGCGTCTGATTCAGCCAGAAAAACTGCTGTGATCAATTCATAAGAGAACCTTCCTTTTTGAAAGCTCACATACCTTGCATAGTCTGCCAGCCTTTTGTAACCAGTCCCTGTTCTCCAGAAAACACAAGCTGTAAGGCAGACTCACCCTGCTCTGAATTTTTATTCTAAACACCATCCGTACCATGTCTGTTCATTACATCAGAATGCAGATAAGATTTTTGCATTTCTGAACAGGATGCTGCAGCTGAGCTTCTTAAGTCAGTTGGAAATGCTAATGAGCCTCCTAGGCTCACCTTGTTTGACAGTTACTGTTCTGCACAGGTTTTCACAAAGGCCCATGGCGTTTAAATGAAGGACACACATACAGTATTTCAAGGAAATAGAAAAAGAACTCAAATATCTCATCCTTCTTTTTTGAACAGGCAGGTGTTCACTTATTTCTTCTTTCTTGAACAGGCAGGTGCTCACTTATTTCTTCTTTCTCTTCTATCTCACAAATTTTCCCTTGCTGAAAATAGGCAGCATTTTGTAGATTCTCATTCTTTCAGGACTATCTCAAACATTCTCTTTTATTCAATTTTTCTTTTCTGAAAAATATAGAAATATATTTCACATGAAATTTTTGTCAACTTCATCCTGCTTCAGCAACAGTATTTTCCAGCCTTTTTTAACTTTCTATTTTGAAAATGTTTTAAATCTCTGGATTAATTTGTTCTGAACCAGACAGGGCTGTTTCAGAGTCTTACCAAAATCAATCACTAATAGTAAAAATAAATTAAAAAAAAGTTTTGCTTTTCACTTAATTAATAAAAACAAAACCCACAACCTAAAGTTTCCGAGAAGCCTGATGCTTCTAATTTTCAAAAGGAGAACCTAAAATTGCCTTACTGCAAGAGAGTATTTTGTTACTTCTTTGTTTATTTTCTGGCCTTACAAAGGTTTTTTAAGGTGAAAATCTTAGTACTCATGAGGGGAGCAATCATGTACTTATGCAGGAAATGTCGTCTTGACCTTCTTGATCCCTGGAAGTGGTTATCCTGAAACATGAGCATTGATATTTCCTGCATTCTCATAGTGTGTGTTACAACTTGTTATATCAAGATCTCAACAGACATCTGAAATACTGATATTACTTATCTAGCAGCTGTGAGCACAGATAATAGTTCAGAGCATCAAAAACTGAAAAAAAAGAGTAGAAGTTAAGGGAATGCTTCTACTTATCTCTGGTAGAAAAGAATATTCTCTTAACTTCTTTTCTGTGTACAACTGCATCATCTCCTTTGCAGGGTTTTCAGAAATACATCATTCTTCTAAATTTCTCTTCATATCAAAGCACAATCCTTTATTACTTTTTTTCAAAGAGGTGCCTTAACTGAATTCTTTGTATTTTCAATATGGAATATAATATCAGTTTATATTTTAAAACTTCTACTAGTTGCACATGATTTGTTAAAGTGCTCATTAATTCCAGCTGGTCAAGTTCAGCATTTGTTTAGACAGAGGTCAGTTAGGATAGTGAAATGTCAGAGAGGAAATGGTGTGTTATAATGGAAAGGATAACAGGGGGAGGTTTGTTTGTTTGTTTGTTTTGTTGTTGTTGTTGTTCTGGGATTTTTTTGTGTGCGTCTGTGTTAAAGTCATTTAACATTAGTATCATACCTGTTTGTTACTGGCCTTGGATTATGTTTGTGAAATCCTAACAAATGCATTTTCCCTTGCATGAGAAGAGATTGTTGCTCTTCCTCATACCTGCAGTTGGGGAGGATGGGAAAGTCATCTGACAATCAACTCTAATCATTGCAAATTCATATTGGTCACCAGGTGGACATCCTTCATTCTTAGTGCCAAATACCCAGAGAGATAATTTCAGTAAACAGGATTTAACAGATCCTTGTTTGTTTGTCTGCTTTCCTATACCCAGTGTGTAATGAAATATTCATACCAGAATTCTCCAAAATTCAACACAGGATTATTCACTTCAGACTGGAGGTCTTCTTTGGAACTCTACCTTCCAAAGTCCTTTAAAGCACACATGAGTTAAATTGCTCTCAGCTGACTGAAAGTGAAAATTGGGAAGAAATGATCAAGCATTTCCTTTTTGTCTTAAAAATAAAAAAAAACATAGAGAAACACAATGGTCTCAACCAAAAGAAAGGGTATCTGGTTTAGCTGGTAATAATGTTTACTGAATGAGAAATGTTCTTTAATTAACTGATAGGTCTCCACAAAATGAACACAGATAAAGAGAGGGAGAATGCAGCAGGGGATCTAAACAGCAAACTGCATCCAGGACCTAAAGCAGAAGTGGAGCTGGTCAGAGAACGAAAATCCATCCCATGGAAAATCTCACTGGGAGGAATTTTCCAGGCAAAAACTCAATTTGAAGCTCCCTAAAAATGAATGTTTGCCTCCAGATTACTCACTGGCAAGGTTACTGGCAAGGATCCCATCAAGTTTACTCTCTGAGCTATGCAGACAAGATATTGGAGAGACTGACAGCTTGGCCTTCCTTTTTCCAGGCCTCTCTTTCCTTTCCAGCCTAGCAATAGTTGCTGTTTATGTAGCTGGGTTTGGTATGTTCATCCCATAAGAGATTTTTCTTTCCTTGACTCATATGCAACTTAATGGGAAACATGCCCATCCGATGTAAAGAAATTCCAAGTGTCACCTTTATTTAGGTCCATAAAAGTCCTTGTCTGCTAGGTTTACGTGTGTCCTGTGTGGACCTACAGAAACAGAAAATTTCGGACACTAGTATTTCTTGAATTATATCCTTATATGTGTGTATATATATAATATGAGCATATATTTATCTACTTATATTCAGTGTATTGAATAAACTTGTTCAGTTCAATACCAGTTCCTCTTTTCTTTGCTCTTACTTAAAGAAAGTGACTATCTGGTTATAAAGTCTATAAAAACCACAGTCTCATCCAGAAATAAACAAGTATTCAGTAGTGCTATTGCAGTTTTTTTAATAATTTTTGTCAGTGATGACACGGCCTCTACTGATTATTTCTATGGAAGAATTTCAGTGATGTCTATTCACCTCTGGACCTATACTGCAGCCTCTTTTTCTTCTCTCTCTTATATCTAGCATGCCATTAATGAAGAATGCTATCCAATACCTTCATCTTTTACTGCTACCCTGGACAGAATTTCAATAGCTGTCCACCATTCAGGAGTACTGCGCTGCCGTGTTTCTACTTTACAGAGGGTATCTTATTTTGTGATCCTCAATAATACATCAGTTTCTTCTAATTTGCTTCTCAGGATCTTTTTGTTAATGTAAAGATGCTTTGTTTTTCACTGACCACACTTAGTTCTTTAGTTCAGTCAAAGATTGTCCTTTCACTGAACATACCATCTATCTGAGCACATTACTTTTCATAATAAGACATCTTTTCCCAAAGTCCTTCCCATCAGCTGTACCAATCTCACTGCCAAAGGCACTTTCTCCAGATTCTCATGTAGCATCTGCCCTTTAAAATAAGTGGGTTTATGTAATTTTTTCCCCCTAGGAATTTTATACATATATATATATATGTACATGTGTATATGTATATATGTATATAAAATAAATCCTGGATGCAGCCATCCTTGAGCCTTTTGTTGATCTGCATTATTTCTTATCAAAAAATAAGATTTTTACATAGCTGAACTTCTTCAGTGAGGAAATACTGGGTTTTGGGAAAAGGTCTCTTGCCACTTCTTCTCCGACTGTAACTACTTCCACTCTAAAATCTGTCCATATGCACTAGAGCCTACCTATTAAAGTCTAATTATTGATAATCATGGTAGGATTTGTTTTCAAGCAAGTGCTGCATGATACATCTTTCTTAGACCAGCTTATAGCACTTTTTTTATAACCCTTGATTAGTCTTTGCCTGTTAATATTCATTAGATGCTTAAACATCCTGTACCATCAAGTATCATCATGCTTCATTTAATATTGTTTGAACTGAATGCCAAGAAAGTGTTTGGTTGCAATATATTGTAATATCTGTATTTTTAGAAACATTTGAATTTGCTGCCTGGTTTACTAAGAGGATCAAGACTGTATCTTATTAAGATACGGCTAAAGTTCAAGTTATTAACAAATTTCAGATGCTTTTCCTGTGAAAGATGAGGCAGTAAGATTTGAGTTAGGACATTTTTTATGTAATATATTTAGTTTCTTATGGTTTCTGTAGATGCCAGTAAGTTAGCACATGTATGATATCAGATGTCACTAAGCAATATATATTATCTGCTGGGTGTGCTAGGAAATTAGAACACATTTGGCAACGACTTAGTAGCATTTCAAACTCTTAATTACTATGATAACTAGCAATTGTTAATGATGTTAGGAGTCCTTATATAAACTTTGTTTAATGACAGAGGGAATGGGCATACTATATATATATAAGGATCTGCTTGTTTCCTGGAATAACCATGATGAAATTTCCTTATGAAAATGGCAGCTTTGCATGTTCTGAAGCACTTTTCTGAAAGAAAATCTTTGAAAGGCTATGCATCATTTAAATTTTTCTGCATTTGAAGCAAGTAGCAAACTATGTTGGGGCAGTCTTAAAAAAACATCACTAGGCTTTCAGTGTTGAATAGTTTGGTTTATGTATCTGGAGCAACAGTACCTAGAGGAATGGGGGCAGAGGCTGAATTTCCATGTGGCAGACTTGTTGCTGTCAAAGAGGCTCCAACTGTGGCAAGTCCTGGAGTGACATCATTTGTGTATGGCACGTACATGATGAATCTATCATAACCCGTGCCTCCAGCTGATTCACTGAGGACATCTGATTTCCAAGAGATGCGCAATGATGTGGGCCAGCACAGGGGGGATTTTTGAGAGAGGAAGAGTGGTAAATGCTTCTCTCCTCTTTCCCCACCAGTTACTCTGATTGCCACCTCCATTATCTTGTACTCTTATTTTTAAAAGGTTGCCCTAAGCAGAAATCAGTAATGTGGTGCAGAACAACTGCAGTGTGATGTTAGTAGCACATGTTTTTTTTTCTGTTTACCAGATGTATCCTAACGTGAAGGATCATCCGTGGTAGTTCTACATCCTCCTTCTTTGGTCTTTGGCATAACTTCTCAAACAGCCAGCCAGGAGGCCTGTTCTAGCGCTGTGGTTGAGAAATGAAACTGATATGAACTGGACTGAAAGGTTAGATGTGTGGCCAGTTACTGTGGACCACCAAATACGTAGTAATACTTTGTGCATGTGCTCTTAACCAGGAAAATGTTTGTGTAATTAGATTTAGCCCATTTTCACTGAAATTCATTAGAACATGCTGCTATATAGACTACTTACAATTAGCCCTGCTTATTAGTCAGACTAATACTGCACTGATTCGTCTGTCTTGTTTCTGGTACTTGAATTAATACTTATGGAGGCAGCCCAGTAGCTCACCTCAGGTTTGGTTTGTGTGATGTAGACATACCTTCTATACCATTTAAGAGAGCTGTGCCAAGCCACCCCAGCACATGGAGCAAGAGTAGTGGCTTTTCCACAGGTACTAGAGGTCAGATCAAAGTTGATCCAAAGCAGCTCTAGCAAACAGCTGTGTATAGAATCATAGAATAGTTAGGGTTGGAAAGGACCTTGAGATCATCTAGTTCCAACCCCCCTGACATGGCCAGGGACACCCCACACTAAACCATGCCACCCAAGGCCCTGTCCAACCTGGCCTTGAACACCGCCAAGGATGGAGCATTCACAGCCTCCCTGGGCAACCCATTCCAGTGCCTCACTACTCTTACAGTAAAGAATTTCTTCCTTATATCCAATCTAAACTTCCCCTGTTTAAGTTTGAACCTGTTACCCCTTGTCCTGTCACTACAGTCCCTAATGAATAGTCCATCCCCAGCATCCCTATAGCCCATCTTCAGATACTGGAAGGCTGCTATGACAAAATGTAGTGTATTACTTGGGAGTATCTAGGATGCCGCTAAAATAGGTTGTAAGACGACTTTTTCTTTGCTAAACAATTTTTTTTGCAGCTGAGATGTATATGCAGTTGTCTCTTCACTAAAAGTAGCCTTCAGCAAAATGGCTTAAAATCTTGAAAACACATTAAAGACATTAAGGTAGTGGGAAGTGTGTTTTCTTCTCTTATAGGTATATCTTTTGGTCAGTGCTTTAATGCAATGATTGATGAAAATGTTGTCTATGGCTGACATCTGGGATTATTAATGGATGTGGAATCAAATTTCTTTGGCATTAGAGGAAAGGGGTGATCTGTGTCTCACTAGATAAAATGTTCAAATGGGAATGGACCTTCAGTTTAATTTTAGGTACTACATTTTAAACCTGTCAGGCTAATAAATGATGCTTACTGCTCCTATTGCTTAGGTCTCTGTTACTTATGAAGATGCATAACTTGGTAATGGATAAGAACAAGAGCTTTGAATTCTACTAAAATCTGAAAATTTATGGCTAAAATCTGTGTAAAATTCTAATTGAAGCCAAAAAGAAGTCAAGTAAAAAGCAAACAGGAGAGTTCAGAAGGTGACACTTTCCTCTGTGAGTGTTTCATGTTACAGCACTCCATGAGTTAAAAGTAGAACGCTGCACAAAGCTGCTATTGTGAGAAGCCAACTCAAGGATTTTTTTTAATGCTGAAAGACAAAGGGTTCCCTTAGCTAAAAATAATCTTTTCTTTCCTCCTGCTCCTAAGCTTTTTCCTCCAGGGAGCAGATTCATTATGCTGCGTGTATGCGTTCAGTGCATTGCGGGAGTTGCTGAGATTTATGACGTCATGGCTCTAAGCCTTCCTCTCTTGCCACAAGATCTGCACGCGTAGCTGTTGCCCTTTGTGTCTTGCTAAAACGCCACTTTGATGTACTAATGTGCTTTTTACCTATGTAGAAGACAGCCCTTGCCATTCTAGGTCAGTAAATTTGCAAAGGGAAAGCACGGATAAAGCAAGTGGGCTCTTTTTGTTGTTAGACAAAGCTTTCCCTCGATTTTAGGGCTTGCTAATCAAACAAAACACACACCTCATCAAGATTTTACATGGTTCACTTGTCAGGCAGAAGTGTGCCTGGAATCCATTTCCGGCAGAGGTCAAAGATCAGAAGTGGTGGGGCAGCCAAGGGAATGATTCCCCTGTGACACTTTTGCTGCATTTTGATGCAAGTGAAAGCCATGTGGTACACGGGTGAAAATGCAAACAGATTTTTTTTTCCTGTGGCAGTGCTGAATTTGAAGCTAAGCACAGCAGGTAGAAAGAGTCTAATATTTGAAAAGCACTGGTTCATCAAGACACCAAAGCACTTATCTCTGTCTTTTAACCCCTTGCTACATCTCTTACACAAGTCTGTGTTTTTAAGATTCATGGTATTTCTTTTTTTTTTTTCCTTCTAAAAGCCAGGTGTTTCTCTTCATTAATCCCACACTGGGAGTGGGAGGGTTGTGTATGTGACGCATGGGAGGTCATAATGCGGCATATGATATGTGTAATACCTTATCACAGTAAGAATACTTCCCCAGTAGAAATGGCCATGTTAACTTAAATATGTGAGTGATGTATGCTGGAGTTATTACCTAAGGATGGGACTAAAAGCCAAGATTATAATTCCTTTATTGTAGCTTTTTGACTGTGACAGAAATAATGTCTTGTTCATATAATTCTGTTCTCCTGACAGCATTTTCTTTCAATGGGTAGCAAACCTCTTACTTCCAACCCTTTTGACTATTCTATAGTGTTGATTCCATTGTATTGCCACATTTTGAGGGTCATTTAATGCAAACGCTTCCATCTCTTATACATCCAGATTTTTATTTTTTCTGAAGCTTGATGAGCATACAATTTTTATAAGATAATAAATATAAATACTGCAAAATCCACATAGAAAAAAGATATCAAGGGATTTTATGACTCAGGGGATCAGTAATGGAATACAGAGTTTTTCACCTCTAGGGCGCTGATTCAAATATAACCTAGGTCATTAGTGACAAAAATCATTACGAACAGCTGTTCAGTGACGTACAGAATGTGAAATGAGTTTGTGGTTTCGATGCAGTTTCTACTACATGTATGTACAGATAACAGGAAAATCACAGTCAGCGTTGACCTCCTTGTTGGCATTCACTGGAGAAACTAAAATCCAAACAGATGCATGGAGTGACTAAATGGCTCTCACGTTTGTGAGTATGAAGAGCATTTGACTGGTATAAGGAAAGAGAGAAATCCCATTGACAGCATGTTTTAAGAAAATGTACAGCTGACAGTTATCGATTGAAAATCCTCTCTTCTCTAATAAGGATAGATTCCCTTTCAAGTGTCTGCTGCTGTGGGTGTCTGAAGGTCTTGAATTAGGCTTGTAGTGATTTCATTGTCGGTAACGTATTATGCCGCCAACAAAGCAAAGAATCGTGGGTTGAAATAACAAAGCATTAGAATTGCCAAGAGATGAATTTCAGTTTCTTAAAATTTAGGTGGGGATTGTGCAGCAGCACAAACAATGTGGGTGGAAAAATGTTGTGGGTGGTGGGAGGGATTTCATGGCAGCTCTTTCCACATGACTGAATTAGTTACTGCCTTATCTTCTAAACCAGTTATGTGTTCTCGCTTCAGCTGATGGATGTAGGAAGAAGATACATTTTGTTTCCTGGCCTTTTTGCTAAGAACAAATGTATCCTCAGCTTACTATCTGATAAATCTTCTATGATGGCCCTTGCAGTGACATAAATTTGATGAGCTCTCTAAGTCATTTCCATCTTAAACTGCAGTGCAATTAGAGCTTAACTGGCTAAGGATTTGACACTGAGCAAATTTTCTTCCTGTGTGATTTTTATAGAATTTGCTAAATTCCTGTTTGCAGTAATTTCTTCCTTTTTCTTCTAGCATTCCCAGCAAATGAATATGGAGTGTTTATAAGTGCTTTCATATTTTTAGACAGTTGATCAGTTTTGTCACATTTTATGACAGGATTGGGACTTTCTTTTAAAGAATTGAAAACTTGATTGCACTTCAAATAATGTTTATGAGAATAAGAAAGATGTAGCCATGTTGCCTCTGCCACACTTAGTTAAACAGGATAATTTGGGATAAATCATATGTGAAGATGCCACAGGGAAAAAAAAGGCAAACAAACCCAAACCAAAACCCCAACATCTGCAAGGAAGGTTCCTGACTGAGCTGCTTTTAGGACTTTTTACTGTTTATCTCGGTATGATGCTAAACCATAGCTGCTAGGTAAGAGATATGAATAAAGCTATCCTCAGTTTTGCAGAGTGGGCAAGGCAGTTATGGCTGTGTGCATGTGATCAGTAATGGCTGCATAAGATTTGTGGAGTTTTAGCTTGGCAGCTAAGTGCCTTCCTTCTGTGTGGTGCTCCAGTAACTTATCATCATCTTACCTAAGCCCATTTGGTCATAATTTTCTCTGTACCACCCCAATATCCATTAACTGTAAGTAGAAGATTATCCCTTATATCGTGACACCACACCCCTTCCCCCATATTGAAAGCTGGGAACGATTTGCAGGGTTTCCTCTGTCTTGTTCTTCTGGGGGAAGGAGCTGGCTGTTCTTAATAACTCAAGTATTTAGCACTGAAACCAGGCAGCTTTAGAAGACTGCAAGATCTCAGCAGAAGGACATAAAAGCCAGCATGTTGTTTCATTGCTTTCATTCCTGTATGCCCCCTGTTCTGGTAGTGTGAAAGCCTAAAAGTTGTCAGTCAGAACAAGTGTCCACCTGGTATATAACATGGGGGTGCTGATCAAGAGAAGAGTTTGTAGTATAGACTGGGGAAATCTGTGCTGCCCTTGTTTGGCTAGACTTTAAAATACAGATCCAGCATCCTCTGGAGATGGCATCTTCATGAAGAGAGAGTACACTTGGTCTGCCCTGATACAAACTTTCTTGGGGATCAGGGCAAAAGCAGAAGAGCAGAAGCTCCACTACTCAACAGCCTGTGCAGGGCCTGCCGTGTTTTAATTTCTTCTCTCCTCTGTGGTGCAGTGAATAGTTCAGTGTAAGCATGGAAGGGCATTATATTGATGTTTACCTTATTAGTCATCTTCTGCTAAGAAAAAGAGAGCCCTCAGTACTTGTTCTGAAAAGAAGACTGTATAAGTAGTTCAGAAAGGCACAGATGAAGCAGATGTGACACATTGCCTCCATCATTTCCCAGGTGAGAGCAGAGACGCAACTCACCTCAGGCCGTGCAGAAAACCTGTAAACAATCAGGGTAACAAATCCCTGTCACCTCAATTTCAGCTGCAAACCCACCTTTTTCCAGGCTAGGTCATGAATAAGATTCATCTTTTTCGTATGTGAAATAGAAGCACTTGAAATGTGTTTTCTCTTTCTGCAAGGAGAATCTTGTTAAATGCCCTGGCTTCTCTCAGATGTAGGGCAATATCTCTGTAGATGCACAGTCCCACTGGTATAAACACAAGCTATTCTTAAACCCCACTAAATTACCTTGGAGACTCTGCCTGCTTTAAACTGAAAATCCAAAATCCAATAAAGGATACTACAATGTTTGCTTGTGGCATCCCAAACACTTTAATGTATTTCAGTGAATTAATTTTCTTAACGTAGGTCTGGCTCACCTGATTGTAGAACAGGGGGAAAGGCATAAAACAAGCCAGCTTCTTACAAACCCATTTCCCTGAGCTGTAGGTCTGGAGCAGGAGGGAGGTATGACACTTCTGAGGCTGCAGTCACTGTGGCACTATGGTGGACATCAAAGCTATTGCATAGCACAGCCCAGCTTCTCTTAGCTGTTCAGTTTGCGTGTGGGCAACACATTCAGTCAGATGATGTACTTTCCTCCTGACAAGCAAAAGTGATTTAAAAATCCCTTTTTATACACTTCACAAAAATGTTAATCACTTTAAGCTGATTTTTAAATGCTTTCTTAATTTGATTTTCTGGCTTCAGCAGACTTTGGAATAATTTTTCAACAAAACCACAGGCATTTGCACAAGTTGAAGAGGGTGTTTTTCAGTGAGACAAGGTCGTGTCAGGTCTTCTCAGCACATGACTATATTTACTGCCATTATTGCTGTGTACTTGAATTTAATCCTTCTGTCTGTTTGAACTGGCTTTTACCCTAACTTCTGGATATCTTTTGCTCCTTATTTTATTTTGAAATAACTACAACAGTCAGTTCCATTAAAAGATATTCCATAAGTTGTTATTTTAGTTAGTCCCTTAAAAGGGCAGTTACTCATACGGTATGCCAGGGCTGGAGGCCTGTCTGGAGGGTGTGAGGATTATTCCTACTGCTGATCATCATGGAAATTGTAGTTTATTGATTGGAGGTATAGACAAATCTGGGACGATCTGGTATAGAAGACCTTGCTTTTTACCGGTTGAAAAAACAGGGTCAGATGGACACTGAGAGAGATAGTCTGGGGAGAGTGATCAAAAAATGCAGTGTTGGCAAAGGATTGCTTCCCTTCTGAATTGCTGTGTCCAGTTTAGGCAAATCTAGGAGAGGAACAGAAATGTAATCTCTAGTTTAGATAAGTGACTTACAACCTTTTTATAAGAGGAGGCAGTCTGTGACGCACCACGCAAGCAGCGGGGGCCAGGCTCTGCGCCTCTGGTGCAGGAGGGCACCTGGTCAGCCAGGCACGGACGGGAGGGTGCTCACAAGTTGCTCCAGCCTGCAGATCAGTTACCATGCTCCCAAGTCTCATGCTTCATGATGAAGTCACGTCTTGCCCTTGTCCTGAGCCCTGCATTCTGAGCCTTGCCGGAAGGCTCCTCCTGCCGGCCAGCAGGCAGCCTTTGCTCTGCAGGCTGCTTTTCCCTGCACCAGTCGGGCCAGCCCTGTTCCCTGAGAGCTGATTGCCAGTGCCATGCTTCTGGCCAACAGACGTTGAGCATTGCCCCATTTCGTGGCCAGGGGCACAGCCCCGGGTGATAGAGGCTGAGAAGGCCTTCCTCACACATGTCCTGTGCTCCTTACCCATCTTGAAACTTTGGTTTTAAAAGCCACTTTACCTTGAGCTTCTTTTTCTGAAGCTTTATTATCTGAACAGTCATCCAATGTGAAGTTACTGCCCTCTGGGCTGGTTTAATTTATATTAAAATATGATCTCCTTTCTTATACAAATTGCTTTCATAACCATTTCCATTCAAATAACCAAGGTATCACTGGACAGCATTTGTGTGAAGCCTCCATTTGCATAATAATGATTGAGTAGGTCATGATGACTAAGCAGTTTAATCTCTTCTGTTTGTGATCTCCTTCCTCAAACCTTTGTTATATCATATGGATATATTGCACCATTCCAATTAGCATAGAATTAGTTGTTTAAGGATTTCTTTTGCTTGGGTGGTATGACTTTTAAAGTGTCAATTCTGTGACAAGACAGAGGTTGGTTAGAACCATTATTGGTCAACTGTGTGGTCTTTCTGCCACCTTGTGGGGAAGAATCACTAAACTGTTGAGATGAAACCGAAAAGAAGACATGGTTATTAAAATCCATACCCTTTTCATAAATGGGTCTAGGCACTGTTGTAGCAGAACAAAAATAATTGCTCTCTCGAAAGTGTTTTAGGTATATTAAATAAAAAGTGCTGAGAACACCCCAGATCACTACATCCTAAACCACTTGCAACTGTGCTAAACTATTACCACATGTATTCCTTAATTTTTTTTTTCTGCATGGCCTATCCATACGTTCTTAACACCAGTCACCCTGGCCTCCCTGGCTCATATATTTTGAGGAGTATGGGTTGATATGATTGTCCTCATTTGGACCAGCAACTCCATAACCTATTTTACAGGGATTACCATGCTTGTTCTCTAATTCAGGCATAGCACATGCAATTAGCCTAAGTAAATGATGCACCAGCGTCTGTTCATTGGCTATGATGAGTGTTAGTGAGCACCAGACGTTATTCATTTCTGTCTTATAATTCCTGGCTGAGCCCCCAGCATCCAGTCCGTATGCAGACACTGAAATTATGCTGCTGCCAAACAGGGAAATCTCTGCCAAGGGTAACCAGGTTATTCAAAGATGAATGTCATCTGTAAGCATGATTTGTGTCATGCAGATGTGTCAGAAGTTGTTAAATGGTTATGTTCAGCTCTCTATCCTGCATACGCAAAATCTTTAAGTTCTCTGCTATATGCTGTACATAGAAAGTTGAGACCATTGCATCTCTGTGCGCTACAGATCCTCAATGAACCAGGAGGTAAAAACCTTAAAGATTCCTGGCATTGGGCAATCAGTTGAGAAGTGTCCTTCATTTTCCTTCTTCCTTTCCTTCTCTGCTGTGCAAAGGATGGAGAATGCAGCTTCTCCTCTTCCGTGTGTTAGGACTTCAAGGAAATGGAAAAGATCCAGTTTCTTTAGTCCCACTTCATTTGACGTAATCACTGATTATGTGAATGCATTGAACTAGATGTGGAAAGGAAAACTTCCTCTGATTTTAGAGAAGAATAGTCCGTGTTTGTGAAGATGGACTATTCAAACAGAAGGATTTTCTCAGCCGACTTGTGCTGAATTATGTTAGAATGTTAGAATGATATATGCCGACCAAATCTGAGTTCCTTTTGTGCTAGGTACTCTAGAGGTATCTACTAAGAGAGATCACTCAAACCTATTCTGATCCGACAAAGACAAAGGGTGTGGCAATAGACGTGCATAAGAAGGAAAGTGTCATTAGCCCATTTTATACTTAGTGATCTGAGTGAGTCACATGGAATGAATCACTGACGCTGTAGATAGATAGGCTTCTGAATAATTTAACCTATGTGAAAAGAGGGGGCTATTAGCATGAGTACGGTTCTTCATCTGCATCAGAACATATATGGCTGCCTCTGAAGCATCCCAAGATCATAAGGATAGCATGCATCAAAGCCCCCAAATAAACTCAGGTTGCTTTTATTCAGGCCAAATCCTATGAACTTTTAGACTCTCCAGTATGAACACTTCTGTGGATTAAAACACAGAACATATCAATTTCATAGATTTTATATGTTTGTGTATCTATACTTTCTGTTAATACAGTTCCTGAATTATTTCAACTTTAGACATACAATTTTTATTTTTAAATGACAGCATTGACAACAGAAATTGCTCTTTTGCTAGCTTAGTTTTCCTTGCCTCTATAGCTCTGCAGAGAAAGAGTTTGTGCATTACTTTATTTTATTTGTTTCTTTTTTCACTGGTAAGAACAAATGATACAATGCAGATGGTGGTAGGAGTATCTGTATGTTGTTTTTGATTAGCTGTATAATTCCAGTCCCTGTAAAGATATCTTTCCCAGTTACACTGTGCCAGTGCCCTGACTCCTCATTGCTCTGGGTGACAGAAATCTACTGGTATTTCCTCTAAGATCTGTAAAAAATGACCAATGTTTTATGGAATGTTTTTGGGGAATGCATTTTCAGTTTGGTAGTTCCTGGCTTTCTTCATACATTTCACTTCCAGATGTAGCAAAGAAGTCAGTCCCTAGGTTTTGCTCATATTTTAGCATGTAGTTAAGTACAGGTTGCAAACATAAGCATATCAGAGAATAGAAATAAAGTTGGTTAGCATACTGTTTCTTACAGTACTTTTGACTCAATGTAGGCCAAAGCAGTACAGCAGAGGAAAGCACAATATAGATTTGAGTAAGAACTCTGCATGTCTTCTCATTGTCTTTTTTTACAGAAGAGAGAATGTAGATTTTATGTGTTGCAAGTCACTGTGTTAAATATTTCAATGTCATGTTGGCTATCTTGGCACTTTGTCAGGAGAAATCAACTAGATTTTCCTTTCTGCTGAGAATGAAAATCACAGCATGAGATTGTGTTAATTGCTGTGACTGTTAATTATCATACTTACCTGTTCCAGTGTGCTGTTGAGGAATAATTCAGAGGTAAGTACCTGGATGCTGTTTCATTGTTAGCTGAGCCCTGGCAAGTTTAATTGCAAAGAGATTTGGATGGGGCTGTATGAGGGAAGCAGACACAAAAGCTGGAGAAAAAGTGAATTCCCACTCCCCTAGAAGGGCTGGATTTGTGTGTGTTACAGCTCTCTAGCCTGTAACAACTTTTATAATCTCTGAAATCTGTTCTTGCCTTGAGGGTATACAAATACTGAGACTCAGGTTAGCTCTGCATAGACAGTGGTATTGGGGCTGTGCTTGAGAAAGAAAAAAAAAAAAAAGAAAAGAAAAAGAAAATCAGATTTTCACTCCTTGAATCTATATTCAAAATTCTGTGGAGTCCCTGCCCAGATGTTTCAGGCTGAGATAATTTTACAAAGAAGGGAGGCTGTCTCAGTAGACGTAGCAGCCTTTTCCTCCAATGCCTGTGTCACCAGGAGAGTAGATCTGTCTTGTCTATGTAAATAAATGAAGAATATTGTAGTTTCTCGCTACTCGTGTGGTGAGGGACGGAAGCACTAGTTCCCTCCGAACTAGGGCTGAGACATAGAGCATTCACGGAATGCGGGTCAACAACAAATTTATTGTGCAGTTACAATTCCTTATATTTGCCGCCTAAGCACTTCCCCAGAGTCAGCTGGTTCCTGTCCCTCCTGGCAGCTTCCCGTCCATGCACCAATCCCGACAAATACCACTGAAGAGAACAGGCTCTAAACATGTTCTGAGTCAACAAAGTTGAGCCTTAATTCAGTACTGTGCTGAACTGGGCCTAGTACTTAAAAAATACTTAGAAAATTCACAACAATTATTCTGTATTTTGTCTGTTTACTCCTCCTTCCTGCTATGTTGTTATTAAAAAAAACCAAACAAGTTTACACTGGAAAATGTCCAGATCAGTGAGAGAGCCAAGCTCATCTAAAACTCTGAGCAGAATATTTTGATTAGAGAAGTCAAATTCATGGAAAGTGCCGCAATGCAGTACCATGGAGGTTACATTTGCTGGCTCTGCTTTGTGCTGGCGTAGGCAGCTAGGTGGGCTACAGCCTTTGTTTTGTATGTGCGCGGTTTTTGGCTGTGGTAGGCCTAGTATTCTTTATAGTAGCTAGTAGTGTTGATAATTCAGTGATGTTTTAGTTATTGCTGAGCAGTGCTTACAGGAAGCCAAAGCCTCTTCTGCTCCTTGCATCACCCCACCAGCAGTAGGCTGGGGGTGCACAAGGAGTTGGGAGGACACAGAGCAGGGACACCTGTATGGTGTCATAGAATCATAGGATCATTTAGGTTGGAAAAGTCATGCTCAGCATACAAATTTGAGGGAAGTAGAAGGAAGTGGGGTGATATTCAGAGTGATGATGTTTGTCTTCCCAAGCAATGGTTATGTGTGATGGAGCCCTTCATTCCCGGAGACGGCTGAACACTTGCCTGCTGATGGAAAGCAGGGAATGAATTCCTTGTTTTGCTTTGCTTTTTTTGCAGCTTTTGCTTCACTTATTAAGCTGTCTTTATCTCAACCCGTGAGTTTTCTCACTTTTACCCCTCTGATCCTCTCCCCCGTCCTGCTGGAAGGCACAGAGTGAATGGCTGCGAGGTGCTCAGTTGCCAGCTGGGGTTAAACCATGACAGTATATATTGAAAATATTTGCCTCTTGAAAGAGCCATTCACGTGGTAGGGGAATGATTTCTCCGGATATTTTTATGTATAGGATTTGAACTACTTTATGTAAGAACCAGCTTAACTACCCCTGCTCAGACTAGAAATGCTGCATGCTTAAAAGTTTTTACATTATTATCTTTAAATTTAAAGGATTTGCCTTGGAACATGTGGCCTCTTAAAGTGAAAATAAATACCATGTTACATTTAAACACCTACAAAATAATAAAAATCCATTCACTAAAAATTCACACGTGAGCTAATTAATTTTTCTCATATGACATACGATATGAAAACCCTGAGAATTTTAATATGCACCATAAGTAGAACAATCTGGCAAGGCAGAAAAATGTTTTAGTCTCTTATATCACCTTCATTTTTTTTTTTTTTTTTTTTTTTTTTTTTTTTTTTTTTTTTCCAGAGGGCTACGCAACCTCCCTTGAGGGAATGTACTGGGGGGTTGGGTTTTATTGTTTTCCCTATGTAGCTTTTATGTAAAGAGGTAAAATACCAGAGTGTGATTGGACCTGGAGGGCAGTGACTGAACCAAATGAAGTATTAGCTACTGAATAAAACCTGATAAGTGTGTAAATATAAAACCTATTTTATACTTACACACTTAGATTTGCAACTCAGAAGTGCTATTTTGAAGAGTGATATAAAGTGGTAGTTGAACCCCCATGTGACAATTCTGGCACAATCTCTGCTAGGTCTTGTTTTCCAAAATAAAAGTTCAAGTATAGAGAACTTCAATGACATTTAGGATTCTGTTCAAGTTGCTCTGCAGTGTAGGACTTGAGAGCCTAATTTTCATTTTCATTTTTTAATTTTTTTTTATTTTGCAGATTGATTTCATCCCAATGACTTTCATGTTCCTTTGCATGCATGGTGGTAAGCTATGGATGAATTACCCTGTCTGTGTGGGCTAAAATCTAGACTCAGGTGGTCTCATAGACCCATTCTATTTGGTAGTAAGAGGAAAAAATAGTATTTAAATTGAAATAAGATGGTTTTACTCCAACTATTTCAGTCTAATACACTTAGTAAGCTTTAGCAAGTTTCATATCCCATAATGACTGCCTTTTTCACGTTTTTATGCAGAAGCTTAAAGCAGAGCAAAGCTGTGTTGAGATGTGCAATCTGTGGCTGACCAGTTCCATCTTGTCCATTGTTAGTAGCATCCAACCTCTTGCAAATGAAGGTAAGAAAAGTCTTTAACAGACACCAGGATTTCTTCTACTTCCCTTGCAAAATCTATGACGAGGAGAATGCCCATATGTTTCCCTGTCTTAGAACCAAACAGCATTGTGAAATGATCTTCATAGTCTCATTATCTCAGAAGTTCCACACAATTATATGATTCATGAAATGATGGAATGTCTTTTGAAAGCTCTGAAGGCAGGCTGACACCTCGCATTGAAACTGTCAGAATGTAGCTGGTTGTTCTCTCTGAACCAGGAAACACTCAGATGGCTGGAGGCAGTGTGATTCAGGCTGACGCGTCTGTATCCTAGGCTCAGGGAACAGCATCTGGGGAGACTCGATTGTCCGACTGATTTCAAATCTAGGAAAGAGCAGTGAATAAATATTTGAAATAATATTGAATTTAGACTAACCCATTTCCCCATTGCATTCTAATTCTGCCAAAGATTTAAGCTGTTAAACTGTGCCTCCAAGATCTCAGCCTATAAAAACTTTGAATTCCACCTTAAAGCACCAATGTTCAACCACTGTAGCCTAAATCTGTCTTGAGGCATTTCAGGTAAAGCCCTACAAGCCCTGGTGTAGCACAGGGGGTCCAGAACCAGGATGTTTCCTATGTCAGCTGCTATTTGTAACCCTATTTCTTCGAGGCAGTCTGTTTTCAAGAATGGTGATGGGGTAACAAAGGGGAAAGTTCTGCTTTGTTTTTATAGGGGCAGCTTTGCAAGGAGGGAAATTACACTCCTTCCTCCCTCTCAGCTATCACATTGCTTCTCACTGTTACATCATGGCACTGGTACTTCATATGCTCTTTGCTGTTGTAAGTTGCCACTGCTGTCTCCTAGTTTGCCTAAAGTTAGAGAGACTATGACACCGCCATTAGGATATTCAGTATATACAGTGTGGAGTTTTTTACAGTGTCCTATAATTTTCCTACTTTCCACCCCATCGAGACAAAAAACTACCAGTACTAACAGCTTCTTCACCAGAAGGGCAGAGTCAGAAGGTTAAGCAGAGAGGCTGTGGAAGCTCCACCCTTGGATATTTTCAAGACTTGGCCAGACAAAGCTACAGCTGATCTGATCTAATGCTGGCAATACTCCAACGTTATTCCAGCCATTATTCCAGAGGTTCCTTCCAACCAACATTTCTGTGATTCATTCCTCCTCTGCAGCCGTGAGCTATAAAGCCTTGGAGGGACACGAGCCAGTGTAAGGGATGGACTCAGTTCCCACCTTTCACAGCAGAGCTGTGTCTGCTGCTAGCATAACATGCATGTCTGTTCTTGTCTTGCTGTAAGATTACTCAGGTACACCCACTTTTATGCTTTACCTTTTTTTTTTGTTTTATATTTTAGTCACACCATAAAAGAGGGTAAAGGAGGGTTAAAAAGAGAGAATATTAGTGTTACTACTTTCAGAGACTGAGTAGCTAGGGAAAAGATGTATGGAGTGGAAACCCACACTACATCAGATAGAACATTCTGCAGGTTCAAAGCATACACTCTCCTGTGAGTGTTGCTATTGTGCAAATTCAGATGGTGACTAAGCATATTGCCAAGAAGAGATGATGTATTGAAACAGGAATGTACTTTCATTTTCCTGGCAAGACATGGTTAAACATATCACATCACTCATCCCATTCGGAGAGAGCATACATCCTCAGTTAGCCTGGAAATAACATCAGTGATGCACCTAAAGGCATTTCTGAGATCTCGCTCTCAAAATTCTGATAAATTTATGGGAGGATTCCTGGGATAATTCTCTCTTCTCTTTCAAAGTTTCAAAAAATGCCCCATGGCTAATGTTCAGTTGTTTCTATATCTTACAAAAACACACACTTGGAAAGTGAATTTTTTGAAAGGTAGAAAGTTTGGTATTTTCAGGAACTGCACTGAGATATGGGGCCTATCAATTTCTATCTCCTTTTCATTTTACAAAAATTTTACTCTCATGCACTATGCAATAAATATATAACTCTCTATCTATGTTCCAGAGCAACTATAAAGTTTTATAGGGAGGTTTATCGTATTAGAGGATTTTTCATTAAATTATGCTGCTTTATTGATGGTGAACTTATCTTTTTGTGTTATTGTTGAACATATTTAAAGCTTACTGCACCAAGCAAACAAATAACTGCCTTCAGGTAGGAAAACACATTATCTTTGTTCCCTTCACTATCTTCTCTCTGGCTGTATACAGCTTTAGAATACAGAATTTAAAATTGCTGAAGAGGCAAAAATTTTGTAGTCTCATGTTATGCTACTGATTCTACTACAGATTTGAAGTAGTGCCTTGTAAAATGAAGGCTTTTGTACAAAAATTTCACCAAATACCTGAGAAGTCAAATAGGCTTGTAATCTTACTAAAATCAGTAAGCAATTTGTATTTAGGAAAAGGTAGGTGTCAGCCATTTAAGTAAACTTTAGTTTTATTGCACTGATATGATATATATTTTAAAATAACCTGTCTAATAAGGAGAATTTCTGAACAGATATTATAAAATACGTTCAAGGTTTAACTTCACTGAAGAACATGACAGACCACTCATTTCTAGTTGCTAGGAGCCAGCAAAGCATCTTCAGTGCTTTGTCAACAAAGCTATTCCCTCAGCAGGTTACAAACAGAATGGCTGGTAGACTATTTGAGCACTTTCAGGGAGAACCACTGCCAAAGATTAGACTTGTATGAGGAAATTATGAGTTTCACGTATTCTTTCTGCTTGTGGAACAAAAGGGAAAAGTGACCAGGATTCCCATGCCAAGGAGGACAGACAGATTGGTTGTGGGCTCGTTTCTAGTAGGGGAAACACTGACTTGAGCTTAAATGCCTTTATTGCTGAAGGATCAGTGCTTGCTTGCACTAGTCAGTCAGAAATAAGTGAAGTGTTTGATTTGCTTTTTCGATTTTTACAGCACTGAGCTCAGGATTGCATTGAATTATTCATAAGTCCACAAGATCTCATTCCTGACTTATAATGGACACCTCAACACCTACCACTGTATATGCAAAATTAGCATGATTTTTCTTAGGTACATTACTTCACAATAATGCTTACTGAATTTTATCTGCCATTTTAATACCTAGTTACTTACTCTTGCAAACTCTCCCTGCACTTCTTCAGAGACAGCCCTCATCTTTACTGGAGTGAATAACTCTGAGTTACCAACACACCATGCCACTTCACCTACTGGCAGAAATCCCCTGGAGACGTGTCTACTGTAAAAACTGTTTTATCCTACCCTCTCTTTCCAATGTTTCATCTAAGAATTTGCTTTTGTTTCCAGGCTGCTTAATATCCTTGAGAGCCTATGGTAAGAAACTTCGTTGAGTACCTTCTGGAAATCCACGTGTATAGTAGCATCTGGGACTTCTTTTGTCATATATTTGCTGACACCCTGAAGAGTCTCAATAGGTCTGTGAGGTGCATGTTCCTTTATTAAAATATGTGCCGACTCTTCTGCACTATACTGTCACAAACTCTTTCTTATATTCTACTTATCTCTCAGTGCAGACACCAAATTAACTTGTTCATCACTTCCAAGATATTCTGTTAAATCCTTCTGAAAATTGGTGCCATGTTTCCTACACACTGCTCTTGAGTTACCAAAGCAGTTTTAAATTGAGAGATAATGAACTTTCCAAGTCTCCTCCATAGTAATCATAGAAATGAAAAACATATTTATCTTTTTTTTTATAGTCTTAGTTTATTAGTACTCACTGCATCCAGGTTATCTATCTTGACAGATTATTGACAAGTTTTCTGCTCCTGCTGTGCTCAAGACAGAAGTTATAGCCTGCTTTGGTTTTGTTCTTGTGCAAGCTTTTCTCCTTAGGCTCTTTTTTTTTTTTGGGTCTGACTTATCACATTTTCACATTCAAACTGCCATGGTTTGTTTATGCACTGTCTTTCTGAAGTTGATCCAGTTATGGTGGATTATTTCTCCTGTAATGGCACAGGTTTTGTACATTACGGAATGGCTTTTGATCGTGACTTTTTGAAATAGGTCCCATGTGCTATTCCCAAGTTATATTAGTTTGATCTTATATTTTTATTCTATGCCAGCAGCTATTCCCTCTTGTCCCATATATGATATTTTATCTATATTTCTATTTCCTACTGGAAAGAATCACTGTATCGCTTATCTTCAGCACCCTTTTCTACTCTTAAGTACCAGCTTCATTTTCTCTCATATATTGAACTAAGATTCTTTTTAACACATTTATTCTCAGCTTGTGCATAACTTTGAAATTTTTTGCTTACGTTTACAAAGAAGGACTAATGTTTAATTTTGCAGCGTTGTGAATTGGTCTAATGAGAATATGTCCTTTTCCAACTTCACTCTAGTACTGATCGGTTTGATGTGCTGCCGATACCTTGATAGCTGCTCTGCCTTATGACCTGCACAACGCCTAGAATAAGTAAGGGAGTTTTAAGAAGACATTTCTTTGAAATTGAGAAGAAAGTTTGTCAGAGCTTATGAGGAGCATTGCCAAACAAACAAACAAACAAAGCTAGTAAGCAAGCAGTTCTGCAGGTTTTTTAACAGTGATGGAGTTTTGTGCCTTAAACTGATTTGGAGATGGAAATGAGAAGAGATTGGTGTGATTGTGATAGCTTAGAAAAGGAATTGAAACTGAAGCAAACAATTTTCACTTGAGAGAAAGCAGAGGAATGCAAGAGCAATACAGGCAAAGTGACAGTCAACAAAAATATGGTTTTACTTTCAGTCTAAGCCTATCAAGGTCAGGTGCCAAAAGGTGGCAGTAACTCAGTCACAAAATGATGACTGAGTGGAATGAATCTCTACGACAGACAAGAAGAGCTGTGTCCTAAAGTCATAAGGGAAAAAGACTCGACAGGTTTAAAGCCCGTGGTCATTTTGCTGACTGTTGAAGAGGGATACAGCCATTTGTTTTCCTTTGATAAAGTGGACTCTGGCCTTTGGAGGAATAAAGCTATTGTGTTGTGTTTGTATGATGCCTTGTTGCAGACACCACTGGGACACCCACAGTGTGCTGGGGAGCCAACTTTTCACTGCAAGTACCCTCAGCTCCCACAGAAAATCCCAAGCAAAGGATCACACTGCACTGCAGCCTTGTCTGCTTGTCCTGTTGTCAGCGAGGGACTCAAGCGCCAGCACTGTTCAGAACAGAGGGAGATATTTAAAAATCAGAACATTTTGCACAGAGTAAAAATAAAATGCTGCTTTTTGGTTTTTTAGATCATTAACGTCACTTTCAACTTTTAGATCATAATCTTGAAGAGATAGCTGTGCAGACATTATGTCTGGGCTATTATCTTCTCATAATGTTTTCAAAGCTAAGCATTTACACGCTTTGTTCCTTCCTTTTTGCATACTTTTTGGGTTTTTTGTGACTTCACAAGTATTCATATTTTGTAAAAATCCATGTGTATAACTGATTTATATTCTTTTATATCTAGACATAATAAAGTGTATATTCTTATAAACTAGAAGACTGATTTGTACAGCGAGTATTAAGTAACTTGATTAAGCTATACAATAAACCAATTTATTTGATAGAAATTTCCAGGAGGCATGTAAGATCTGGATTTTATTTAAATCAAAAGCTGATCATTATCTTCTTGTGTGGGAAATGCACACTCAGAAGCACAAATTACATAGCTTTATAATTTTCAAGGTACTGAGATAAACAGCTATGTATTAACTAACCTTGCATTAGAAAAAAAATTGTTCTCTTTGCTTGCATCCAGCAGTTCTATACATTTATCACCTAATCTTCTTAATATGAAAATGTCTTTTGATTTATTATGTATTGATAGTCCAAAGATTACTAAAGAAAAGTCACTTATACCATCAGTCAGTCATCTGCCTATTTCACAGCATTACAGTTTGGGTTCACTTCATAGTGAGACAATATCCAGTTCTGCTTTTCGGCCTTGGCTTGTACCTCCTATGCATGTACGTGCATTAAATTGACATTTTGCTATCAACATCATACATAACAGAGCATTTATTTTAAGGTAAGTCAGAAACATGGATCTACCTGATATAGGATCAAACACACAAAATTACGTGTATTGTTCAGAAAACCTTTTCTGTCGGTCACTGTTAAGTTTTGGCTGCTTGACTTGGCTAAAGTAGGCTGCTAGAATAAACATTTAACTGACCCTCTTGCATGAGTACTTTCTAATATAGTCTGTAATTATAATGCTCAGCTATTATTTCCTCCCCTGAAAATGCCTGCATGGGAAAGATCTGTGATAAATGAGTGAAAACTAAAAAGAGCAGAAGAAGATTTCTATAGTATTCATCACTCCTCTGTGGCAGAATTTGAAAGTGTGCAGTAAATGAGTACAGGAAGGTTTTAAAAAGCTTGTAATTTAGGCCACTGAATTCAGAATGGTTCTTGTCTGTGTTTCTGCCTACTATAGAGCTTCTGTACATTGTTGGCCAATTTTTGTAAGCTAAACTTTTGTTACAGGGATACTTGTTTCCTTGTTTTCCTTGGGTTGGTCCTGACTTGAAACCCTGGGAACTGGCTTGCCAAGTGCTCACAGCTGAAACTGAAATCAACAGCAGCTGTGCTTTGAATAGAAAACATGCTATAGGAAGCCATGTGCTCTTGAAAAGTCAAGTCTCAGATCAGACACACAAAGTCATACCTTTATTTTTAATCTTTGTGTGCCTTTGTTTATCTTCCTTAAAGCAGGACTAAAACCTCTCCCATTATGGGGATTTTATGGGCATGAAGAAGCTTGGTTTTGTAAAGCTTTCAGGTACCTCAGTGAGTAGTAACACTGCCAAGTTCACAAGGAAATTTAATCATTCTGCCTCTTGAATTCATACAGTGAATGACAGCCTACGGCTGTCCACTGAATGAGAATAGAACGGGATAGAGGAGCAGCATGCTAAATAAAGTTGACCTACCTTATATAGGGAATAAGACAGCATCCTCTAGATTGCCAAACACATGGTCTGCGTTGAACAAATACATCTCTTTTCGTACACTGTAACGGGGGATGGACAAGTATTTCGTAAAAAACACAAAAAAGATGAACCCAATATAAGCACAGTATGAAAAGGACACAGAGGACCAGGAAATAATATGCTCTGATGGAGTTTGATCTATTGGAGGTATAACTGGCACAGGTGATGGGGAGGACAAGTGCATAAGGGGACCAATACACACAAGCATTACGTACTGCACTGAAGTAAGTGTCAGGTTGTCTCCTGTTGTCACCAGCCCTGATACAGCATCAAGCACTCTTTGTGGTATGAATGCCTCCCCACCAAGCCCAGAAAAAATATGTCAGAGAAATATGCAGCTTGGAGAGAGAGGTGAAACCATCTATCAGCTTACTTCTAAAAGTGGGAGAGGGACAGACTCAACTGTTTGCTGTCAGTCAATTTATTTTACTGATTTTTAGTTCACTAATTTAGCAGGAAATAAACGGATAGTTTTTTTCTGAACTAGTGAGTTAAAAGGGCTGATGAAATTATCTGACAGGTTTCATTAGTGTCAAAGAAGTGGTGGAATTGCACTGCTGGAAAGTTAAGAAGAGATTAGGAAAAAAGCATTAAGATTTATCTTTTTTTTGGTGGAAAGTAAACAACTGGATCAGCTCAGCTGCATTTGGTGAATTTTACATGGAAAACTGTAGAATCCAGTCTTGCAGTAGTAAGATTGTTTTTCCATTTACCACCCAAAGCACAAATGCCTGTTCCTTCCTGATGGCAGGTAAGGGCCAGATGAGACACCTACACGGGCTATGAAGGGATGGGGCATTGTCAGCCGCACCTATAACAAAGACTGTGAATGCTCAACCACACCAAGTGAGAATGCAGTCTTCAGAGACTGTGGCCAGTAGCATCTTGAAATTTCTACCAACATATTGTGGTTTTAGAGGTTTCACAGGCTGAGAGCACATGGACGTTGTGTGATACAGGTAATTTGTTAAGGGAGGATGCAAGCAAAGGAGAAGGGTGGTGAGATGGGCTACAGCATAGGGAGAGCCTGGAAAAGGTGGAGGGTGGGCAGAAAAAGTGGCTTTGTTGTAAGACTAGAAGGGGAACAGGCAATGATGCAAAGCCAGGTCAATCTACTAGGACTTACTAGATCAGATGCTGTGCTGTGTGAATGCAGCTGTACTGTCTTCAGGGAGAAACCAGATTTTGAAGCTATGCAGTCTCTTTAGTGCAGCACAGAGCTAATAATGCTGGTTCAGAGCCAGCTGTTCCCGGAGCTGCGAACAGTGCAGGTGTGTTGCAGGCCCCGACCCGGGTTAGCCTGGTCTTGTAGCCCTGCCTCAGGGGCAATACCCACCCAAGCAAGCCCTGCCTTAGTGAGAGCAGAGCTGTGTAGTATAAGAATGGCTGCTGGGGGCCTAACATCTACACTAGAAGCATTGCAGGAGGTTTGACAGCAGACTAGATCATGCCTAGTTCCCAGACTTAAATACTACCTAGCAGTTGGAATGCACTGGGTGCGCCCATGGAGTTCATCTTCTGTTTTAGCTTTGCGAGAAAGGAATGCAGTTCGTGTCCTCGGAGACAGTTCCGTGATTTGAATACAAGTGCAATAAATGTGGATAACTGGGAGAGTTGCTTTGAAAACATGCTCCTGCTTTGAACCATAAAACTAATTTAAGCACATGCATGAGGACCAATCTGGATCTAGTTTGTCTTTTGAAAAGCACCTGTGTGGTTTGACAGAGCCTTGGCCCCTTTTCCGAGTATGGGGAGACCATTGTGTTCTATCTGTCACAGAGACAATGCTGCCTCTAGGTGTTTTGGCCCTGGTTGTCTCAGGGGACCCCAGTGCTGCAGCAGGACTGAGTGCTGCTGCTGAACATCACTGGCATGCTTGGCCCCGGGTAGAGGGGTCTTCCCTGAGGGGCAGCAGGCATGTCGCACCCAGATTTTCAGATTTCAACCCTGTCTAACTCAGATTTAAACCCTTTTGTTTTGCATACGTGTTCCTCAGCCAACTGTCCACACAAAAGGGCAGATAAATCTGCTCTGCAGATCAGGTTTGACGTAAGTGGTTTTGCATCATCCTGTGGGCCTGCCTAACTCCCTAACAGTTTAAAGAAAGCATGTTTAAAAATCAGAGGGCTGTTCAGTCCCTGTGCCCTGGCTTTGGTCTTTTCTTTTCAAACTCACAACTTCAGCCCTCTGAAGGAAATTCTGGTAAAACATGGGTAAAGCCCAGCCAGAGGATTGCCTGTTGGTCACCAAACCCATCCTATGCAAGCCACTGCGGCTGCTCTCTAGCACGAAATCAACTCAGCCTGTACTCTAGGGTCAAATTTTAGATTCTGGGGCCTTGATGAAACTGCCACAGCTGCAAAAAGCTTTTTCTTACCCCCAGTACTGTCTTGATGATCAGATTTAGCACTTGCGAGGCTGGGCTTACCTGCAGAAGGCGTTGAAGCTGAGGGGAAGGAAGGGAAAGGGAAAGGGAGGGTTCCACAAGTGGAATCAATAGCCCCTAACAAGGCTGGGTTTTGTCCATTTCAGCCTGTGGTAGATGGTACAGAGCGTGCTTGTGGCAACAGGTCAATGAAGAATGTTTATTTTATGTGCAGAAGGTGAGGTGGATAGCAGTCAATGGTTTTCCTGCTGGTGGGAAAAGGTGTTTCTGTCTTGCTCTTTCAGCTGGATATGGCCACTGAGTTCATGCAGGCAGGCAAAGGAGCGGCAGGCCTGGGGCTCAAGTGTGCTGTTTCTATTTAAATAACTCTTCTTCAGAGTTGCAGTGTGATGTACTTTGCTGGGATGTTAAATTTATGAAATAAAGTATTTAAGATATACCCATATGGTAGGGGTTCTGAATAAGCAGATCAGTAACAAGGTATTCTAGCCATAACTAGTTGTGTTCGTCCTTGGATAGTAAATGTAAGCAGTCATTGTTTATAGCTCAGAGTGGGTAAACTTGCGGAGTTTGATGAGGTCACTTCTATGTGTGTACACTGTACACTTCTGTGTGTGTATGCTGCTTGTAAGACCTTGTACAGACCTCCTAAAAAGCTGTACCTGTGTGTCTTGCAGATGGTGTGTACCTCTTTACTCCAGGCATAAGCAACTGGCTTGCTTCCTGTTCACGTGTTAGTGAATTGAATTGGTTGTAGTTTGATATCAACAGCCAAGATAAGAAAAAGTAAGCAGCCACAGCATTATTAGCATTATTTTGGTTTGGGTTTTGGTTTTATTTTTCTGGTCTTACTTACCTTAATGTAATGGTTTTCCTCCTCACATACAAATAAACAGATTTACTGTCTCCCAGCATCTGGGTCATTTCAGCAAATGGGTCAATGACTGGAATGTGATGATTTTTTTTTTTTTTTTTCTGCTTATAAAAGTGCTTGCTATGCAATCTAGTTAATATGAGGTGGTAATATGCCAAATAGGGCTTATAATGTGCTGCTGGACCTATTCTGCATTTTATTTTCTGAAGTTGTCTTCTGGGTTATCAAACTGGGATATAATGTTTACTTCTTAAAAATATGAGTTGTTTTCTGCCAGTGCTGATTACTTCTGCTATATAGTGGCCTTCAGTATCTTTCAGCAACCCATGATCACCCGAAGTTATCTGATATTTCCTGCTGTGTTCTTCTTGCTGTGATTTTTCTTTCTTTTTTTACCCATAGCTCTGTATTCTATTACACTAGTAGTGAGACTTTTCCCATTCTACTGTGTTTAGATGCTAACTTGGACTTCACTGACTGTTGAACTATGTTTTTAAAGAGAAAATATGAAAGATTAAAGCAGTCTTGTTGTAAATAGATGCTCTTAGAAGTGTTTGCCCTATTAAGAATAATTTTTTAAAATTCTCATTTTTTTTCGTTAAATGACTTTTGCCTTCAGATTCTAAAAATAGGTCCCTGCTTTAACTAGTATAGGGAGCCAAAGTGCCTTTTAGCCTCAGTGGGTATACATACAGTAGATGACTTAGCTTTAAACTAAACTAAAAGTTAAGCCTAATATTGGAATGCCTGAACTGACTTTAAACTAGTCAGTTTTAGAGCAAAAAGCTATGAATCCCACAGCATGGATCCAAAATGATTATTCAGCTTTTCCCATGGATTTTTCAGTCTCTTGTGTGTACTATGCTTATGCCATTAGCCTGTTGTTCCTAAAATGAATGTGCACAGTGAATGTGTGAAACAAGATGGGAGGTGCATTATGTTAGACAGGGCTGAGCTGGAGGAAGGAGAATAGGATGTTTTAGAATACTTTGGCCCAGTACAGTGTAGAAGTCAATCACTGATTATAGTTAGCTTGTTCTTTTTCTGTTTGCTTACAATTAGTGTTAGAGCTGTACCAAACAATGTTAGTGGAATCTTAATGATGATTACTATTTATTTATTTATTTAAATAGGGATTTCTTTATTGTTGGCAGTAGGGAGTGGAAAAGGAAGTGCTTGTAGGAGAGGAATAGGTTGGAGAGTTACTGGCAAAATAAAATGTAACCTGTTTTTCAGGAGCTGTTCTTCTGTTCTGAAGAGCAGGAAGATGAAACTGCGCAGAATTTTCCAGACCGTTTGACGTGAAAATGGAAAAGAACTAATTAGATAGGATTTAGTGATCAGGGGTTTAAAGCTTACTGCAGGATGAGCCAGAAAGATGAACTTATGGTTAATACCCTGAATGGAAAGAGGAAAACCTGATCTTTGGTTGTTGGGGAGGAGGATTTTGCAGTTTTCAAGACATGAAGTGCCCAGGTCTCAGCCTCGAAACATGCAGGTGTAAGTGAAGAGGAAACAGGAAAAGCAAGTTCAGAAAATATGGGAAGGTGCATGCAATGAGGTGTATTAGTCAACAGATATGGCTGTAACAGATGCGAAACCAAGACTGTGACCTCTGGTGCTGTCTATTGTGGTAAATGATGGAGTAGGCAGAAAAGTTCATATATAAGATTTACAACTTGGTTTGGGAAAGCTTAAGTTTTAACAGAAGTGACTAGTTTTTATACTGCAGATAGGTTGTATTTAATAACATAAGGACAAAAATCTTGAGCTAATTTTACTTTTTTCATATAAATGTTATTTTAATAATCTGAACACCACCTAGGGCTTTTTTTTTTATTGTGTTAATAATATACTACTTGGGTGGCTGAAGCCATGAGACTAAAGGAAAAAAGGTATCACAATATTATATCCCCTGGAGTGTTCTAACAGTGTAGTATTTTGTCCAGAGCTAGACCCAAATACCTGCAGTTTGTGTTTCTCCATCTGAGGACCCCAGCTCATTAGTGGCTGTCAGAAGTGCCCTGTTAATCGTGTCCCTGTTGTAATGTTTCAGTGTGTTGGGAATGAGGATGCTGCTTTACTTTGTGTCACAATACATGGATTTGTGACTAAATAAGGTTTATGCTGGAATAGAAAGGTTTTATTCTACCATATAGATGTAGAAAAGGGGTGACTGAAGCTTTTCAGGTTGTAGAATTCCAGCTGGTTTTGATTATTATGATCTTGGCTTTCTTTTTTTTTTTCTTACTAATTTTTGAAGCTGTTTCTGAAAAGACAGTTTGCACTATACGCATTCATGTTATAGGGAAAGAAGAAACAAATGCACTATCAACTACAGGGTCACTAATCTTCGAAAAGATGAAGCAAGGCAGTCCCAGTTAGGGAAACTGAGTTTTCAGCCTTTTAATCTCTTGGGCTCTCTCAAGAGATGCAGGTAGGAAACCAGTGACCCATCTAGCCTTCAGGTGGTAGCAGCAAGAGTGAATGTAAACAGAGACTTCTCTGTGTAATGAGTTGGTACAAATGAGGGGCTCCAAACTGGTGTATGGTTCTGTCCAGCTTGTTTAAGTTGTGCAACTGTGGGAGCATTGCTGCTTTTTGTACTTCATAAAACGGTGCAGCTTTACACCAGAACAGCAGTTCCCACACCTAGTCTTCCTTAATGTAGGAACAGAGGCTCAGATGACCTTGATGACAGAGTGGAAAATATCTCCTATTTGTAACATAAGTAGACAAAGTGTTTAATGTGTTTGTTTAGTTGAGGCAGTCTGTGTATATCTCCAGCCTTTGCAATGCAGTATTGAGTTGATGCATTCAATGCAATAGATTCTGTAAGACCTTGATTTATATCCCATTCCTTTTAGAAAGAAGGGATACAGTTATTATCCATTTGTATGACCTAGCCTTTCCTTCTGACAGAGTGAATAGTGGAATGGAAACCCTGATATATAGCTGTTTAGTTAAGGTACTCCATGTAAAATCTGGGAGATGAGTTATTGAACTGGATTGCAAAACCCTAAATGAGCATCATGGCTTCCTTTGTTGACTGTCAATATACATTGCTGATCTGTTGTGCATCAGCATTCAGCAATTATGATTTTGCTTTTTATGCATTTTATTTCTAATTTAAAGCCTGTTGCTGGCTTATCAGGTAATTCAGGTATGCAGTTCGCATTTCATTTGGAACTTCAATGTACTTCCCACTTTCTTTCTTGGCTATTTGGGTAGGGTAGCTGGCATCTGGTAATCAACTGCTTTCCTGCATTTGGAGGGTGAAACAACACAAAAGGAAGCATCTGGATTTTGCAGAGAAAAGGTCTGCAATAGCATTTTACTTTGCTTAGCTGTGTTTGGGAGTTTGCTCCTAGCTCATTTCCTTGAACATTGTTAAACAGAAAGTAAATCATGTCAAGGTTAGTTCCTGGTTTATTACTGGTTTCACTGAGGGGAATTAGAATTTTTTAAAAGTTAAGGCAGTGCCTACTTCTATGGCTACGGCTGTCTTATTAAAAACCTTTGTGGATTGTGCAAATGTTAGTTATCCACATAAACTGACCATAAGGAAAAACAATGGCAGTAGGTAGATGAAACACTTTCAGATGAACATCAATAAAACTTGTTCCCTTTGAATCAACTAGGGGGATCCCAATGTGGGGAAAGGGAAAGACACTAGAGCTTATGTTAGACAGGTGATTCAAATAAGAATTTAGAATAAGAAATTTATGCCCAGAATTGACCTGTGTTATGATTGAAAATAGGATAAAATATTTCTACTTTGATAGGAAAATGGTATAGTCAAAGCTCTGTGCTTTTGAGGTGGAAACCTACCGGTGATACTTCAAAATGATCAAGGTGTTCATGTGGTTTGGGCTCTCTCTCTCTCTTTCAATCTCCATCTCCCATTCCAGTGAACTTGAACAAATGCAAATGCAAAGCAATTTTAAAGCTTTTTAAATTAGGAGGTTGCAAAGCCTGTGAGTGCTACCTTTTGCATTCATAAGGTAGAAATTCCTTTCAGCATCTAGAGGTTGCAGTCCTCTGTGCAAGGTCCCTATAGTACCATTTATGCAACAGATCCTTAGTTTACACTTTGCCTGGGATGTTCCTGGTGTAGTTGTCTTGCATGCAATCTGATGTGTGCCCTGGCTCATGACAAATGTTTTTTTAAAAAAAATAAACAGACTGATAGTTAAAAATACCAAACACTTGAAGTCAGGAAAGTCACTATAATTTTGTCTCCATTTACTTATCATTTACATATATGAATAGACAGACTCATACAGTCTCTAGTTGACAGTAAACAGGCAGAAATCTTCGAAAAACAGCCTGATATTTTCTCTTCTCCTGGCTGACCTCCCTTCCCTCTCCATACTCCTCTATGCCCATGTAACCATGCTTCTACTTCACCACTAAGAGAAGAGCTCCCACAAAGGTCATGCATAGCCAGATGTATTCTGGAGAGCCTGGAGCAGGATGCCTGGTTGGGATGGCTACCCAGCTGAGTTGGGATTAATTTAAGGTGTGCCTCCCTGGCATGCCTGCCCCACCAGTTGCTCTTCCCTGGTGTTCAGGACAAAGGTCAAGCTGACAGGCATGACAAAAGCCCCTGTATCAACTAAGTTATGGTTCCTGCTTGCCATAATGATGATCCTGAATCTCATAATTTTCCTTAGATGCCCAAAACCTTCTGTTCAACTCTGTTCCTGTAGCAGTAAAGGTAGTAAAAATTATATCAAATACTATTTAGCAAAAAAGAAACAGTTCCTTTAACGACATCTTTCAGAAACTCATGTCACTTGAACAGTATGGTGCTCTGCACACTGTAAACCTAGCTAAGTTGCAATGACATTTCTTAGTTTTCATGTCAGTCCAAACCAAATCATGTCCTTATGTCCTAAGTTGTGAATTATATTTTCAGAGGCATGAGAAGTTTGAAATGTTCAAAAATCCAGTGCTATATCTCTTTGTGAGTAATGCTTTATTATGGATTACTTACATTGAGGCAGTTTGTGAGTTTATTTTGTATAAACGCAATACCTTTATTATATTGTTTGGAACGGCATAAGAAGAATGTTGAAAGATGTTAGAAGAGATAAACTGTCAAAAATGAGAACATACAGCATCAAGACAGCACTGATTATAAAGGCTATGACATTTCATAGATTTTATGGAGAGGCTTTATATTTAATGAAAAGGTATGGATGTCACTTTTTTCTTTTATGTCGAACGTGGGTGATAGTAAGAGGATGTAATTATTTTCTATGGTTTCCTCTGAAATCAAAGATTAAATTTTTAATCACAGGCTGCAGTTTAATGGAATGAAGGGCTTAAGACAGTGGCACCTATATTTACTGGGCATCTTCAGAGCACTGGGGCTTCTTGGTTGAAGTTGTGCTTCTGTTTTACTCTGGGCTTCAGCATATCAAGTGTATTGGGTTCAGCCTTTTGTGTACTTTTTTTCCTATCATGTAGAAAGGGATTTTCATGGATAGGGAAAGCATTTTTGCCAGAAACTTTTCTCACCCAAATAGAACTGGCAAGTGGCCAAAAATGTGCTGGTGGTTCTTCAGTTGTGAATTTTAATTTCCAGACAGCTCCTTTTAGTACTTGTTCACATAGACATTGCTTCTCTCATCACTACTGTGAACAGAGAGTTCAAGGAGGTTTCTGGTGCCAAATGTAACATCTACAGGCTCAGCCCCTCAGGTAGGTTATAAGGAGAGGAATCTCACTTTTGTTGGCCTTCCCACTCTACCTAGGAGGTGGGGGTTAGCAAGCAATGTGGCCACTAGGCACACAGCTTGCCCACAGCTTTCAAAGTCCTCACTCATCCGACTGCTGGGTGGGTAGATGAAAGCAAGGCTACTCAGCATGCAGATGGTAGTGCAGGTTGCCCTGCAGTTGAAAAATGATAAGCAGGTTTTTACTTGGTTGGCTAGAAACTTCTTTACCCTCTTGTGAATAAAGTCTGCCCCCCCCCCCCTTTTTTTTTTAAACTCATTGTCATTCATTCAACAGTGTGAAATCTGCTCGTTTTGAAGTATCCAGTGTTTTTCCCTAGCAACGAGATTTTTCTTGTAAGTGACAGATTGGATGTAGGAGCAGGGTGGGGCAGGGTGAAAATACATATTTCTTAAAATACTGTTCAATAACTATTGCCTTTACAGCCCTAGTGTTAAAATTGTATTACTGACTGCTTATTTTAAGTCAGGTTCCTTTACATGAGAACCAAATTTGACTTTATAAAATTTGTTCTTAAATTGACACGCATGGTATTAAGTTTTAAATATAAGAATTATTTATAGCTCATATCTCAATTCTGTATCACCAAGCAGGAATAATGTGGCTAAAATGTTCCCTAATAAAAGACATGTAGTTGAACATGGGCTTTAAAATCTGTGGCACAGTACTTAAAAGCCTGTATGCATTTTGTCTGTCTCTTTAAAGGGCTTCCGTATTGTCTTGGGCTCCCCTGGAAATGCAGTAAGGATTCGCATCACATCTCCGTTGCCATGGCAACAGGAGTCTTTCCCATAATGAGCTGCATCATCTGAACTGATGTCACAGCATCATGCAGCAGGTCACACAAGGCACCTCCTAGTATTGCATCTTACAGATGTGCCGTAAACATCAAAAGAGGATGATTTGAACAGGACATGGTAAGTGCAAAATGTTGTGCTGTTCTTAATTGCACCATTATTTTTTCCTGGTTTATGAGGTTTTCCTAATATAAGAATGTGTGTGTTTTGCCTTGTGAAATTCATTTTGAAGAAGATGCTGCATGCCTAAATATTATTTTTCAGGCAGCCAGGCTAAGACAAAGGCCTACGGAAAATGCATTCAGTCTGAATGTTTAGACTTGTCTTAGCATTTGTGGTAATATCCTGAAGATTTGAAGAGAATATATTTGAATTTTGCAATCCAATTAAAGCTGCTACAGCTTAATTTGCTTAAAGAATACCTGTATTTTAATGCCGTAAGCGCATTTTGTTCCTTTTCCTGTGTCTTTCAGCATTCCTATTTTGTGTAGCTCTATTTTAACCTATTTAGTGTGAATATCACCTATTTATTTTCACTGGCCTTCTATAATATGGTAGTACAGAAAATACTCTATAAATCAGTGCTAAGCAAGCAACTGGAACAGTATTGATTTTAAACATGGTTCAGTACTGTCCTATTTCTGTCGGTATTCTTAAAAAAGCAAAACATCAGTGTAATTGTCAAACAATAACCAGATATTTTGAAAGTATAGCAGCTTTTAGCTTATCTACTGTTTGACTTTCAATCTGGTGGGTTTTTTAAGTAGCAATATGAATTTAGTGAATTTTAGATCTATCTTTACTGGAAAGAAAACACGCTTTTTTGTTGGTTTTTCTTTCCCCTGCTGCAACTGCAGTAAAAGGTGTAGCCAAAGATTCAGGCATTCTGAGGGGTTCTGCTATGAATAAAATGCTAATATGAATAATTATAAAGGTTCCACCTCTATAATGGGAAGAAAGCACATATCTTTTATGTTCAGCAAGCTGGTTAAAATCATATCTATGATATTTAGCAGTTCTTTAGAGTGCCCAATAGTTGTTTATTTTATATTAAGGTCTTTGCAGGCTAATTTTGCTTAACTTCAAGTTAATCTTGCTGGATGGTATACAACACCACTAATTGTTTGATTTTGCATGTTTAAAAGATTCAGTCTTTCAGCTGCTTGCTGTTAGAAGGAAAGAAAAGACCAGACACATGTCATTTTAATTGATCAGTATGTCCACTAGGAATTAGGGAGTGGTCTTTGGCTCTGTTCTCCCTGTGTAGTTTATATTTCAAAAGTGTAGCAAGCAAAAATAGCAACCACTAATCTTGTAGCAATATCTATATTTATTGTGGTTTTTAGTCCGTTATACTTGTTAAAGTATGGTGTAGTTAATATAATGAGATCTGACTGCTGTTCATAGGGATGGGTGTGATGGTCTTGTCTGGCACAAGCTGGAATTGAGTTCCTATATCTTAATTAGGCAGTCTTACTGCATCATACATGCTTTTTTTTTCAGTAAGGTCTGGGTACATTTGTTGGGTTTTTTCCTACTGCAAAATGCAAAGCAGATGAGTCTAAATGAACATTAGAGTAATGTTGCTTTATTTATCTGTGATGCATTTTACAGTATGAAAGTAGTGGTCTCTTATGCTTGCTGTGCTCTCATCAGGCAAACTCGGAAGGTATGAGTTAGCAAGAGGGCGGGACAGCTGATGTCTGGCCAATGTCAGAATTAGAGACTGAAGAGAGCTGGTGAGCACTGCCTTCAACCTGCAAGCTTGGGGACCATCAAAGAACAGTTACTAAGGAGTGGACTTAAGACATGCCTTTATTAATGTATTTTGTTAGATTTTTCAAGAATACTAGAATTTCTCAGACTACAGGTAAAAGAGGAACAAACATACAGGGGGGAAAAGAAAAACTTTTGACAGTATTAATGGAGAGATTACATGGTATAAAAGCCCCCAGTGCAGGTTTGTGGGATTTTTTGTTTGTTTGGGGTTTTTTTTCCTCATAATGAGAATACAAATAATATTGTTTTTTAAACATTAGTTTTCAAAAGTTCTGTTACTCTCCATTCCACACACTTCTCGCAGTATTGTTTGCCCTGCTAATAATGGAGATATGATGACACTACTTGTTTCCTCATGAACATTTCTGCTAATTCTGACTCCAGTTGAATGCCTTGATTGTAGAATACTTCCTGTTCATTTTTGTATGGGCCCAAGTGTTTTATTGAGGTCTGTATAGGAGGATGTGGCAGGGTCTGGAGTGATGAAGAGGGTCTTTTGAAGAGCAAGCCTGATTGCCTGAGTCAGAGCATAACTGAATGTAGAAACACTACAGATTTAATACAGTTTTGCCTGCTATTGAGGCAAATTCATAATTGGTACAATTACGAGTGAGACAGCATTTAACAGATGGAAAACTGGGCTGCTTTCAGTTTTGTTCCATAGCTGGATTTACTCATCGTTAGCGAAGGCAAGATATTTAGTAAGTACATGTGTTCTTACTGCAAATAGCTGAATTTGGACACTTAATCTGGAGGCTAAAGTTCTCTGTATATGTAGTTTCATACTGATATGTAGTTGGAGATGGGTGTATACTAGTGAGCTGAAGGATGTTACTGTTTAATCTTTGCTTTAAAGGATTTTCTTATATCATCAATACATAGTTCCTTTGTAGCTTAGCACTGAATGCAGAAAGAAACAAGCTTGGTTCCTCCCAAAACAGCTGTAGAAGTTGATAACTAAGCCTGACTCCAGCAATGGAAGTTGATATAGTTCTAACATTTTGTGGTTTTTTTGGTAGCAGCATATGACAATGCAAAGCCTACTTAGAGGGGGATTAGAGCATGTCCTCAGTGGAAGGAAGCCTTCTTTCTTCTGTAAAGAGGAGCTGAGGGAACACTGGACTCTAGTCTTTATGTTCTATACATCTTAAGGTCATATTGCTGTAGAGCAGTGGTGGGTGGATGTCCCATCCTGCCATGCCCACTGGCAAATCTGGAATGGGTCTGTGTCCAGGAACTTGTCACTGGAAAGTCAAGACAAAGAAATCCTCTGTACCAGAAGTGCTCAGGCATTGATTATAACTGGTGGCATTTCCAAAATGCTGGTGAAATATTTCTTTCAAAATAATGGAGGAATTAAAAATAATCATAAAGAACTTCCACGCAGTGTCTTAATTTACTTGCAGCTTTCTGTAAAAATCACCACTGTGTCATGAAAGAAATATTGACAAAATTCTGGGCTTGGCTGTTTTTTTTTTTCTCTCCTGTCTGTGCTGAGTGCTGCTAGCTTCAAGGAGAGGTACAGTGGTCCAGAATGTCTGAAGTTCTGTAGACGTATTTAAATGAAAAAAGATTTGTAAGTATTAAAAGATAGCATGTTTGTCTGTTGAAATAGTGTATTTATATTTTGTATTGTAAATACAGCCTATGCTATATAATGAAGTGTCTGTATGTTCTGTAATGAGACATTACACTGGTAGTAATGGAATACAATTAATGATACATAATGCAAAGATGACTTCAAGGAATCATCTTGCAACTGTTTTATGTCTGAATACTAACATTCCTGTGGACTGCAGGGGGAAAAGGTGCCTTTCACTTTGCCATTTGATGAGAACAGCTGATCATTAAAGCAAATTCTAGCTGCAGAAAGTAAGAAAAGTTGTATATGTTACCACTGTCATGAGTCACCTGGGCTGGGCCAGGTCCTCCCTGCCAGAGGAAGGGAAGGAGCAAAAGGAAAAGCTGAGCCATGTGGAGAGTCAGGATGAATCTAGATTGCTGCTCTGTGCACTGAGGAAGTAGGGTGTACTGTGGATGGAAGTGGCAATGATGGGCAACCATATCTGAGATCACTGTCATGATCCAGAACTCTCCTGAAAAGGTAGCTTCCACCCTCGGTGTCTCAGCTTCTGCAGGCCTTGGCATAGGGGAAGAGAGACCTCAGCTACATTTCTAACCCTAACAAGTTTTTGCTGTAGACATTTTCTATTTTGCCATTGCTTAAAAGCTCCCTGTCCCTTGTTTGCTGAGTAGGCACTATGCTGTCTAATCAGTTCTCTTATCTTATTAGTTCTCTTATCAGTTCAAAGGCCCATGGTGTATTTTATTTCTCATGTTCATAATTGTATTTAGTATTTTCTACTGATTTAAAAATAAAAATACCTATCCCTTCTTCACATCCATCAAATCAAACCCCAAAATGCATCATATAAATCCCTTAACTGGTTTGGTATGATGAAGGTAATTTTAATGAATATTCATGTCAGAAGGGTCATCACAAAAACCATTCTAAGAGTATCAAAATGTACTTTCGTGAAGAAAAAGGTTTCTAATTTTTAAATGCCTTTATAAAAGCTTTCCTTCATGAGGAAAAGGGTTGGGGAATAAAGAAAAAAGCTCTTTCCTTCTTGTTTTGTGGTTGAATTACAGGTTTCAAATATCTAGACTCCTGTGTCCTTTGAATCCCAGTAAGGCTGACTCAGCTTTTTATCCCTTCAAGGACAAAAAAGTTTAGTTCTGTGCAATTTGCAATGTCTGGTGCTTTCATAAAAGATGTTTAAAGCCAAGAATGCTCTCTGCTGTGCACGAACTAATTCTCATGGCACGTGTCGGATGCAGGGTTGCCCTGGCAGCCATGGCCAAAATACTGTCACCTCCTGCTTCTCGACTAGTACTCAATTCCTGTGCCACGAAAGGAGGGACTTTCGCTCAACCGCTGAATGAATGTCTTCTAGGGCACCTGAAAGTGGAGATAGCTTGTAAATAAGTCAAGTGTCTTTCAGCACAGGGGATAATCGTTGTGTCCTGTGGAGAGTACTGGCCTCGAGGGTGGAGGATGACCACTGTGAATTATAATGACACTTGCTTACCTTTGCCAGCTAAGTTGCTTCTGAAACCAGTTAGCTCTCCAGAGGACCTATTGTTTTGCAGGATGCAGCAGTAAAAAGGCATTGCTCAAGGGGAACCACAGGACCAGTCAGGCCTCTGTGAGCCAGAGTGCAGGTACAGAAAGGTCTGACCTTAACTACTGCTGCACCAAGTCCAGTTACTTTCTCATAGACTCCAAGTACACTAAGCATATAGCTGAAATATGTGCTGTCTTTGGCAAAGAGATCTTTCAAGTGATAGCGATTTCCAGGAGGAAATAGCTCTATGAAACAGATTTCCCAGCCCCTGTGTTCTAGTGTCTTCTGGGAGCTGGCACATTTAAAAAGATGGCCTTTGTTAGCATTAGGCTCTGCTAAGAGAAGTCCTAGCTTTTTAGGTAAGGAAGCACCCAACTGCAGTAGTTATTTCTGTTTTCAGTCTAATTGTATATCTATTACTTTTTGCATATGTTACTTTTGTTTTCAAGAGTTGCCCTCTACTGATAGTCTTGTAAGCTTGATGTTGTCATAGTTTCAGGATTAGGGAGCAGATGTGAAATTGCTTCATAAGCTGTCAAAGAATAATACTATTTTTTTTACCAGCTTGTTGTGTTGATAAAGTAAAGGAGGCATGCAGCTGAATGTGAAACAAGTTGTGTGGGGGAGTTTTGGGTTTTGTTTGGGTGCCTTTTTGTGGGTTTTTTTGTATTTTTTTTTTCTTTTGCTGTGTCATTTTTGCAGCATTTATTCTCTGGACTAAAAGCTTGTAGGTGAGTCCATGTGTCAGTCTTGAAATGCATCCCGCCTAACCTCCATAACTCCTTCTTGCACACTGTTAGACTTGTATTTCTTGTTTTCAGCTCATATTCTACCATGAGTTGACTTTCCCTGAGTTTTACTTACTTCTTTCAGCTTTCTGTTCCTGAATGTTATGGCTATAATTACTGTCTTCTACCAAGTTGTTATTCTTTCCTTATTTAAATCCATTGAAAAAAAAAAGTTGTCTTTCCTCTGGACAGTCTCTAAAAAGTGGTTTATAAAAAGTTGTATACAGAAAATTTATGGGACTTCAGGGTTATTACTGTGTTTTAAAATAAAACAATTCAGATATCTGTAACGAAGTTTGTATAGGACCTTTACAGTTACAAACATACCTGAGAAATGGTGAAGCCTTTCCTGACCAGATTGCATTAATTTGCAGTTAAAATGGAGGTGAAAAACTATTTTCATCCCTAATACCGCTCATAAGGGATAAGCAACACATTTTTTTCTTGGAAAACCCTTGGCAGACCTGGGAGAAGGACCTAAGAAGCTATTTTTCTTATTGCTTATGTAGTACTTTGAAAAGTACAATCTTTTATATGTCTTTGTATTTTCCTGTTTGTGCTTCTGTGTGTATTTTCTGAGTCTGGTTAGGTTTTGGTGGTGGTTGTATTGGATAAAGCTGAGCTCATAGTGGAGATCCATGAAATTTCAAGGGATTTAAGGAAAAAATAGTTGTTGCCTATGCTAAAGTAGGCTGCAACTTAACATGAGCTTGGAAATGTTCTAGTCTTTCAAAAAAGAAGGATCTGCTTGCTAATGTTTTTTTAGACAAGCCTTGACTGTACTATTTAAAATGAAACAAATAATAAAAATCCATACCTTAGTTGCTGGAAGCTAGACCTTTTTATGCTTTGCTGGCAACAGAAAAGGAAAGGTTCCATGTGCTTCTTAGTTGTTTTGATTCTTTGGGTTTTATTTTTTTGGTGTTTTTCTTTATTTTTTTCTTTTAAAGCTAGCATTTTTGTTTTAAAAGTTTTAAAATAGTGTTTCCTTCACTGGTGAGATAAGTGCTTGTCCTTTGTGTGATAGGTTCCTGTGATAGAATATGCACTGCCAAGGGAAAAGATATAAAAATATTTTTGCAAAATATATTAAAAAAACCAAAACAACAAACAACAAACAAAAAACCCCAACATACCTGCCCAGTGAAGTATTGGGCTTATTAGGTAGGAAATGGGAAAGTAAGGATAAATGCTTGGTTTGCACTACAGTGTATAACCGTATAACCTTAGATGCTTGTAACTGGGCCCAACCGAGAAAAGCAGCTGTACTGACTTGTATTGCATTTTTGCCTTTTCAATAAACATAAGATTTTTGACTGGCATTTATTTGATAGAGCCTGATAGAACTCATACAGACCCAAAAGAAAGGAGCCAGGTATTGTCAAGTTTGAGGGCTGTGTAAGATTGTTTTCAAGCTGATACTGCAAGACAAGCCTTAAAGAAACTCAAATAAAATACTAGCTGGAGATGACAAAACCAGTGAAAGACTTTTCTCAACATTCAGCTTTTGCAATGAAAAACTACACTTCAGAGCTGAGTGCCATTGACAAAATAACTAGGGTCTATTGAAAAGTTTTCAAGTAAGGACATGTTTCAAGGATGTTGCATGTAGCTATTCCAGGCTGCTTACAGTTTTCAAGTGTGTTAGATCATAGAATCATAGAATAGTTAGGGTTGGAAAGGACCTCAAGATCATCTAGTTCCAACCCCCCTGCCATGGGCAGGGACACCCCACACTAAACCATGCAACCCAAGGCCTCATCCAACCTGGCCTTGAACACCGCCAAGGATGGAGCATTTCTGCCTCTCTGGGCAACCCATTCCAGTGCCTCACCACTCTCTCAGTAAAGAATTTCTTCCTTAGATCCAATCTAAACTTCTCCTGTTTAAGTTTTAACCCGTTACCCCTTGTCCTGTCATTACAGTCCCTAATGAATAGTCCATCCCCAGCATCCTTGTAGGCCCCCTTCAGATACTGGAAGGCTGCTATGAGGTCTCCACGCAGCCTTCTCTTCTCCAGGCTGAAGAGCCCCAACTTTCTCAGCCTATCTTCATACGGGAGGTGCTCCAGTCCCCTGATCATCCTCGTGGCCCTCCTCTGGACTTGTTCCAACAGTTCCATGTCCTTTTTATGTTGAGGACACCAGAACTGCACACAATACTGCAAGTGAGGTCTCACGAGAGCAGAGTAGAGGGGCAGGATCACCTCCTTGGACCTGCTGGTCATGCTTCTTTTGATGCAGCCCAGGATACAGTTGGCTTTCTGGGCTGCGAGCACACACTGAAGCTGGCTCATGTTCATTTTCTCATCGACCAACACCCCCAAGTCCTTCTCTGCAGGGCTGCTCTGAATCTCTTCTCTGCCCAACCTGTAGCTGTGCCTGGGATTGCTCCGACCCAGGTGTAGGACCTTGCACTTGACATGGTTAAACTTCATCAGGTTGGCATCAGCCCACCTCACAAGCATGTCAGGGTCCCTCTGGATGGCATCCCTTCCCTCTGGTGTATGAACTGAACCACAGAGCTTGGTGTCATCGGCAAACTTGCTGAGGGCGCACTCAATCCCACTGTCCATGTCACTGACAAAGATGTTGAACAAGACCGGTCCCAACACTGATCCCTGAGGGACACCACTCGTTACTGGTCTCCAGCCGGACATCGAGCCATTGACCACAACTCTTTGCATGCAGCCATCCAGCCAGTTCTTTATCCACCAAGTGGTCCACCCATCAAATTGACGTCTCTCCAATTTAGAGATAAGGATGTTGTGTGGGACAGTGTCGAATGCTTTGCACGAGTCCAGGTAGATGACATCAACTGCTCATGTTTAGAAGCAGCTTTTCCTGCTGAGGAGGCTAATTCCCAGGCCAAGGCACTTCTGTACTAACATACATATTATACATATTATGTATTCTTCCTATACTTCAAGCTCCACTGCTAGTCTCCTAAAACATACCATATTTTGTTAGAATAATAAATCTGATCTTGATTGCCACAAAAAAACCCACTCAAACCCCACAGCCTCAGCTAAAAAAGGCTGCTTTCTGTCAGATTTCAGCACATCTAGTTTGCGTTGCTAAGGCAGTGACACAGCAGATATGTAAGTTGCCATTTTAAGGGTCAGCTATTAAAATATGCAGGGCATATTTTATAGATCTTTCACATGTCAGCTAATGTTGTCCTTTCCCAAACTTTCATCCTAGTATTTTAATAGGTTATTATCAATAATGACTCATTCAGTTTTTGATGACTTATGCACAGATATTTTTGAAAATAATTAGGGGATTTTTGGTTTACTTGTATCTGGAGAAGGTGGAGTCCAAATAGCCCGTGCATGGTGCAGGAAGAGTCTATCAGCAGCAATGATGATTGCTCTTTCAGACGAAAACAATTTTAGCCTTCCAAGTGCTTGCCACCTGTTTGTAATGCAATACCTTTACAGTGAAAGATTTTATTTTGGATTTCTGTAAATTACGCAGAAAACTTCTTAATTATTCCTTTTGCTCAGCTTCATTATGTCATTTTGAATGGGACTGGGGCTTAAGTTTCATTTGCTGGTCTCCCACCTGGGTGATCCCTTTTCTTTGTTCCAGACAGAATGGTGCAAGGCAGCATTGCTGAATTAGAGACAGATGTGGGTGCTGAAAATAAAATAAAATGCAAAAACCTAAAGGAAGGGAACTACCTTTTGTGACTTTTGGCCTGGGATAAAGGATTCCACAGTAGAAGACTTATCAAATTTAGGAAAAAAATAGTGGTTTTGGCAACATAAAAATTACATTTTAAGTAGTGTATGCCAAACTGTTGAGCCTTTAATATAAATAAAAGCTTAATTCCACAACTAGGTTTGAAAAGACCCGACAGATATTTCTACTGGATGAGTCTAAGTGATAGGCAGAGGGGCAGCAACACATGGTCTGTAAAGCTTGAGGCAATATGTGCATGCCATTCTGCTGTAAAAGAAAATATTCATTTTAGGGAAAGAAGGGGACCTATCACGCATTTGCATGATCTTCAAGGGCTCCTTTCCACAATTAGAGCTTGGTAAGAATTATTCTACAAAATGCTGTTTTCTCAGTCATTGCAGATTCGTTAAAATAGCTATTGTTGATCCTCATGAAACTTTTATCACTAGGTTTTATTCAGAGAGCAAACAACCCGAAACAGCTAATTACTGATGGATATGCATTAAAATGAGTGCACAGGACTAACATCTGTTCTGAATTAGGCACACTCCTGGGTTGTGGAGATAGCACTCTTTCCAGTCTAATAGATACTTACTTGTTTATAGAAACCGGAATAGCTGTAAATGTCAAGTGAGCTAAGGATGTGTGTTTCCAATTCATGTGCCAACATCTTAGGGAAGAGGTGCGTGGCAAGAAAGGCACCTTACAAGTGATCAAGAGTAAAAGTAGTCACAATCAACCTGTATTGTTTTCTGATTCCCAATCCACTTCAGTTTAGTCATCTTTAGACCTCTATACTGGCATGTAGCTTTGATTCCTACATTTATTCTTTTTTTTTAAATAATCTAAGGATGTATATAATATGTAAATATTATATACAGGAAAAACTCAGAACTTAAAATTAGTGTTTGACATTACAGCATATTTTCATGAACTTTCTTGAATGGTTTATAAATGGAATTGTGTGTTTCTCTGTGTTCTCACTGGGTGTTACTTGTTGACAGAGTACTGGCGGAGGGGTGGTGGTAGTGTATTATTCTTCCAAACTGACTAGTACTTCATAGTTTTAACTAATCTTTAGTAAGTTCACACAACAATGATTTAATAAAATGTGTGAAGATGAGATAAGTTTCTGAGAAACATTCTTTGATTTGTCTTGAGCTTTCATTGTCATGGGAGAACCACAGGGAAGGTAAAGGTTGTAGACAACCTCAAGAAACCTTCAGCCTGCGAAATGGCTTTTCCCCCGTCTACATCTGACCTGCAAATTGTATGTTCTGAAAGTGAAATTTGATAGCATTTGGAGCCAGGAAAAACACCAGTTTGGCAGGGCTCAGAATTATTATTATTTTTATTAAGCAGTATTTTCCTAGACTGGAGAAAGCCTCTGGGATTATAATTAGCCTGTCTTGGGCTGATTAATGTTGGGTACTTGAAGACCCTTGAGCAGTGAAATAACATATCCTGACAGCCTAGTTGAAGGAAGTCCAGTGTTTCACTTATCCCTGAAAGGAGAGGGGAAAAAAAAGCATAATTTTGGTAGATGTAATCCTGTTATGAGAGAAAGCGCTGGATGTATAGAACACTTAGAGGTGGTTGTCTCCTGGGCTGGGATGCACAGTGGTTTGTTACAGCCTTTCAGAATGTTTTACTCAAAGTGAGGAAAACATGATCTGTGCCATAAGGCCCTGTTTAAACCCTCCTCATCTTATTGATGGTTCATAACTGCTAGCTGCACCATAAACAAAGTTAAATTTTTTTAAGGCCAAAAGCAGACAGTTTTACATTTATAACTTAAACTGCACATAGAAATGTACTCGTGATTAAAAGGCTAAACAGGTCTGTTCTGTTGATCTATGTAGTTCCGTAACCAAACTGTAAGCAAGCTTTTCAGTTTTAATTACATGTGTTTTTTAATATAACCTCATGTTATTTGCTAAAATGGAAATGCAGTTGCCTGTGTTCAACAAAGACTAGAGAATGAATAATTAAATGGAATGTATAATGTGTATATTGGAAATGGTTCAAATTTCCCTCCGAAATTTTTTTCAAGTAATCCTAAAAGGTCTTCATGCAGAGAACTGAAGTACTTGGGAATACACTACGGAAACATGATTATTTTTTGCAAACTAAACCTCCATGAATAGTTGCATTGTTTGTAAACAGAAAACTTTAGAGTTGGTTATATTGTCAGATGTCATTTGCTACGGTTTGTGTGCAGCATTTTATCAATCTCTTCTAAGACATTTTCTAAGACATCGCAGAATCAAAAGTTAGGTTCAAATGGGACGAAACAGGCAGTACTTCAACAACAAACAAAATTCTGTTCAGTGACCCCTTAGAAGGCTGGTAAAGGTGTAGGTGTAGGTCAGATTACCAGCCATTCCAGCCATTTGCTGCTAAAACCCACAAACTTACTAATTTAGTGGCAGCTCTGTCGCACTGAGGGTATAAAAACAGCCAACAATGTTTCCCCATAGTTATCAGTCATACAATATTACACATTCTGGGTGCTAATGCAATACAAATAACATACTTTGTTAAGGGGAGGGAAAAATATTGTTCTTTTTGATTAGAGATATTAGAGGAGTAGGTGTATGGGAATGGGGACAGGGACAGTTATCTATTCGCTGGACTAACTCATCAAGTATTTGTGCCAGGGACATTAACTCCAAGAAAGAAATCTAGAACATATTGAAATACAGCAGGGAAAGCCTGAACAAAAAACCCACACAAATAAAGCGTCTGACTGTGAGGTTTTGGTTTTTAAATGAGAGTGAGAGGGCTAAAAATGCATAATGGCACTTTAATGGCTGCCAGGCTTTGCAGTGAGATAATTCCTGCTGCAGTGACAAGGAAGAAGACTATCAGAGTTCCTCTGAGAGCAGTGCAGAGGTGGTTGGAGCGGGGTCTGCTGCGCAGCAGCAGTGAGTGGGGTTATGATGATATTGCATGCTTATAAATTATGTCTTGGAGCTGCCCAGAAATGTTAGCACAAGGTTAGTCTTGAAGCTACCATCGCACTTTTTTTACTGCTGGGCATGACAATGAAATTTGCCTCGGGAAGTATTTAGCTCTTGGTTCAGGTCTAACTCTGCTTCTGCTGACTTCTCATGTCTCACTTCTAATGGAAACATAAATCTGTGGGTCTTATGCAAGGCTTAATGGGGTTGCTAATAAGCTTCCAGCTCAGTATTTTCCCATGTTGGGTTTTTCTTTTCTTTTCTTTCTTCTTCCTCTTCTTCTTATTTGTTTTTTCTTCTCTGGTTCTGTGATTTCCCCAAGGAAAGTGTCATGTGCTAAACTGAATGAAGCCAAGCAAGATTCTTGGAAGCAATAAAGCCATTTGAAATGTGTCTCATTTGAGATCTGAAGGTCTGAAAAAGAGCTGTGTGACTGTAAAGATTTGGGAATAATCTTGCTTCTCAGTTTTCTGCCAAATAATGAAAATGTTTTGATATTGTCTGTGCAGTTCAGGCTGCTGTTATGGTATTATGGAGTGTGAATGTGTTTTTTGTGTGCTGAAAAGCTGGTTAAAATCTGAACACCAGTAATATTATGCAGGTGGGTTTTAAATTCATTTTTCAAGAAGCTAAAATTACTATTTTTATCTACCTGAGAGGTGATAAAAAATCTTACCAAATTTGAAGTGCTTTATCCTGGCTGCATTTTTTGCTTTAAAAGTGTAAAGAAACAAAAAAATCAGGAATATATCAAAAGCTTTAAAGATGTGTGGCTTTATTTTCAAAAAGCCAAGGCCTCCATGGCCTGAAAGTAAGATTAAAAAATTAATTGATCTGTACATGGAGAGGACTGGACTGCCTGATGTTGTCTTGGAGTTTAGTTTGGTTTGTTTTGCTCTTTTTTGAAATATGAAAAATTCCTAATATTGAATCTTAAAGGTTCTTGTTGTAGAGGAAACAAAGTTTCACATAGTGATTTTTTTGAACTAAAGCATGATGGCAGACTTAAAACCTGAATTTACAGGAATTATTAATGATAGCCCCAGGGAATAAAGTCCTATTTAATGACAAAGCAGGGATAACAGTGACAAAGTACACAGCAGTACGAACATTAGGATGAAGAACCACAACTCCATCTGCTGATATAATACCCCAATTTTGGAGAAATGAACAGTAGGTACAGTATATGCCAGTTATTTTTGTAGATCTTGAAAACAAGTAAGCTGAACACAGCACTGTGATCTGGTTTGCTATTAGTGTTATATTTCTATGGTTATTGTTAATATTGTCAAAAAGAGAGACTTAGCACGTGAAGTCATGCACAGATGCACATAAAAGTCCTGAGTATCTCATCCCTATCCCAAAACATGTACTGTGCTTCTGTGTGAGTCTGAGAGCAAAGGAATATACCAGGAATGTGGCAGGTGTGTGAGAGGATAGTAAAGATCTGCGACATGAAGTCCTTCATGACCTATAACATATTAGGTATTCTCTCTGTCACTTATTAACAGGTCAGATTTTTTTTTTTTAAGAAGTGATTCCTGTTGCTAGAAATATGTGGGTAGTGCTAAAAGAGGGAGTTAATAGTATCCCTTTAGGATGTTTGGGTAGACACAGAAGTGACTCGAGAGCAAGAGCAAGAGCTTGTGGTACCAGGGCACCCTGCCACAGAGGCTGATACAGAGAGGCAGTTGGGTACAGCCCAGCTGGTGAGATAGAGTCTGGAGAAAGGGGTAGAGAAGGAACACAGAGCAGGAAGACAAAGAGAGAGTTTGGTAAGAGCTACCTCAAGCAAAAGAGGGGAGAAATTGGGTTGCTAATGGTTGAATGGGTTTGCTGTGGGCTATAACAAGCTGAGGGAGAATGAGGTAACAGCTGTTACAAGCAGGCCAGAAGTTAACTGCTGCTTAAAGACTCCAAAGGCCCCTTCTCCTATTTAGCTCCTGTCAAAATCACATCAATGTTGCAAACTCCTCTGTGGCCATCTAATGGGTATGATGCACTATTTCTAGCTATGTTGGGAATATGTCTACGAAGTTTAAAGTGCAATATGCAACAAAATATATCTAATGGCATCATCTAGTATGGTACACCATGCAGAAAATGAATCAGCAGCAATTTAAGAACATAATAATAAATTTAACTTTGGCTAAGCAAGCTCATTTTTGAAATCCTTTGAGACTCTGCAGGATGTTTTAATGGGCCTTTTGTGATATGGATATTTCCTCAGTTTAAAAACTGAACTAAATAGGTTCATTTTGCACAATTTGGGAAGGAGCGTTCATATGGTAATGATTTTGGGTCACTGCTAAGCTAGACCAGATGTGTATGAATGGCTTAACAGTGAAATGCTGCATATCCCGTTAGAAAGCTTTTTATGCCTATATACTTATCCTCTTGGCAATAAGCTTGCAATTAATGAGTAAGTGCTTAATACCTAGTTATATGTCAAAAAAGGCAGTAATAGTTCCACCACAGCTCTCAGTGACTTTGGGGAACATCTGAAGCCAACTAGTCATTGACAAAATAAATTGATGGAGCCATCTTTAATTAGGAATAACTTAAATTGTGTATCATTGCCACCCAGAAAAACATTGTTTCTCTCTGTGTTATAGAGGTTAGCAGAGAACCATATTCAAATCTATTTTGGGGGTGAAAAGAAGGAAATGGTGTAATGTAGAGAGCTGCTAAATAAGGAATGAACTTTCTGAAATACTAGGTGTAGTCTTTAATAAGATATGAACAGTTCTGATGCAAAAAGAAGATATTGTTGACTTCCAGATAGCCAAAAAAGTTAACTTTCTATTCTCTGAATTATCACAAATAACAAAACATAATTTACCAGCCTTTCTTCATGTTGATATTTAACATAGAATAGAACAGAGTATTTCAGTTGGAAGGGACCAACAATGATCATGTACTCCAACTGCCTGACCACTTCAGGGGCTGACCAAAAGTTAGAGCATATTGTTAAGGGCATTGTTTAAATGCTTCTTAAGCTCTGACAGGCTTGGGTCATCAAACACCTTTCTAGGAAGCTTGTTCCAGTGCTGACCAGCCTCTTGGTAAAGAAATGCTTCCTGAGGTCCAATATAAACCTCTCCTTGCACAGCTTTGAACCATTCCCATGTGTCCTGTCACTGGGTCCCAGGGGGAAAGAGATCAGCACCTCCCTCTCCACCTCCCCTTCTCAGGAAGCTGTAGAGAGCCAGTTAGTCGCTCCTTGGCCTCCTTTTCTTCAAACTAGACAAACCCTAAGTCCTTAGTCACTCCTCATAGGGCACGCCTTCTAGCCTTTTTGCCAGGTTTGTTACTCTCCTCTGGACACATTCCAGTACCTAAACATCCTTTTTAAGCTGTGGGGCCCAGGATGTACACAATACATCAATACTAAATACAGTGGGATATTCGCCTCTCTTGATGGGCTGTGTTTGATGCACCCCAGGATGCTGTTTCCAGCACAAATCCAAAACATAGCCTCACTTGCTACTTTGAAGAAAATTAACTCTATCCCAGCCAAAACCAGCATTACCCAGATTTATTTTGTATTTGAATATAATATACAGGTAAGTGTGAACTGGTTAAAATTATCTGGCTCACAAGCTTAAGTAGTGTTGAAAGTTTGGTTGTGTTTTGTGCCTAGTTCTCTATTCTTAACTCATTTCTAGATGTCCTCTTTGCTGTTTTAGTAAGTGTTTTGCATCAGAAATATTACATGAACCCTTTGACAATGATGGATATTCCACTAAATGCTATGGAAGTCCTCAGTCAATTAACTAATGTAGCCTCTATTGCATCTGTCTTCTCCACCATTAATTTTGTCTATATGTCAATGCTTTGTCACAGATGATTAAAACAAAATTTATATAAACATATAAGAATACAATTAAAATTCATGCTTCGGTAGAGCCTTTATATTTTTACTTGAAAGTAATTATCATTGTATCTGTCTGTATCATGAAACAATAGATCTGTCATGTATTTACTTTAGGGTCAGTCCACAGAGAAAAAAAAATTTTTTTAAGGTATGTGATGTGATTTTAAAAGGAGGCACAGTGTCTCTGTGTGTGGTTGGAGTATTTTTACTGACTTGGCAATATCTGAAATATTTAAAGTAAAGAATAGGTTACTTGCATCTGCAAACCAACAAATTATTGATACAAATAGTTGTGTTACTTTCTGAAAATAATAGCTATATATTTCTGGCATGGAGCTCAATTTAATCAGCTGACTCTGCATCCTTTATTAAGAATTTGTTTCCCTGGACTATTAGATCACAGTACTGAATTATGATCTGCTTAATAAATCTATGTATTGTAAAACTACATCTTTAAAACAGCACCTGAGGACTTAAATTAAAATTCTGGCATACATCACTTTTGCTATGTGTGAAACAAACTGAGAGCCACAATGTCTTATGTTTCATTTATGTCTGGAGCATATAGATTATGCATACATTTTCCAGCATATTTTGTAGACAAGCTTAATAGGCAAGTGATTTTTTCTGGGAAATAATGGAATTTATTCAACAGTTTGAAGACTATTCATGATTTTAAAAGTATCTAGGAGGACCTAAGTACCACAGGTCACTGGGAGAAATATACAAAGACTGGTATGAGACTCAGGAAATTTTTCTCAATGCATTTATGTGGGCCAGAATTTAAAGTTTCTTACACCTCCCGAAGTAAAAAAAATTGCTTGGAGCAAGAGTAAAAAAAGCCAGTTTGGTTCCCATCTTCTAAGTTTTTTCTATGATGAGATTATTGCAGCTTGTTCATTAAGAGACAGGGACCATAACTACATTATCTTAGTGCATTTTATAGAATTTAAATTTTTCCTTTTGGAAGTAAGACAGGGAAAGGATTAGTGATTCTTTCTTTGTTTTTCACGAAATTAATGGAAACAAATATTTCTGTTGGATTTTCTACCTTGATGAGTTTATTCTTCAGACTTTAAAAAGTTACTTACTTTTACATATATACATATGAAATCACTAAGAATGATTGGATTGTAAAGGATCATAAAAATTGGTCAAATTAATAGCAGAATAAAAATGAATGATTTGTTGTAGAGCTTTTCCTTGTTTCAAAATTTTAAAACTTTTTAGAAACTGATTCTAAAAGATATTTTGAATGGTTCCAAAACTTTATTTGCTTTATTCTGAGAAATGTACGTACAAAGCTAAATACCATTTAAGTTTTAAGTCTTATTCCCCAGTTTGCCCACTTAAAAATTTGCAAATAGGTTTTCAAGAATGAGGGAGAAGAATTTACGATTCAAGTAGTATTTTCTGACCTCCATGACAGAAATGTCCGATCAGAGACAAAAAGACTAAAAAATTACGGCACGTCAGAGGTTAATGGATGATGAGATATTAACAACCTAAAAGTAGCAAAACCTGTGTAATACTGGCCAAGTGTTTACAACTCCTTTCACACATTAGTGTTTTCTAATCTTTCAGAAAAAAAAAAATCTCCTTAATCACACTAATTCAGAATCGTTTGTGGTTCTGGAGTATAAAGAGTATAAGGTTTTCAGAAAGAAATCCCAAATGCTTTCAGATGTAAAAATAAATGAGGTAGTTAATTGTAAAAATAAAGGTAGTAGCAACATTGGTACCCATTCCAGTCTCTTTCATTGACAGCTTCCTAAACAAAAATGTAGTATATGTAATAACAGAATTAAAAGCTATGTGAGAAATGGAAGTGCAGCTAAAAAAAGCTAGCTTCGAAGTCTGCAGTTTTAATGGTATAGCTAAAGATACTGGCTACTCAGCCTTCTCAAAAGGGAAAAGAAGCATTCCTGTGGCTAATATGTGAATTAGCCCAAATACTTCTTTGGGCCTCAGAACAATTTGCAATGTGAATTTTTGGGAAGTTTTCTCCTACTTTGTTCTCTGTTTATTTCTTTCTGCATTTGGAAACTCTCAAGTACCGTGGGAACACATTCTTGTGGCATTTCTGACCTGACTCAAATGAAAAGTTAAGTACTAGAAAACAGTTACACTTTTGGTGTGTGCTGCTCTCTATTGCCTCTGTGAGATTCACTATCATCCTAACTTAAGTCCATGAGCTTGATAGCTTTGCACCATACAGCACATGGATACAAGAGGGCTCAGGCCACAGTAGTGGAGTACTCTACCCAAGGCAATAAATTTATCAGTCAACTGGATTTACTACTAATGGAATATGGCTACTTTTTGAATAACCAAATTCATAAGCTTAAGAAGCCCCTCACTGCATCCTGCTCTGTGGTAGGGATGATTAACAGCGTCCACCTTGCACATAGCCTCACCTGGCGTCTGCAAGTAACTAAAGTAATGAAGAAAGGGAATCTGGAAGACTGACTAATAACTTCAGTTTAATATTTACTATGAAATAATTTGCATTATCATAGTATAACTGATAGAAGACTCATATGAAACCCTAATCTATGCATGAAAAAGTACATATATATACACATCATGTTACATAATGGGTTCTGGTATATTACAAGCTTTCCTCTATTTAAAAATCTTTGCTTGATGACTTGGTTCATCCTAATTCAAGGAAGTCTGTTTCCATCTTCTGATAGAAGGGTGACAATGCTTCACTTCACCACCTCCAGTTTGGTCACTGGCAGATGGGAAATGTGTCAAACTCTCTCAAAAGCCATATGTTTGCTCCCAGTGGGGAGCTGAAGGAATAAAGGATTGATTTAATCCTTATTACCTCAAGAGCAGCCACGTGGAAGGTGGATTTCTCTTAGGACCTTAAAAAGTAATTCTAATTGAGGTAGAAAGTGAATTGGGGAAGTGCAATACAATAGAACAACTCTTGTGTACATGCATTTGTATTTTGTCTTGATGGGTACTTTCTGGTGCTGCCTCTTTGCTGCCAAGCAGCTGCTTCAGCATTTCCCTGACTTGCTGTTTCCTCAGCTGTTTATCAGCACTGCCTTTCATTGAGATAATGAGCAATGTAGTTTGCTATAACCTCCTGCAGCACCCGCTCAGCTGCAGGCCAGCCCTGCCTGTTGTGTTACTTGTAGAAGCTGGTTAGACTTGTTGTTGGCAGGTCTCTTTGTAGCTCCTGCAGCAGCTTGCCTCTAGCCATTTCTCTTAACTTAAAGGATTCTTGTTCCTTTTGCTGACACACACTTACTCCTGTGGACATGCCTTGTTTGGACTGGAGCAGAGATTTGTGAACAGCAGCGTCACAGTACTTAATTATTCTGTCTGGAGGTGGAGGAGAATTTTTTTCCCTTGATGTTACAGAGTCCCATCAAAGAGGAAATGCTAGCTCTTTGTTGAGGTATAGGCTTAGAATCTTTCCTTGGAAACTGCTGTAACCAGTTTAACCACAGAATAGGATAAGAAATGATAAACAGAAATTAGGAGCAGCTAAGCTGGCAGCAGGGCAGGGACCCTGCAGCAGCTATAAATGATTTTAGCAATAACTGAGGCATCCGTTGCATTAGAATGTGACCAAAGTGTCACAATCTGCAAGGTCCAGACTAGAAGAGGAAGATGCTTTTCAGGCATTTCTTTTGAAATGTTCTGTATTTTATGATGATCTGTATGAAGATTAAGCTCTAAGAAGTCTTGTGAGTAGCAAAAGCATAAAAGAACTACAGTTGAATTGTTCTGTTGTATCCTGTAAACATTCAGTACCTTTTCAGACCTGCAAAACCAAGATTTCAAACATTCCTGATCTGATTAGCAGCATAAATGATAGCAGCCTTAATACATTGTCTTTTCCTTAAAATTCCTGTGTTGGTGTTGATGTTGACGTCAGCCAGTGCACATAGGGAAAGCATATATAAACATGTATACCTGGTTTTGTACATTCTGCTCTGCTTGTGCTAGTTGCACACGGTGCTGCCAAACAGACTCATCTGCTGTTTCTACGCTTACTTTTTTACCCAGCTTCAATTCTCTCCTGAATGACTTGGAGGCAAAGAGTGGAAAACCATAATTCTTCAGGCTTTAATTTCAACAGCAAAATGATACTATAATAGAAGAAGGATTTGCTTTAAATTTAATCCTAACGTACTTCCCTGTTTCTTCCCTTGGTGCAGTAACTAATGCCTTCTGATTCTTCTCCCTGTCACTGAGTTCTTAAAAAACTGAGCTATGAATCTGTCAGCAGAGTGCGTGTGGGCACCAGCCCCACAACTTTGTCTTCACTTGTTCTTGGAGCTGTTATTTCTTGACTACCCCTCTTTTCTTGCCTAAATGTAGCCACTGAGAAAAGGGTCAAACTCCTCTTAGTAAATTCATGTCATACTCTGTTGAATCTGAGTCCTAGCTTTTTCACATATACTCTCAAAAACTCTGGTTTTGAGCCCCTTTGGGGTCAAAGGGGCCTCTGCTTAAAATTTTGGGGGTGGAACTGCTGCATCCCAATGCCTCTCCAATGTAAGGAGTCCTACTGATATTCCCTTTACCGGATATTGCAGAATCTTCATAATTTTTTGGTTTTGTTTTTTCCTGACAGCATGTCAGGAGGACTTGTTAGGTCAACCCTTTCCGTTGAAATGCTGCGTATGTGTATGTAGAAATACTGGTGGATAGCCCAGGATGTAAAAATCAAGGCAATGTACAACATTTCTAATAAAGAAGGGCAAAAAGAGGAAACACAATAATGTAGCTGAGTTGGAGAGAAGCCTCAGTAAATGCACTGAAGTGCTGTCAACTCCCACACTTACATGCTCAGAGATGAGTCATTAACCTGTACTGAACTAAACCGAGGTCAAACCTCTCTGACTTACCTGCTGGTTGAAGCCTAGGGAACTATGGTTTGGATTGGAGAGTTTTGCTGGCTGGCAGAGAAGTTAGAGAGAAAACTTGTTAAAACCATAATTGACTTGTAGTGAAAATTTATTTCAGGGGTACCAGATGTGTTTTTTTATCCCAAGCTTGCTTTACTTCACTCGTCCTATTTCCCTCACTAACACAGCTCTGTTCATAACAACATTTATAGGAGTACTGGTGCAGACCAGCCACTAGCACTTTAAATCACTGTGATACGACTTGTACTAGTCTAGAAACCAAAGTAGTGGAAATACTGACAACACACATATATTTCTAGTCCTGTTTGATAGCTACATGTGCTATGATGGCAACCCCAGGATGCTTTTTCTATGCTTACAATATGCTGTAAATCCATATTGTTCAAACTGCAGGCTGGATACCAGCCAGAGCAATGATCTCTGACTCATCAAAAGAATCAAGTGCTGAGAAGCTATTGAAGATGATTATATGTGTGCAGGCTTGGATCTGCAGCTAGAGCTGAGATGTCTCTCAGAGACATCTCAGAATTGAGAAGCTAGTATATGTGAATATTATGATGAGATTAGAAGATTATAAAATGACCGCCACCAAGACTAAGAAACCAGATCAGGGTAGTTCTCCGCCCTACTGGGAGAAGTATCTGGAAGCATCTTAGTGACAGGAGGGTGATAGTGTTCTTCACCTTATATTTAATATATTTAATATACCTAGTGATAAGGTACAATTAGAACCAAGGCTCAGCTAGGAACAAGGTCCAATGCGTTTCTCCCGCATCTGTGAACGCACAGATGTGAACCGGTTCTGCAAGTGGAGCAGATCAGTGTAACTCTATTAACCTAATTGGCTCTGAGGCTCAACCTCAAGGGACTTGTGCTGTTTGTTTTGAGATTATTCCTTTTCTCTCACTCCTAAATCTTCCCCCTCGCCCCACCTTTACATTTCGCTTGCAGGTTTGCAAAATTTTATACAAAGACTGTTTACCTTTCCTTCATTGAGTGGCTATTTTGTGATTGTGAAGAGTGGGAATAAGCAGGTCATAGAAAAAAACTTAAGATGTAAAAATTATTGCAGTTATGTAAATTGTGCCCATTCAAGCAAAAATACAATCTGTCTCCCAGACAAGATAGTCCTGTATGAGGCCTATTTATTTGTGCCTGACAGTTACATAAAGGTATGAAAGCATTTATATTTATATACAGGCAACTTCCTTTTTTTTTATATGTCTGTGTAAAGCGGTATGTAAAACCTTTATGAGTTTGCCATTTGACATGAAGTTTTCCAGATGGATAAATGCCTCAGACTGAATTTTCTTCAGATTTCTTTTGAGAGAGGGAGACAGCATTTTTGAAAAAGATGAGGGAAAATATGGACTTGCTAGCATTAATACAAGAAAAAGGAGACAAACAGTGAGAATTTATTTAAGGTGTTTTAGTATCTTTAAAATACTTAAAAAGCATATTGTAAAATACAAACTTACTATTGGCAGGAGGCTTATCCTCCTGTCTTCATGCTTTTTTGCTTCCATGGTCAATCAGAAAATCTGGTCTTGAAAAAAGACCATACTCTTCATGTGGGTGAGATTTACAGTTGGTTGCAGTTTACCATGCGTTGCTCCTTGAAATTTCCAAGGGTAATTCTTGTATTCACCATGAAAATGAGAGCAGAAACATAGTTTTACTGGTTTTGATGACCTCTCTGCAGTTTTGCAATTAGTGAAGAGCTAAAAGGAATCTACAGGTTCACAAAAAGTCCAAGATTTCCACATGACAAAACAGTGTTCTAGCTTCAGACTGCATGGATCTTGACTGTGTGCAAATTTCTTTTTCCTTTTCATGTGTTTAACAGGTTCAAAATGATTCGTCAATTTAGAGTAAAAATGCTTTATGCCTATATGTAGCTTAATTTCCCCAAAAGCACATTAAACATAAAATAAAATCGAAATGAGTTCTACATATTGTATTTTATTCTCTACCACCGATAAATTTCCAAAATTTGGATCCATCAAATATTAGCTAAACATGACATATGCAGATATTCCATGTACTCTTGTGTAGCAACATCAGTGTTGCAGGAAAACTGATCTGAGGAGAGCAACAGCTCTTACTTGAGTAAGCCTCAGGAGTATGAGCTAACTTTATTTGTTGGACTTCAATTGTTTCCCTTTTTCTTTACATCCCATTATGAACACAATAACCTGCTCGTATTTCTTTCATGGGATTACAATAACTTTTATATGGTACATAATTACAAACACACTTTTGTTCTAGAAATTTCAAAAAACTGTGAAAATAACAATTTTTGAAAAGTTGACTTGCTACACTTGACATGATTTACCTTCTCTGAGTCTGATGCTAAAAATAACTGAGCCACAGAAACAAGGAAGAATTTTCTAGTACCAGTTTTTGGTAGATCTATAACCCCAGGGTAAATGATGTTCCACTTCGTTTTGCCTTTTCCTAACAGTACTTAGTTATTTAAAAAAATAAGTCATGGCACATCATGCCTCAGAGTTGATAAGACTTTTAAAGTTGTGTGCATTTCGAAAGAAAACTATAGGACAAGGCATGGAAGAGAAGAGAGAGGGAGGAGACTTCAAAACTGTACTGATCTAGATTTTTAGTTTATACAGAGCTAACAACTGGAATATGAATATATTTAGAAAATTAAAAAGCCTGCAACAATTTAGTCTCCTTGTTCATGATCTTGACCAAAACAAACGGTAATTCATTTGGTTAATCAAGACTTACAGAAGTGGTCCCCTTTTTATTTGTGTTTGTTTGGGTTTTTTTGTTGTGGGTTTTTTTTTTTTTTTTAGAATTATACTGTGCCTAGGAGAAGCCACGGGGATCTGTTCCCTCCTTTGTCATATTGAAATGTATCAGAAAACTTCTTTGCCTACCAACTGTTATTTACCTAATTAGCATTACAATGTAGTGTTCTAGTTCCACTATGCATTATACAAGTCTTTCACCAAAGACTCCAAACCAGTTCATTAGTCAGTCTTGATTATTTGGTTACTGTTCATTATGATGCTCACAAAAAGAGCCATCCTTATTATCAGTTTAAATTTGCATGTGTGCAGGTTTCTTGTCTTTGGTTTCATTTCTGATTGATTGCTGTTAACTACTCGAACATAAATTACAAAGATAAGGTGCAATTGCATCAAAGCATGCCTTATTCATGCCTGAGTGAAGCCAAACGTTGCCCTTTTGGGGGTTTGTTTTCCCTTTGTCTTCTTTCCTCTGTTTACCATGTGTTATGGTGGCATATCATCATCTCTTATTTGATAGGAGTGCATTTCAAAGGAAAACAGCTGGGACTTCTAAGAGATCATGTGTTTTTGAGAGCATGGTGTGCAGAAAATTTACCAGTTATGCAAACTCTTGTATTTCTCCTTAAAGATTTATTGCAAACATAGAACAATGTGGTGCTGGTTTTGTGTGCATTCAAATGCACTTATGAAAAGTTCTGCCAAAACTAAATCTATCTTCTGTTAATCTAAACAGATTTGTCTTTGTACTTTACTTGGAAAGAAAAAATCTTGCATTTTTTAATGTTTTATATGAATACAAAGTTAATGTATGCAGAATATTTTCATAGATGGCTCTTTTCTCCTTTTCCTTTCTTTGCAATACACCCCCTTGCTCTTACAACTTGTGTAATCCTTTTATGCAGCAATAAGATGTACTGCAGAGAATGCTTCATTCTGACACACTCTGGCCTCCTGCTTAGCCTGTATTTCAGGTTCTTCCATTAATTTAGGAAAAAATCCATATATGTGTGTGTGTATATATATATATATATATATCTTTAAGAGAGTACTCCTAAATGCAGAAATATGAAGAACACAAAAATTCTTACCTGGCCTTCCCAGCTGGGTTGGGTGACTGAGGACCCACAGCACGTGTTATTACTTCTGAGACTTGTACTTGCAGGAAACAACTTCCAGCCGTTTCCTTCCTGGTCCCCACAGACTTCTGCCTGCAGGCAGTCTGTCCCTGAGTTAGTGAAGGTCATGGTAGAGCAGTTAAAGCTACTCCTCTGCTCGATTGTGATCTCTTTTGCTTCTTCCTATGAAATCCTGATCTCTCCCAAACGCCGGCTCCTATAGTTCTTTATCTGTAGCCTGAGATAGCTGACAGCTGGGGTTTTATCCTGCTCAGAAGGGAGCTTTCTGTACAAGGTCTGGCCCTGTTTCCAGGTTGCCTGCTTTTACTATTTCTTTTACAGATTTTCTGCAGCAAGTGAGTGTCACCTTCACTTCCACTGTGCTCTAGCCCATGCAGTGTATCTCGCATATATTTATTATCAAAGAACAGCAGTTTACATGAGGGTGTTACCTGCTGCAGGTTACAGCTGAAGCTGCAGGGCAGTCCAGAGGCAGCAATTCAAGCAGTTGTCACAGTTTTTTATTTTCACATTTAAAGGAGATATATTATTTTGCCTTGAGCCTCTTAGAAACTTCGCTGTCCATGAGTAACTGGTCCAAACTTTAAAATTGCATGGGATTTTTCCCCCCTTATTTGTACTGATGTGACCATTATGATTCTATTCAGAAAGAAAGATATTTTTCTTCCACTGAAAGCATCTGTATGGAACACTACTCACCTCTGTTTAGCCTTTCAGCTATTGCATGTTTAATGGTGTTTATGAAAGGATAAAAGAGCATACATTAAAAAAAATCAGAAAATATTAGCAGACAGTCTATACTGGTGGATATTCCTCTTGTAAACAAAAAAACAGTGCTTTTAAAACAAACCAGTCCCCAAGCAGATATGTATAGTTATGGTGCTTCTACAGGATTAATGAGAAGTTAAGCAAGAAACCCAGGTTGAGTCAAGATTACAAAACAGGCACTTTTATGGGGGCAGAGAACAGCCCAAAGAAGGCAGTGCTTCAGTTCAGGAAGGCTGTTGTGACTTCACTAGGTCCCCAAGATGCTGTTTGTGTTACTTGGTCTGGGGACTGGAGATGCCTTCCAGTGTAAGGACTTAAAAATTGCAAAGGTAGCTTAGTTACTTTTACTTCTTGCTCCTCCTGAGCTATGAGTTCATGTGTTTGTCTTGAGGACAGACAGCAGATAGCTTCACAATATAACCATGTGAAAGCAGGCAGAAGACTATTCTGGGCAGTATTACTGTCTTTGTCCCCTGAAGTCTCATCCTTGGAAACCTAGCTTATCTCACATTGTATTTATATTACTTTTCAATCTTTACTTTTAAAAAAGCAATTACCCTTTTCCCCTTATTTGCATAAATCCTACACAGGTAACTTCTGTAGATGTAGGTGTATGCTAATTATGAAGAGCAAAAGTAAAAGATCATGAACCCAAAGCAGTTTTCTCACCAGACCTCTGTTACGCTGGGCTTTTTTCTGTGAATTACTTGGGGAAAAAGTCTAGACCTAGCTGCTTGAAACCTGCTGCTAAGAGTAAGTGAAATCTTTTAAAGGAGCAAGAGATTATTTGGAAGATATATATTGGAGAGATAGGCTAAACACAAGGTGTTGGTTTAGGATTTCCATTTTTCCTTGATGTAGAATAATAAATAGTCTTAAGATCTTGTGAAATGTACGATTGTTGCCTTAGCAGCATGCTCTTAATTAGGGTGACATCTGATCATAAGAACGTTCTCAGTCATAGTCACGCTTGTTATGAGTTAAGAGATTCTTCTCACTTGTGTCCTTGTCTGCCCATGTTTAAAATGTACTTTTATTTTTCCTGTTTCATAGGAAATCCTGAGATTTTGTTTGTTTATCTCCACACAAAGCAAGGTAAGTTGTGCAGACAAAGAACTTGTTGCGTTAGTCTGCACTTATAACCTGAAATTATAAAAAAGTTTCTTACAGTCAGATTCTAGCTGTGGAACATCCAATGAAATAATAATAACGGCCAACTCTGGCCTTAAAAAGAGCTGTTAAATATGTTTTTTTTTCACCTTGAAATCTCATGTTTTGCAAAGCTTGCTAATACTTCTGTAGAAGGCACACAGAGTTATGGCAGATTTGAGCATGCTTGAGTGTGACATTAGGTGGGTTTTGGAAAAGGCAAATTGTACCTACTTTTTTGAAAAGGGTAATGGTAAAACAGTGCAGCATTTTACAGTGTTATCAGGAGCAGGACAATATTGCTCAAATTCAGTACGCAGCTTCAAAGGACTTCCTAACTTCTGGAATTAACAATGCCAAATTAAATTCTAGACACATGGAGGAATGAAATGTGTTTTATAGAGTCCAGCATATTGAACAAGCAGCTTCTTAAACTAAAAAAAAAAAAATCTCTCCAAAACAAAACTAGCATGACATAAAGAAAGCTATAATTTAAAAGTGACTTCAAAGTCTTTCTCCCAGCTCAGATGACTGTCCGCTCAGACCTGTGGCTTTGCATTTAGCAATTATTTTTCTGTCTTGGAATAAAAGGCAAAGACTTCACATCATGTACAGATAGAGAAATAGTTGGAAAATATCCTAGGCATGAGGTTGTAAGGAGTGGGCTAAAAGATTTCATGATGCTGTCTGCTCCTTTCTGTTTAAGGTATTAATTGCACCTTGGGAATGAGATACAGATCTTCCGATTCCTACATGAGCTGTTTAAACCTTTGGCTGGAGAGCAGTTTAGTGTGTGTTTAATTATTGCAGCCAGGTGAAACGGCTGAAAATGACTTCAGATTGCAAGCCTAGTAACTTAGAGGATAAGCTATCTCTTGTGAAGCTGGAGATCTATCTTCAAATCTCTTCTCCACTATGGGCATTTAAATTTGTCTCACTTTCAAAGAAAGCAGCTTTAATCAGCTTTTCCAAACTCAAGCTTTGATTAAAATAGCCCTCAGTTCAGTCTCTAAAAGTGACATATTTTGACCACATCAGCTTGAGCAGTTGCTATGTGGCGGCCATTGGGGAATTTATGCATCCTGATTGGGGTCTTAGTATGAGATGATGATTACAGATTTAGGTGTCTATATACATGCTCAGGAACATGCCTCAGAGATTTTACTGGATGCTAAGGAGTTCAGACTCATCTAGAGCTGGGTTAGTTTGATGATGATGCAAATTAGCAGCTAGGTTTTAGAATTTGGCACCTGAATAAATGTCCACCTCTAAACTAATGCAAGCAAAGCACTCTGCTCTGAATCTCATAAACTTCCAAGGGATGTGAGATATTTTTGGATAGCGTTAATGACTCTGTAGTCTTTCTATAATTTCACAGTCTCAGGCAACCTACAAGGTAGTCAAGAAAATGCTGTTATTGCCAAAAGTAGGTATGTTAATCTCATTTTATTGGTCTTTTGACTTATCTTTTTTTGTCTATGTAGATAATAGGTGACCTCTTCTTATCTCTGCCTGGGGACCCTAACTGTTTTAAGGACAGTATTTATAATGTGCTGTCAGCATTAAAGTAAGATTGTGTTGATAGTCCATCTAGCACTACACAGTATGACAGCTTAGAACATACTAACTTCTCTAAACTTATGGATGCATCTGTGTTTTTCTTTGCTTCACCATATATTTGTTTAAATATTTGTTAATATTAAGTTTTAAAACGTAAAAAATTAGAGGTTAGAAAAATAGAGCTCCTTGGGTTCTCTTGTGTTCTGTAGTATTAGAACCTTCTTTGGAACAAGTGCAACATAAAACAAAAAATACATTTGAGAAGTGACTTGCCCCAGACTTGTGACTTGGTTTGTACACGTGAAATGTATACTGTATTATGTGTTTTTCTTGATTACGTTTATCATTACATGCAGCTATTGTTATACAGCAAAAGGGCAAACCACATTTAAGTGCTTATAATGGCAAAGAAAAATATTAGCTGTCTAGAGGAAGACTGAAAGACAAACTCTTGCTGTAGGCTGAGGTATTAGACTGGGGAAATATTGGAAAAAGTCATGTCCAGGGTAGAAAGACTAAATGGAAACAAAGACAACAGGGACTTAGACACAAGGACACACACACACATGTACATTATAGGAGTGTAAACCCTATACACCCTGTAAGTGTAAACGTGGCTTTTACATCGATTTCATCTTCAGATACATGCTACGTAGAACTATAGCTTGCTAGTTTACAAATAACTATTTTGGATACCTCTGTTTTTATATACTGATTTTGCAAAATGACCTTGATATATACATTGCATTATAAATCAATCTATAAGGTAGATAATGGACCTACCATATATCCTAAAGAATGGAGCTTGTTCAGACCAGTGCAGAAAATGGCTTTTTTAATTAGATGCAATACCAATCTATAGTGAGATTTATGCTAATTATGTGAAGTACCAACTTCAGAATTGTGCTTCTCCAGTTTCATCTTTAGACAAACTTTGTAAGAATAACACTCCAGGGGAGAATTCATAGATATGAGATGTAAGCAGATGATCAGGAGTTACCTGTCCAGGTTTTACAATTTTTATGACACTTTTTTAAAAAAAGAATGTAAATGATAATTTTCAAAGCTGTTTGCGACATCTTTTTCTCGAGGGAGATGCGTTTTTATTAATCTTTGCTTTACTAACAAGCCACATATGTGGACAGAAGCCACTGCATAGATTTTTAGTAAAGGACTTTTAGCAAAACATTGGCAGGGGAAAGGAGTGATTAATAAGTTTGTGGTCTTAAGGGCATTTTTTTGTTGAACATAGTAAAAATGGTTGCATTGTGCTAGAGGTGTAATACATCATGACTATTATAATGTGCAAATGAGGTGATAGAGAACTTGTGTTAATGGCCTGTAACACAACGATGTAATAAAAGTGATAGCTGAAAAGCTGACAACTGTGGTTATAAAGTACTTTCAAAGAAAATGATTCTAATGCTGGAGGAAAACCCAGCAAATCTGTTATGGTTTTTCAAAATACTGTGGGTTGGTGACAAATTTAAGCTTTTGAAAGCAGAGTTTGCAGTAGGCATTGCAATGTCAACTACCAGGGCTTGCACAGCTGGCAGTGTGAAGAGTGCACCTCTGGAGTTAGGGAAGGCAGGTATAGGGTAGTAGTAGGATTACATAGCCCTTGCCACATAGCTGCCTTCACTGACAGCATCGTAGTTTGGGGTTTCAACTTTGTACACAGTAATGTCAGACTGCAAAACGCCCACCTGGTTCTTATCAGCCCACCTGCTGCTCAGCCCATGCTTAATCCCATGTTTGTATGGCACATGATATACACAAATAATCGATTTTTCCTAATTTGGACTGGAGGAGAGTTTTGTGACATGCAGTGTAACAATCCTTGATTGTTCTGTCTGGAGGTAGGGGAGAAATTTCAGCCCTTACTTTTGCTGCATCCTAGAGAAAATGCTGGAGTTGAGTTTCTAGTGAGTAAGCAGCCTGTGATCAGTTGTCATCTGGCTCAAAGAGCTATTCTCTGTCACCTGCCCTCCTAAAATGACCTTGGACTTGGGGCTGCGGCTTTTGTGACTCAAGCAACTGACAGCATGGTCCCCAAGAGGCCCCTCAGGCATGATCTATCAGCTCACAAGGTGGTAAGGTATGTGTGTGCAGCCAACACTGTCACTGGCCAAAATTCAGTTGCACGATAGTGCACATGTATGTGTGCACATGTATGCATGCATAGGTACTTGATGGGAGTGCCTGGAGAAGGCAGTGTCTGCCTGAGGGTGAGCACCTCCGCTACTGCCGACCATATGAGATGCAAAACTTTTGAGCTTGGAATGCAAAATGCATCAGGACTGTTTATACCTACTGCAAACAGGTATCCGCTGACAGCTCCATATCACATATAATATAAATAAAAGCTGTCGTAATGGCAATTGATATAAACTCTTACTGTTTAGCCATGCCAACGTTCTCTTGCTTGGAGTCAGCTCAGATCTTGTAGAGCTTGTGTGTACTTTTCCCCCAAGGCAGGGTCATGTTTTTTTCAAGGCTATGAGTCATGCTTTGCTATTCTTTTACTCTGAAGCTCAACAGAAAAGATCCAATATGCAGAACATGAAATGCAGAAGTGAAGTTATAAATCCCTCATTCTGAAATGGAGTAAACCAAGTTGGTAGTACATATGATGGTTGTGGTTTGACAACAATCGCATGGTGTGTCATAGCAGTTTTACAGGAACTGCAGGCAGACTTGCTGTTCCTAAAATCTTATTTATGTAAACAAATCTGCAGCTCTTCAAAGATGGAGCAGTTTTGTGAGTCAGTGAATTTTCAATTGCTTCAGTGTCAAAAGAAAATATGTCTAGCAGAATGAAACCTTGACTAATACAGACAGCAGCTATATACAGGATTGCTGTAATTACAGAATATATTGCAATGCCTTTGAAATGACTATGAATGTAAATACAGAACTTTCAGTGTCTGTTCAGGAATCTTATGAATCAAATAGAAGCATTTCATTAATATGTCCTATATGAAATAAAAAAAGGAAAAGAACAAAAGTATATACATTAAGTGAATTGGTAAATTGTAGTTCCTTATTTAGGGAATCATTGTTGAGGTTACATTCTCTAAAGTTGAATACAAATTATTTTCCTCTCCTTCTATAGATTTATTTCTTCACTCTTAAAGAAAAGGGTGAAAAGGAATGGAAGATGAGGTCTATGTGCCTCCTTTCAGGCTGTGTTTGCAGGGGATATAATTATACAGCCTAACTATTCCTGACTCTCTGACTCTGCACTTTTGGAAACACAGCTATTCTCTCCAATTTATGATTGTTATAAACAAGTGGATGGATGGGGATGAGAATCGAAAGAATGTAACTCCCATGGGTTGAGATAAAAACAGTCCAGTAACTAAGGTATAACACAAATCACTACTGCTGCCACCAATAATAATAATGATAAAGGAAATAACAAGGGGAGAGAATACGATACCACCTGCTGAAAATGAGCCCGACAGAGCAGAGAACGTGCCCTTCCGAGTAACTCCCAGTTACATCCCGAGCATGACGTGCTGTGGTATGGAATACCTCTTTGGCTAGTTTGGGTCAGGTGTCCTGTCCCTGCTTCCTCCCGGCTTCCCCTCCTCCTTGGCAGAGCATGAGACTCACAAAAGTCCTTGGTCAGGGTAAACATTCTGACATCGGTTTTATCAGTATTATTCCCAGGCTGAAAGTCAAAACCACAGCGCTGCACCAGCTACTAAGAAGGAGAAAAAGTGACTGCTGCTGCTGAACCCAGGACAACACCTCTTTTTGAAACTTATTTTTGGTATCAGAATATTATATTACCAATAGGCTGAATCAAACCAGTATGATACACTGAGTAATATAAACGAGGGCATGCAGAATAGGCTCATTGCATTATCAATTGTGTTGCTGCAGCTCTACATCAGGAAGGAGTATTTCAAGACTACCCTGAAGGTGACACTTTCTTTGTTTTCTGAACTTCTTTTTTTTAGTTGGATTTACCCACACTGAATTTTCTAACTGTAGAAACACAGAAAGACACAGAGAAAGGAAAAAAGCCATTTATAACTACTAAAAATGGTTTTCAATGTAGGCTTCTTTCATGTCAATCTTTCCCCTTCAGAAATTCTTTGAAATAATATTTTATTTTGACACAAAAGAAAATATTTCAGAAATGGTAGCAAATGGTAAAATCCATTACTTACAAAGCAACATGTGTTTACTAATTATTCTCTTGGTGGAAGAAGAGGGATGGTAGCAGTGAATTCATGTTAGGTATTCAGAACAGTAATGAAATAAAACAAGAGCATGATCAGAAGGAGTCAGATGCTTAATTTCGTGGTAGTTCAGCATTCTTACTGTAGTGTTGTGAAACATAGTGTGGCCTAGGGGTCTAAGGCCAACTGCAGAAATCCTCACTTCTCTTCCAGCAGTTTTTTCTGGCAGTTTTCTTTCCTGAACAGTTTCTAGGTTTTAAAGTTGTTAGATTTTTGCATATGTTTGTGCCTAGTAACTTTCGTTTGGTCAACTGTTATTTTCCTGTCTTGTTAAGCAACAATTATTGTAATTCCTCAGTAATTTGATTATCATTATTAATTGCCCTTATTGCTGGAGACTTCTTTCATAATTTGATCTTTTCTGGCTTCAACTTTCACACCTGAGCTGGTCTCTGCTTTTTAATAAAAAGGATATTCTTTGGAAGTTCATGTGTTCTCCATGTTCTCTTTCCATGTTCTCCATGGAAAATGTCCTTCAGTTTCCCTGTTGTTATGTTAAAATGATAAAGGTCTTTATGCCTTCTAATTTTAAGTGTCTATTATTATTTCAATGGCTTTTGCCACGCATTTTTCAGTTTTTCAACATTTTTTTGGAAATGTGTATACCACACCTCCACACAGCATTCCATTCTCAATATTGCTTTTACTCAGAGGTAGTACTAGTTTTTTCCTACAACTGTAGGAATGAATGTTTTTCCTACAACTGTAGGAAAACTCAATTATTTGTGTATATAATTTTTCCTATCTAGCTCCTGGTTTGTTCCAAAAATCATATTAACTCAGGTGATCACAGTGTTAACTAATACTGCTCATTTTCAGTTTGCTGTTAACAATCCTTAATTTCTTTTCTGAGATTCTCTCATATGTTAGTTACTGATTTCATTCCATGATCTTTTGATGTGCACCTCTATGTTTGCGTAGATTAAAATGCATGTTATTTACTGGGCTAATTTTCTAAAAGCATGGCCTTAGCCACCACTGGGGCTCCTCTGGAAAAGTAGTGGGGGGCTTCTTGTCATAACAGACCTGGACTATTAATTCTTTAGCTTTCCACTAGTTTGTCTATCTGCAAACATTATAAGCAGTGTTTTTATATTTGACTCTAGATTACTGGTGAAAATGTCAAATTTCATTGGGCCTTGCTAATCCCTGTGGAATCTAACTCAAAACAACCTTGTTTGATTCCCCACCAAATGCTTCTTTCCAAGATCCCTGAACTAGCCAGCTGCTTCTGAATTCTTTTTAGAATATATGCCTTTTTTGTATTGAAAAAAACCACTGTGTTTTATCAGTGTTTACTTCTCCTCATTGTAAGCATGACGTTGGGGTTAACAGGCCCCATGCTCTTGCCATGGGAAACCCTGCCCGCATTCGTGAATAGGTAATTAGCTCAGAAATTGGATAGGCTGTTATGGTAAAACTTGCATTATTTCAGCTTCTTTTTTCTTTCCTCACTAGAGAAATGCATTTGCTATCTCCAGTCCAGTTTTACTTGTGTCTTTCAAAGATGACTAGATCTGTTCACTCAACAAGAAACTCAGGGCAGTAAAGGGATGGCAAAGACACTCACTGCTGTTACTCTGGAGAGCTACTGTTTCAAGTTAACTTTCTAAGTTAATACTCAGTACTGTCCTTATCTCTTCTCTGGTAGGCAAAAAGCCTCTATTCTGACTAAAGCTATTTGGTAACATCAAGATAAAATGAGGCTATTAGTGTTGCAGAAGAGAATGCCCATTGCTGTCATGCTCTGCTAATGCAAAAGGATGCTTACACAAAGATGCTTTAAACCAGATATGCATTAAAACTCCTACAGGGAGCAATAGCAAATGCTAAGTTCACCTTTTCACAGTACCACAGTATCACAGTATGTTAGAGATTGGAAGGGACCTCAAAAGATCATCTAGTCCAATCCCCCTGCCAGAGCAGGAACACCTAGATAAGGTCACACAGGAATGTGTCCAGGCGGGTTTTGAATGTCTCCAGAGAAGGAGACTCCACAACCTCCCTGGGCAGCCTGTTCCAGTGTTCTGTCACTCTCACTGAGAAGAAGTTTCTTCTCAAGTTTAAGTGGAACCTCTTGTGTTCCAGTTTATACCCATTACCCCTTGTCCTATCATTGTTTGCCACTGAGAAGAGCCTGGCTCCATCCTCGTGACACTCCCCCTTTATATATTTATATACACTAATAAGGTCACCCCTCAGTCTCCTCTTCTCCAAAGTATAGAGACCCAGCTCCCTCAGCCTTTCCTCATAAGGGAGATGCTCCACTCCCTTAATCATCTTAGTTGCCCTTTTCCTTTGGCACTGCTGCATTCTTCTGATTGTTTAATGTCTATATTTAAAAAATGAAAATTAAGTGATGCTCATATAGCACTGTTCATGCAGATACTCCTACACACTAAAAAAACTCTTACTACTTCATTGCATCTTTGTGTTTCATTTATGTGTTTCTGTCACATAGTGGTGCATAAACTGCCTGAGTGAATTATTCCAGGTTTCAGAAGATTCAGTGAGAAAATGCACTCAAAAAGAATTGCATGTCTTGCATGTCTTTAGAATTGTCATTTAGAATTACTTTTTGATATATGGGATGAGATTCCATAGCACTGCATGACAGTTTTATTTACGAATTAGTAAGTTGAAACTGGAATATTTCTGTAGGGCAACTATTCAACTGCATTCAGTTAATGTTATTTAATTAATGAAAAACCAGGATGCAGTGAATCCAAACAGCTTGATGTCAACATAATATTTCTGATTAAAATATTTTTTTAAACTACTGTAATTTACCAATTGGAAATCTCCATTGTCAGGTACTGCTTTCTACCATTTTTTGTGTGGTTTTGTGTTTTTAACAGCGGCAGAATTAGTTCCCTCATTTCTCTATAACATTCTTCCTTTCCACTGAAAACTCACTTGTTCCCCAGGATCAGTTTGTAACTCACCTTGAAGCTTTTGCTACTCAAGGAAAATATATAGAAGTCATCACAGAAATGGTCTTGATAGCTTTATAATACAGAGTAAAACTTCTCAAGTTTTTTTTAAAATGTATTGCTCAATTTGCAACACACTATACTGTACACTTTATATTTTTGAAAAATATTTCAGACTGAATTTAGTTGAAAATTGTTTCTGTGTTCATTTTGGCCTTTAATACTGTGTGTGCAATCAGACAGAATCATAGAATAGTTAGGGTTGGAAAAGACCTCAAGATCATCTAGTTCCAATCCCCCCGCCATGGGCAGGGACACCCCACACTAAACCATGCCAACCAATGCTTTGTCCAGCCTGGCCTTGAACACCACCAAGGATGGAGCATTTCTGCCTCTCTGGGCAACCCATTCCAGTGCCTCACCACCCTCTCAGTAAAGAATTTCTTCCTTAGATCCAATCTAAACTTCCCCTGTTTAAGTTCTGACCTGTTACCCCTTGTCCTGTCATTACAGTCCCTAATGAATACTCCATCCCCAGCATCCTTGTAGGCCCCCTTCAGATACTGGAAGGCTGCTATGAGGTCTCCACGCAGCCTTCTCTTCTCCAGGCTGAAGAGCCCCAACTTTCTCAGCCTATCTTCATACGGGAGGTGCTCCAGTCCCCTGATCATCCTCGTGGCCCTCCTCTGGACTTGTTCCAACAGTTCCATGTCCTTTTTATGTTGAGGACACCAGAACTGCACACAATACTCCAAGTGAGGTCTCATGAAAGCAGACTAGAGGGGCAGGATCACCTCCTTTGACCTGCTGGTCACGCTCCTTTTGATTCAGCCCAGGATACGGTTGGCTTTCTGGGCTGCGAGCACACACTGAAGCCGGCTCATGTTCATTTTTTCATCGACCAACACCCCCAAGTCCTTCTCTGCAGGGCTGCTCTGAATCTCTTCTCTGCCCAACCTGTAGCTGTGCCTGGGATTGCTCCGACCCAGGTGTAGGACCTTGCACTTGGCATGGTTAAACTTCATCAGGTTGGCATCAGCCCACCTCACAAGCATGTCAGGGTCCCTCTGGATGGCATCCCTTCCCTCTGGTGTATGAACTGAACCACACAGCTTGGTATCATCGGCAAACTTGCTGAGGGCGCACTCAATCCCACTGTCCATGTCACTGACGAAGATGTTGAACAAGACCGGTCCCAACACTGATCCCTGAGGGACACCACTCGTTACCGGTCTCCAGCCGGACATTGAGCCATTGACCACAACTCTTTGCTTGCGGCCATCCAGCCAGTTCTTTATCCACCGAGTGGTCCACCCATCAAATTGATGTCTCTCCAATTTAGAGACAAGGATGTCGTGCGGGACAGTGTCGAACGCTTTTCACAAGTTTAGGTAGATGACGTCAACTGCTCTGCCCCTGTCCATGAGTTCTGTAGCCCCATCATAGAAGGCTACCAAATTGGTCAGGCAGGATTTCCCCTTAGTGAAGCCATGCTGGCTGTCACCAACCACCTCCTTGTTTTTCATGTGCCTTAGCATGCCTTCCAGGAGAACCTGCTCCAAGATTTTGCCAGGCACAGAGGTGAGACTGACTGGTCTGTAATTCCCCAGGTCATCCATTTTCCCCTTCTTGAAAATGGGGGTTATTCTTCCCTTTTTCCAGTCGTCAGGAACTTCACCTGACTGCCGTGATTTTTGAAATATGATGTACAGTGGCTTAGCAACTTCATTTGCCAGCTCCTTCAGGACCCATGGATGGATTTAATCAGGTCCCATGGACCTGTGTATGTTTAGGTTTTTAAGATGGTCTCGAACCAGATCCTCTCCTACAGTGGGCCTAGGGCCTTCATTCTCACAGTCCCTGCATTCGCCTTCCAAGACTTGGGTGGTGTGGTCAATATGCAGTACTAAGAACAGAATAGCATATCTGTTTTGAAGAGGCAGCAAATTCGTTAATGAAAAGTGAAAGCAATGATAGACAGTAAGAAGACTGACAGCTGAAATATGACTAATTTTTTCTAAAGTGAGTTTAAGGTATCTAAAGGACTATGTAGATTGCTGAACAAAAATAGTCCTAAGTTTTGACAAAGATTTCCAGCTGGACTTAAAATTTGCAAGGAAGACTCCTATTTGTCTTGGATATAAAGAGAGTCAGGTTAAGACTTGGAACATAATGTGGTGGAGTTTTAGAGTGTGATTCAATTAGGGCATATACTTAGCACAAAATTAGAGGCCAAAGGTAAATGAGCAAACAAAAACATGCTCTAATGAGAGGTGGGTCAACTGTAGCATGGACTATTTGATCTTGACTCATTTAGCAATAGGTCTTTGAGATGCCACAGAGCAGTGGCAACTCTAAGCTTTTAGCTGATGATCTCAGCAGGTGAGGGGACTGTAGTTCCTCTCCTGCCACGTATTACTGCTTCTAGCAAGTTGTGCAAGACTTGATTCTGGCATATATACTATTCATACTCAGTGTGCAAAGGGAAATGTAATTGTAACATGAATTGTAAAGGTCTGGTGGCGTGGGATTGTCTCCAGTATTAGAGCTGCCTCATCCTAGAACATTCTGCCTGGACTCTGGCTGGAAGATCAAAGTTATCCCTTAGCTTCTGTGTCATAGCTACTAGTCCCATGCAAATATCTTAGATAATGAAAGGCTATGGTCCTAAGTGCTGATGTTTAAACAAGTGGATTGGTCTTTTATCTGATGGGTTGATACAGGTAGGGAAAATGATTGCAACTGAAGAATTATTGGATATGAGGTGAGTTTGTAGGTGAGTTTAAGAAGAACCTGTGATAAACTAATTTTAGGAATGAGAAGTTAATTCAAATAGAAAAGAGCATCACAACAAGAGAAGGGATAGAAAGCTGTTTAGTCATAGATGTTTAATGAGACTGCAAACAGTCTAAAAAATTGTTGATGTCACAGTTGCATTGCTATGACCTGTATAAAGAGATGTTAAACTACCATGTGATATCATTATTTATCTGCATTATAGTATGAAGTATGATTCCCTCACAAGGTTCATAACAGTGTTACATTATATGCTCTTCAGAAGGACAGGGAGAGATAAAAATGCAGGATCATGGAGTGGCTGAAAATGACAGAGCATTGAAAGCGAGTGAATTACAGTGTGAAGCAAACCTAGAAATGCTTTTTCAGTTCTGGTAGTTTCTTGGCATCACAAAGAAGGAAATGCCTAAATTTGCTTGTAACAAACTTGTAAAATGCCTGTGTGAGTTTAACTAGTGTGGATTGTTGTTAGTCTTTGCATAAAGCAATATATACTATGCTTATTTAGTTCATTCCCCCCATCAGTTCCATTAGAAGCAAGTCGAATTTTATTCAGAAATTGGCTAGAATGTCAAGCACAAGCACTGAACGATTTGTATAACAAATCCTAGTTATTCTCATTTTTAATTCATTTGTGGGTGTTAGATCATTGGGGGTGTACCTGTGGCTACAGAAAATGTAATATGACATCCTCAGAAATACCCAATATGGGTCTATTTCTGTTCACCTGAAAACAAAATCTTCTGAGCTTAAAAGGCAGGGATGAAGCTAGCACTGCCTACAGCTTTAAAACACTGCCTTTAGCTATTTTGACACAGACGAGATCGTAAGCACATAAACAGACATCATATGTGACTTTAGCTGGACAATTTACATAATTCAGTTAAGCACATGATTTGGTGTTTCTCTGGAATTGCTTTGATGTAGGCCAAAATGCTCAGTAAGCCAGGTTTAGAAATTGATTAAAACATTGAAGGAAAAAGAATATGAAGAAAACTTGAGTCCAGAGCTGTTAAAATGCTAAGGACTTAGAAAATACTAATCAGAACACAGATGTAATTAAACTGATGGGAAAACACTTTGTATTCAGGTTAGATGCAGATAATGCTGTTTGTGTGGGGGCTGTGCACTACTGCTTTTCAGGGCTGAATTTAAGTGTGAGCCCATGTGATAGTAAAGGAATGGAAGAGACAAGAATCCTTTTTTTTTAAACTCCAATTTCATTCTTCAATTTTTGGCAAACCTGTAGCTGCTTTTCCTGTGGTTTCCACTGTTTATCAGTGAGAGAAAGAACAAGCTTGGGAAAGATAATTATGTTATTACACTGTCTGTTATAAACTACTATTCTAAGCTTAGAGAAATTTTTAAGCTGTCATAGTTCTCATTCCACAAATAAGTATCTGTAATCCTTGTAAAATCAATTTGTCTCGACATAAAGGAGAAACATCCAGTCATCCATGATGCAGTTTTCTTTTTGTTTAGCAAAGTAAATTTGTATAAGACAGAAGCATCTGTTCCGGTTTAAAATATCATCAAAGGGTGTAGTTACCAATTAGGAGAGTGATGCAGAAAACATCCATGTCATCTTAATTGTATCAGATTTTGGTGACTGCGAAGAAAATTACCTTCCCAGGAGACTTTTCATCTCTCTTTCCCTCCCTCCTAGCTTTTCACCGGTTTCAAGATTTTTCTGGAAAAAAAGTTATTATTTGTGCAGGCTCTATAAATAGCATTTAATTCCACAGCTGCTGGGAACACAGTCATTTCCAGCATATCCACTGTTTCTGCTGGTGACTTTCTGGCAGCTGGAATATCCCTGTTTATTATTTTCTATTACTAGGCTCAGTAATAATAATAATAATTATGTGGAACTTCTGGTGCAAAAGTTAAAGGGGTGGATCTAGATGCACCTTGGAGTGCTAATGGTGTGCTACTTCTGGAAGTAGATATAGATTCTTTCGAAGATAAACCTTGGAGAAAGCCAGTAGCTAATCTCTCTGATTATTTCAACTATGGGTTCAGTGAATATACTAGGAAAATTTACTTGAAAAACAAGAGAATGTCAATGGCACTTGAAGTTCTATGAGTAACCTCATTCACAAATAAAATTATGGTACAGAACTGGAAATTTGGAGAAAGAGTTGGCAATACAGTTAACCAAACCTGATTTCACATCTCATCCTGCCTTATTCAAATCAGGAATTCCAACAAACAGGTGATTACCTGGCGCAATAGATGTGATTGGACAGATCATCAGTAGCAGTAGGGTGGGAGGATGGCAGCATGCTAGTGAAAACAGCAACATACAGTTTCTTTCAGAATGATCTAATCCTGAAGTAGACAATTTTACCAAGCCACCTCCTTTTTCCCCTCCAAGAGCTCCACCTACCCACTTCAACAACCCTTCCTCCCAGCCCCTCCAACTTGGCAGTTGGATATATAACAGTGCCACTACCAGACTTTCCATCACCACCTGGCAGTCCTCTACCTTCCCTCATACCCACAATAGAAAGTGGATGTTCTTCTGGCTGTGATTGTCATTCACACAAGAGTCAAAATCAGTGGGGAAGACAGGAAGAAAGAAAAAAGGTACCCAGAGTAAGCAGAACTTCTTTTCAGAGTCCTTGTTCCCTCTAAGCTTTAAATCTATATACTTTCCTTTCTTTGCTGAACCAGAGTCCAACGCCCATGCAGACAGCACTGATGCTTCAAGCCGTATCTTCCAGAATTCCTGTGCCATTTTTTAATGGCTTACATTAAGAAACAGTTGCAACAACATCTAGAACACCTTATGTAGCCCTAGAATGTAGGCAGGTGCCTCCTCTGATAACAAACCACTTTGCGTAAACAATGAAAGCATCCTTATAATTTCATAGATGATGCTGAATAGTACTGATTCTCCACCCTGCTCCCGCCTCCCCGGTTGCCATTAAGAAATAGAGAGTTCTGTCCCTCTTAACATACCTGCAATTACAAATTGTTAAGCTTTAAACCAAAATTTGTACCCACATGTATCTGCAATTTGGGGGATTGCATGTTATCTTACTAGTTAATTGTGTGGGACTTTGAGAAGTATGTCTTGCAAGATTACAAGAGGAATATTTATTTCCTAAAGAAGTTCTGATTGGCAAAAAGCAAGAACATTGCTTTTCATGAACAGTGGGAAATGGCTGAGTTTTCCTTTGCTACAGTAAGGATGAATTTTCCATGATAGAAAATATATCAATAAACCACTTGAGCTATATGAGAAACTCTTGTGTATTCGTTTCTTGTTTATTTTGTTGTTGGTTTTCATTTGTTGTTCAAGTTATATCTTTCCACTGTAACATTCTCCTAGGTGGACAAAGGTGCTTCCTTTTTTAAATATTGTGCAGTAGAAAGGAATGGGGCAAAGCAGTTGTACTCATTATCTTGAGGGATGGTGTCAATCAACTGATAACACAGCATGACTGGTTATCTATCTTCAGGTGACCAGTATATCACCATCAAGAGTCAGGATTTTATCCAAGTAATGGTATGAGAGAGAGTTTGCAGAATAGTTCCTGAAGCCATGGTTCATCCTTGTGGCACAGGAAGTCTCTTATTTTCATGTATATTAAATATTAATCCCCAAATCAAAGAAAACATTTTACAGTGCACTATTACTGTGATAACTGAATGTCTGAAAGTCCGAAACAACTGAATATACACATTTGATAATGTATTATTGATATTAGATAGTACCAGGAACCAAAACAATAGAGCAGAACTCTTCAGTATGACTCAGTACAAAAAAAAATCAATTTGTGCTCAAGACAGCTTAGTCTGTTTCTGTCAATTCCCAACTTGAGACAAAAAGTAATGGCTATGGGCTTCTTCTAGATAAGGCCTCAAAATTTTATGTTTGACAGCTAAATTATTTCTAATTTAACTTACATGACAGAATTTTCCAGGATCAGCTCACCACATTGTGTTGTGTCTCATATAACATAGAATACTAATTTCCAAAATGGATGGGGCTCTCTGGTCTTAAGAGCTGCACAGTTCTTTGTTCCAAAAAGTAGAGATTTCTTCAAAAATCTTTATTATAATAACATTATTACAATTCAGTGTAAAAAATCTAGTTTTGGAAATTGCATCATGTCTTCTGGTTATTTTGATTGATTTTATCACTAGGATCAGAGCTAGGGCAGCTTGAATGTCTGAAGTTGCACTTTTGGGTCTGGCATACTAATACTGTGTCCAACAGCATTCTTCAGGTAGATTATTTTTCCTTTTAAAAATAACTTTTTTTAAAAAAAAATTATAACTTTTGGACTGAGACCTAGCATCCAGTATTGCACTGCCTGTCTGATACTGCCTTAATTTAAGGAAGGAGCCCAAATGATTATCTTGAGTGTCTGCTAGAGAAAGATGCAAGACTTGCATTGTAGCTAGAGGTTGACTACAACTGACATACTTTGTATGGTACGTATGAGAGGATGAGAAATAACAGAACCTGAAAATGGGCTAAAATAACCTTGTCTGGTTCTTCTTGCCTTTTCTATTATGAGGCCGCATTGTGTAATAAAAGTAACTAATTTCTCATAATCAACTTCCATGATAGAAATTAATAAGCCTGTTTAGCTTCTGGATTAGTTTTCCTGAAAGATGTTTCACATTATCTCTTTTGAGAAAAAAGAATTGGAACAAGGGGCCACCTTCTTTCTAGAATAATTATTTTGCATCCTTCACGATCTGACTTTTGTAGCTGGTGAAGGGGAAAATGATGTTATGATTGCAAATGCTTTGCTTACTACTGGCCACTAGAATAACAAAAATGGCTTTATGGAGGGATATTTAAAAATCCCACCCTAATCCACAAACCAAAAACCAACCACCAACTGCTCATGTGTATGTTGAAAAATCAGCATATAAAAGTTGCACTATGTATATTTGCTATGTACTGCTGACATTCTGGAGTGAAAATTAGGATAACAAAAGCCTAAGGCAGTGTAGGGCAGTTAGCTAATAAAAGATGCTGAAGCACTTATGAATTAATATGAAGCAGCTAATTTGTCTTTGTCCATTTTAATGCTAATCTTTTCGTATCACATCATCTCCCAGACACTGTTTCTTACTGCAGGGCAAACCTGTGCTGAGTCAGAAATGGCCAGGAAACACAACTACTTATCCCAATATGCTTGATGCTCTGAATCTATTCCTCTGCCTGTGTGAGTCTGGCACTACACAATTGTTTTCAATGTCTGTACATACTGTAGTGTAGAATTTTTTCTCCTGTACCATGTAACAGTTGTCCCATAGGATCGTTTCCAGCTGGTCTCTCTGTTGTTTGGTTTTTGAGTTTTTTGTTGTGGTTTTTTTTTTTTTTTTTTTGGTGAGCTCATAAAATGCTATGAGCCGGGAGTGTACAAATTTTGTGCAGTGTTTCAAGCAATACGTCACTATCCATCACAGTGTTTTGGTTTTTACATAAGCATGTATGGCGTATTTTCTTCAGTAGAGAAGTATTCTTTTCTCTCCAGATCAGCTTTCTAGGCTCAGTGTGACAATTCCAGTACTCAGTTAATTTCAGAGGAAGAGCTGTTTTTTTAAATTCTGCTCCTTCCCCCCCCGCTATTCGGATTGCAGTTAATGCTGGACAAGAACTATTGGGTATATTTTTAGATCCACTTGGTGCATGTGTAAAGATGCACAGTTGGTACTTCTTGAGATGTGAGCTCTTTCTCTGAAATAGAACTCTGCTTTGCTTCCAGTATTAATCCACTGATTAATTGTAGGACCATAATATTGTACAATTTCCACAGTTTATGAAATTCCTGGAATTGACAGTACAGGTGCAAATTGTTGATTTGATGAGTATACTGGATTTATACCCAAAGCTTTTATTCACATAGACTATCATACTAGTGGTTTTATATATATATAAACTTAAATGAATTTAGATCAGGGTCTTGGAGTTTATTGAAGCAGCTGAAGATGCTGAATAAGCCAAACTGAATTTTTCAGTTATGCTTTCTTTAAAAGGAAGTTGTTTGCAAGTTAAGGTCTTTTGTTGAGCTGTTCATGAAAGAAATACCTGAAAGGGGCCCTTTTTTGATCTTCCAAGTTCTTCTTTGGAGAATTGCATGCAAAAAACATGACAAGTAGAATGGCTGAAGCACCGCCTTACGTATATAAGGTGGTTGGGCAAAGGACTGAGACCTAGAGAGGAATTGTGGTCTACCACTTTAAAGACCTTTGGACAAAGAGCACACAGGAAATATAATGATTGCTTCCATTGGGAAAGAGGTTAGAGCTCTTTTGAAGAATAAAGAGGCCCAGGTTGTGAAAAACAGCAATATTTAAAGTTTCTGGATAGCATGGTCTTTAAACTGGTATAGAATCATAGTTAGGGTTGGAAAGCACCTTAAGATCATCTAGTTCCAGCCCCCCTGCCATGGGCACGGACATCTCCCACTATTTTATGGCCCCCCTTCCATCCTCCTGCTATCTTTTTTCAAAGATGAGACTCTCAGCCTGCTTAGTTTTTATTTGAACAGAGGTGATTACATATTTCTGTTTGTCCTTCAGAATGCCTTTTTTTGAACTCTTTTCCAGCCTCACTGTATTCCTTTTGTGGTGAGGGGGCCAGAATTGCACATGACATGCTTGATGTATACCATGGATTTCTATAGTGACGTAATTTTTTTTTTTCTGCATTATTTCTTATTCTTTTGCTAAATTTTCCTAAAATCTGATTTTCTTTTTGACTGCTACTGAGTATTAAACCAATGATTTTTTTTTTTTTTAATGGAACTTTGATAGTTTTCTGCATAGCAGAGGTTTCTGTGAGACTCTGCTTGTGATTTCTGTTTGTCTCCATGTGTTCTCCATTTTCCATTTATCACTACTGTTTCCAGCCTTTGTCTCAATTATTTGTCCATTCAAGAATCTTCCTCCTTATCCCATGGCTATTTAGATTCCTTTAGCTCTTGTCATTGGTTCTTGTCAAAAACATTTTGTGATCTGTTTGGAAAACTCCAATACTGTGGCTTTTCAAAAGCAGAGAAGGCTCTTCCAAAAGAAGGTTCAGATGAAAGAACATGTACACCACAATCACAATTTGGCTATTTCACCCTTGGCTCCTTGCAGATTGCTGGCTCCTGCAGATTGCAGAATGCCTAGACTTTGTGCTCTATCTGTTTTTTAGTCTCTCCTACTATGCTATTTCAGACAGATCCTTTGCAAAATTCTGCAGTCGAATTTCCACTTGTCCTGATTTGCTACAATATTTCCCAGTTTCTAGATAAACATTTGCCTTGTAAATTCTACATTTTCCTTCACCTTGGATTATAAAGAGAAACATCAGATACCAAGAGCATTTTTAGTCATTGCAGTGTCTTATATCCTGATTTAGAGACATAATTAGGAGCTCAAACATCTAGGGTGGGATTTCTGTGGTTAATCATTGGTGGTCTGGCTTTGCTACCATTGAAGCTTTGGGGATAGGCTCTTTAATGGACTTTAAATCAGTCACAATAAAAATTCTAATCATGAATCATGTTAATGTTCAGGCTTAATATTGTCATTGCTATGCAAGGCTTTTTGGTCCGTATCCTGCACAAGTTCAGGCAGTGTTGCATTCCCTATGAGGTATACCTTATAAGAGTCTACATACATCAAATAGGAAGCCCAACAGTGCTACATGAAAAATTTTCCCCTTATTGTCCACCTTGCTCAGATTTTTAGGTGTAATAGTATGATAATTGTAAAGGAAGTATTTTAGAAATGTGTTCACAGAGAATGGTATGAAGAGAAAAACTTTAATTGACTCTCTTAAAATTCAGTTCTTTAAGAGCTTTGTGAAATTGCTGTATTTCTTAAATCATGTAGGAAATCAGCAACAGAATCCATTTATGTGAATAGCGTTAATGCCATCAAATTTAAGTTTCTCTATATGTAGTTACTGATGTGATGTATATTAGGTTGTTGATGTACTGACACAGTTTATCTTTGCAGTAGATACAGCAGATTACACGGTCAAGGAAAGATGTAATGAGCCTTATAACTTGGCAGAGAATTCCTGACACTATTGAAATGGGGAAAACAAAAAACACCAAACCCCCCCGCTCCCTCCCCCCAAAAAAGGAAATGTAACTTGGCTGTGTGAGATATTCATTTCCACTGTATCTGTTTAGAAGATGAGCATCAATGAACTCATTAAATCTGATGTTAAAATTTACATCATTAGATTTCAAAGTCAGCAAGCAGACATAATTATTTAATGATGGAGTTTCTCTGGGGCTTGGGGGCCATTTTGGAGAATGGAATGAATTGACAGACAGGTGGCTGTATAATGCTTATGGCTGATTTTAACAATGTGTGACAGTAAGAAAAATTAGAACTCATTAACATTCACTCGGCCCAGTGTCTGCACCACTGATCAATGGTTGGACTACTGTATGGCTTAAAATGCTTAATGAAGCTTTGTTTGACAGGAACCAACTGCTGCTGAAGGAAAACGTGGATGATCCGATAGCTGGCAGAGTATATATGGCCCGCGCTTAATAGACAAGGCAAATGTGAATAATTGGGGAGCAGAATGATGGAGAGGAGTCTTGTGGTGATTGATGAACTATATTATGGTTGACACAGACATTCTGTGTTTTGCATAAAAGCGTTAGCATCTGATTGAGTGGAAAACTGGGGGAAAGTGAGATTGCTATGTGATTAGTGGAAGGTAATCAGCCATCTGTTAGGCATAATATACTTACTAAAGATGAAGATAGAGAGCATATGTGTGCATGTGCTTACACAGCAACTATCACCTTTTATAAAAGTATATATGAAAATATAGAACTGTATATAAAGACCTAGCATAAGGCAAATAAATACTATCAGTTCATCTATTTTTCTTCTCCCACCAAAAAGAGTAGAAAAAGTAAAGAAAGCTTGTAGCTATGTTTGTAATTCATAAACGTGTTGTCTTTCCAGCAGACTGAAACAGTAGCTTCAGAAGTAACAGAAGCAAATAATTTGAGGTGTATTTTTAAAAATAATGGCATCATAACTCTAACTTTGATTATGATGATGAAAATAAGGCCATGCCTGCAAAGTATTGAGAGATGAACTTTTTATTAATCAGGACATATGTATTTTCAGCTGTTCACCAGGAAATTTAATATAATCTGATTTATACAGCTATTTGAGGTACAAAAAGGATTTGGTTTAGAAGAAAGCTAGAGTCTGATATAATATTGCTTGCTTGCCGACCTAAAACTGTCAATGATGCTACCAGGATTTTGTGATGTAGACAGCAAGACTGAGCTTGGTTTTTCCTGTTTACAAAGACCTTTAGTGGTAGTAGAGGTCCTGCTTACAAGGAAATTAACCACTTCTTTACCTCTTTTCAAAAGTAATTTTTGCATAGCAGTGTATAAACAGCAACTCTAAAAAATGTATTGTTTTAATATGTGTTCTAACACTTATGATAGTGGTTTAAAATCCATTATCTGTACATCGCACAAAATCTGGAAAAACAAAATACTCCAGAAATATAACAAATTCTAAGGCCAGCATTTAAAATCAGTCACTTAAAATATCAAACACCACAATATATAACCCTAAAGTACTGTTGAACTTCAATTTAACATCTATTTGCATATTTTTTTAGCAACTGTTTTAATCCACTAGATGACAACTTGGAATACAGAATATTATTCTTCAACACACTTTTTCAAATTTCAAACTAAAATTGGTTTTGCTGAAATTTATCACATGCCACTGATGGTATATGATGCAAATACTGGAACTGCTGAAGAAGGACTTCTGTGTCCCATCTTGCTATTTCCACCTCCCCTCTTTCAGTATGAAAGTAATATTCTGAACATTGGAGGGGAAAGTGTATAACTATAGACAATAGATGCAAGTATCTGTCTGAGAATGGGGTGGAGAGCAGCTAATTTAGTCATCTCAGTAGCTGGTGTCTTAACACAACTTTATGAATGCAGTTCTCACAAGGCTGCTGACCTAGTTAGATATATAGAAGTCTGACTTGCACATGGTCAGTAAGCCACAAAGCAGAACATACTTCTGATCAAAAGTATTTTGGCAAGTTTTATAACTCCTAAATTGCTTAAAGTAGATATGTCTGTGAGTTTGCTGTTTCTGCTGGGCTTTGTTGTTTGCTATTTAGTGGTTCAACATTAGAATTTTCTGTAAAAACACCTCTGTGCCAGGGACTTTCCTCTTTTCCTTTCCTATCCAATGCATGGGAGTGACCGTATCCTGCACTCGGAATGCCTTGCCAGTGCAACTCATGGGTCTGTGCAGGCGTGAAAGGGGAATGATGTTGCCTTTGCCGCAGTTGTGGATGAGCTGGGGGAGGGATCGCAGGGTGGAGCTTACTGTTTCTCCAGTGATTTGTAGGAGCACCCCTGTGAATGCACGGCTCCAGTGTCAGCTTTCTCGGAGAACGCAGGAGGACCTTTCGGTTTTCCTTTCTCACAGCGTAGTTGGTGGTTGGTGCCTTTTTATTCTGCCAGGAAAGGATTTGATGAATCTCTGCCCTAGTGTTCAGATTCGGTCATTTCTAGCTGCGACAAGTAGCTCCTTTCAAGCATTTGTGAGCTTTTTTAAAGCTTTCCCAGAACTTGTTAATTTGTATCCACAGTGTGTTTTATTACCTTTGTAGTTTTTTTTTTTTTTTTTTTTTTTTTTTTTTTAAGAATGTGAAGAGAATGATGTATTTTAAAGTTTCCCCACATACTTGAAGTGTGGCAACTTGTGATCTGGCAGAAAGAAAAGGACTCAAAGGACTTGACTTTTAAGAGCAACTAGGATTAAGGAGGCATTAGCTGTAATGCGGGGGAGCCAGTTTATAGAGTCAAGCACATCGTAACAAAAAACAGGTCAGCAGGTTTCTAATGGTTGCTAATTGCAAACTCGGTGTATCAAAGCTAGAGCTAAGCTCTGCATGCAGCATGGACTAGCTTTTGTTTGCTTCTGCAGCAGCATGTTTTAATTTTTGTTCAGTAATTGCTTTAGTGTCCTTACTTGAGCTGAGTCATGTTGAAAAACTCTGCTAGAGTGCCAGGGTGGTTTTTTTTCAGTGGAAAACCTACTAAACAAGTGCTGCACTTCCAATGTTTCTGTATCATTTAGTGATTCAGGCATGTTTAATTTGCTAACAGTAGACATGTAGAAATAAGGACCACATGTGCTTCAGCAAAATTTTATTTTCAGGACTTAATAATGTGAAGAATATGCTTAAAGTAATATGATAGTTTTGGCTGTTAGAAGTTGATTTATACACTTTAAAGCTGGGGCTGTGATCAGCAGTGTCTAACAAAAATATTTTCAAAGTGAGTGATTTGTCTAACACTGTGTTTTGAATATGTGTGGCAACAGAATTTAAGTTGAAAAATGGGCAGTGAAAAGAGATGGACTTGAAAAATATACTCATCATCCTGAAATGCTAATTTCAGCCTTGCTGCAGAGCTTTTTATTTGTTAGCATTTAATTCTGAAGTCTTCAAAAATCAAACTAAGGGTTGGAAATTGTACAGCAAGTGCTGAGATCAACTGGAATCTTTTTTCATTCTCTTTCCTTGATTGCACAAATAGAAAATTTTGTTCTGAAGTGCCAAATTAATATTTACTAGCTTAGTATCTAGTTATAAATATTCTTTTGTGGGGGCAATGTGGAAACAGTATTTTACTACAGGACAGGAAATAAAATCAAAAATCAAATTAATATTAAATATAATCTTTTGTCCTTGCTGGCTATGATAAGTAGACTGGTGTTTGGCTACTTCCTTGGTACTCTCACTGCTTGCAGTAGTCATCTCTGGATGCTGAGACTCCACTTGAAATATTTAGCGATATAACTCAGTTGTCACAGTGTAGTTGATTTAATAGTGAAAGGCACTGGTTTCTCTTCTGCAATCTTACAGCTATTATGCTAAAAGCTAAAATGCAGTCTTTATAGAAAAGAGAGTAAACATGTAAAAATATGGAATACTCAAATTAGTAGTTGTATAACTGAGTTAATGGCAGTCTTTCTACTATGGAAAAGGAATGCAAGAAGAAGTTGTTAAAAATGTAATTGAAGTATTTCCAATATGCACTGGTTAAAGCAGTGAAAAGGACCCAATCTTCCTAATTCTCCTAATGTAGACTTACTGAATATAGCTTAGGTTTGCAAAGCATTGAAGATACTAAAGTTGTATGTCAAAGGCAGGCATGTGGCAAATTTGATTATCTCCAAAATTAGGTAAAACCCAGATCTCCTACTGAATTAAAGTTTACGTAATGTTTTAGATACTACTTAGCTCCAAACCAGGTGCATGCTGTTCTCTTCTGCATAGAAGCCTTCTATAAGTGTATACTGATGACACAGCTTTTGGGCTTTAGTAAAGCCACTCCTTCAGTAAATATTTTGACATTTGGAGTTCTTATTTCCAAATTTTGACAGAGATGTTGCTTATTGCAACAGTTTTTATCTAACAAAACTACAAGAATTTAAATGTCAAACTAAAAGCTGCCTACAATAAATCAACCAAGTGTTGTCCATATTTGCTTTAAATTTGTGTTCAAAACTTTTGTTGAACATGATCAGTAGTCAAGCGGACAGTTAGGAAGTCTGAATAAAACTAATGATAATTTGTCTTTCGTAAATTTCAGGCCATAGAATATGTTCTAATGCATGCTACTTTAAAATACTAGTCCTATATTAACTTGTGGAGTTGAGTAAATTTCTGCTAGCTTTATCAATGCTTAGTTTCTATTGCAGTTGTAGAAAATCAGCGTGTATTTTTCATCAGTGAAAACTGTCATTTCGAAAGTGATTTTCTACAATGAGAGAAATGCAGTATTTGTTGGTTTTCGCAAAAATAAACCCAACAAAACAAACTTGTTTGTTCAAATCAACACAGTTTGAAATATCTATTGATTCTTGATCTTCTGGTGTAGAAAAGCTAGCCTAGATAGAATAATTTGTATAAGATTACCATACCTCACAGACATTTCCATTTACTCTGTCTTGTGGGCATTTTTGTTGCAAAAATTTGTAACAGGCAGTCTCTTTTCCTTTTCTCTTTGCAGCTATTTTGGAATGAATTATGGTTTAGGCTTTCCCATGTTAGCAATGGATGTAGCGCTTTCTCCCATGACAACACAAGAACTGGATCCCATGCCATCTGACGCATCTCCTATGCTTATAAACATGACTCCAACAGTAGAACAAGATGGGGAACAGGATGTCATGAAGGAGCTTGATTCTGGTCAGCAGTATGAAAAGCCTCCTCCTCTGCACACTGGGGCCGATTGGAAGATTGTTCTCCACCTGCCAGAAATTGAGACCTGGCTTCGGATGACATCTGAAAGAGTCAGGGATCTGACATATTCTGTCCAGCAGGATTCGGATAGCAAGCATGTGGATGTGCACCTGGTACAGCTGAAGGTAGGATGAATTTCATATTGCAGACTTTTCAGTGAAGGTGATTCACTCAGATCTTCTACTTGCAAATTAAACAAAAGGGCTTTTCATAACTGCTGCAATATGACAGCCTATGTTAAGTGAATAAGTCCTTTTCAGGGAGATAATAGAAACTGTCATTCTCAGATCTTTTTGCAACATTCCTTACTCATCACTTAATTCAACAGTCACAAGCACATTAACAAACATGTCCACACTCCAAGAGCAGCTAATACAACCTGACCAGACAGATCAGAAATGCTCAGAAATGGTCGTATTTATTTTAACAGGATTTAGTACCTAAACCTCCCAAATTTGTGTCCCAATATGCATGGCTACTCATCTGAAGACTAAGCAAATTTCAGCGGCAGTAGGGTGGAAAGGTGATCTAATGTTTGGCCTTTTAGTCACATAAAGGCTATGCTCAAGATTGAACTCAGGTGGGACTACATACAAAATTGTATGTAAACATGTAGAATATTTTTTCAGGTCTGAGTCATGGTAAGAAATGTGAAGTGAAAGGAATTGAATAGTAACAAACAGTAAATCAACCTTCACCTCACACCAGCAAGAAAATGTACTAGCAAAACTGGACTTTGTCCCCCCAAATCTGTATCTTATGTAAGCTGAAAGAGCAACAATCTCCCCACATCCTGACAACTGAAGACAAGTACCTTTAAACAATTTTCTCTGTCTTGGTCCCAGATTTAAATTTTGATGATGAATCTTTAAAGATATTAAAGAAATTCCAGGTGAAATTCGAACAAATAGTGTTTAGGACTGTATTTTTATGTTTGTCTGCATTGCTTGGTTTGCTGCAGCAGATGAAGCATGCTTTTGAAGATGGCAATCTCCAAAAATAGCAGGCAAATATTATCTCTTCAGACTAAGCTGTCTTCAGCATTGCATTCTGAGGCCTGTTTATGTGAACATAGTCTTCCTTCATACTCAGCGCAATGGTATTTTATCTGTGTTTATTTTAGGACTGGAGCTGTAGTCTGTCTTAAAGTACAACTCTGTGTACTAGCGCTAACCACAGAGCAGTTGTACTGTAATCAGTTCTAACCAAGGAGAAAGCCAGTCCTGAGGTTTTTTTATGGTTCCGCTACTTTTCTGGAAAATTTGGGGTAGATATTGCTAGCCTTTGATGAGAGAAAGGACCATGTCCACAGCATGCAGTAGGGTTTAGCAAATATGCCTGAAACGTATTTCATAACAAAACTTGCTGGACTCATTGCCAGTTCTGATCTGGAATTGCTTGTGGCCATCTTAGTGCACTGCTGAGCTGAAACGAAAGGACTGAGGGGCTTGTGGACGGTATTTGCACACAGCTTTGTCCTGCCTTAGAGCACAGACAACTGATTTGTGTCAACTTACAGAATAAGAATATTCTGTACACATAACTCATCCTCATACATCCACTAAAATGTTTTATGTCCAAATGGAGGTCAGTGAATGAATAACATTCTCCTTTTTAGTATTTATTTGTGAAGCTGCAACTGTCAATGGTAGCTCATAAAATACTTTCCTAATGTTTTCTTCTATGTGAGTGGTTGCTGTAGCACCTAGGGATTGTTTGGATCTAAGAAGAAATCTTTTTGATGTAACTGTAAAAAAGGACAAAAGAATAACATGAATAAATCTCAATTATCTGGTCTGCCAGCCTGGGGGGGCTGTCATTGACGCTGTCAAATATTCTATGTACAGACTGGACTCACAGGGAATTGTTCTTTTCCTGTGTGTTTATACACATGTGTATCTGTGTGTGTGCACGATTATGAATTGTATTTGAAGATATTTTTAAAATATTTGATATATTTTTAATTTTTTCACAAGTAACATAAAAAAGCTTTCAGCAAGATCTGCAATAGTAAAAAATGCAGCAAAGTCTTAATAAATGCATTAGAGATGTGTACAGAATTTCTGCAACCTTTAAATCTGTATAAAGACAAAAACAAGACTGTAAAAGCAAGTGTTGTGGAAATGCTTTTGTTCAGACTTCAGCTATATTTTAAATTGTTTATCTTTGTATCCTTCTGCATTATATATCTTGATGAAAATCAGCTAAGCAAAAAACAACAAACAAAACCTCAGAGCCTCTTTTTATATTCCTTCTGTGCTCTGATAATTCCCCTGGAGAGGTTCCTCCAACTGATCTGGGTCCTTCTGGAATTGTTGTGCCCATGCTGGACACAATGCTCAATGTGAAGCTTCACCATTGCTGAGTAGGCTGGAGAAAGTATTTTATGTGTTTACCAAATAACACATGCCATCTTAGTGTATCTTTTATATTATTTGTTTTTCCCACAGCAGCAGGAGATGTTTGATTCATTTTCAGCTCGTGATTCACTCTAATGCCCAAACTTCTTTGCTGCACTATGGATTTTCATTTCTCTTATCCATTATATATGTGAAATATTACGTGTAAGATTTTGCCTTTGTCTGTTACTGAGTTTATTTTATCAGTTTGTTAGTGGTTTGTTTTTTTTTTTTCTTTTTTCGGTGTTCCGTTTCTCAAGCGCGTCCATGATTTTTTTCAGTTTCTTCTGGTGTGTTTGAAGTATCTCCCCCAAAGCACACACTGCTTATTTAAGAGGCCTTTTTTCCACTATTTTGTCAAAATCATAAAGATAAAAATGAATGTTACAGACTGAGGGACTCAGGAAGAAAATCTATAACGTAATAGTTTCTGAGTATAATTATTAGCCTGCAAATGCAATAGTAAGGCAAACAAGTTTTTATTTTGTCATAGTTTGTTTTCCTCAGCCAGGAGAGGTCCAGTTCCCTTTTTATGCAGCTTTCTATTCATTTTGGATGTTTAAAGTTTATTTTCTTCCTCTGGCTGTCAGTTGGCTCATGGTGATAGGGCTGATGTGAGGATGTAGGCCATAGCAGACCTTTCATATTATTCCTTGGAAAATTGCTCAAGAAACAGATCATCTCTTTCTCTGGTGAATATTTAGTCTGTATCTCAGTTGCAGATTGGTCTATGCTTCTGCTCTTTCTGTAATGAAGAACGTTGTTTCTGTGTTGTGGCTTGTTCCCTGAGGATTTTGGTGTTTGCTGCCAATCTCTTTTTGTGCTACATAACTTAGGGTTTTACTAGCCATCACTGATCCTTTGAAAAATACTTGTTTCTCTCACTTTTGCAATGCCCTTTCTTAGAACTAGCCATGCAGCATGAGTGGGAGGCTTGTCTTATGTTGTCCCTTGGGAAATTTCCTGGAAAGCTCAGCTTCACATGAGTGCTTCAGTAAGCTAGATGCATGAACCATAACTCTCAGGGTTTTGGAGTGCGCTATATTAGTCATTTATCTGGTCATCACTCTTAACGCAAGCTGTGCTAAGATACATTTACATCTCTAACACATCCAGTATAGCTGTTACCAATTGCAAATATTTGTAAAAGAGATGGAAAAAAATGCTTTTACTACAAGCAAATTTAGAGTGCTCTCTCTGTCCTTGTGTTGTGTGAACGTGCTGAGATGCTTTCATGATCCATTTAGCTTATTTTATGCTGAATAAAATATGCTTGCTTTCACAGTGAGTTCTTTCTTGGAATCCTCCTGATGTCCAACTTGGATTCAATTCCAACTCTTCTGCTTTACTTTATATCCCTTAACACTCTCAGGGAAGGATTTTGCAATTCAACTCATTGTTTGCTTCTTTCTATCTTTCTGGGGAAAAAAAGCCCATCAAACCTCAAACAAAAAAAAAAAACCAACCCCCCTGTCAATTTGGATGATCTAGCATAATCTTTTGTATTTAAGATGTCTGTTAACTTCTAACTTATTGTGGAGAGAATCACTACACCACCAATGCAAAAGGGTACTGTAAGACTGTAGGTGTCTTTCTCATCCTCTCCTCTTGAATTCAGTAGGCTTTTAATAATTAGCTAATATTAAATATTGCTGGGTTAATGAATAAATACTGAAGGCCGGGCCAAATAATTTTTCTGAGTACTTTTCAACTTTTTTTTTTTTTTTTTTTTTATTTCCCTGTATCAATTCCTTTTCAAGAGCAAAAATCAGTATTTCCTTCAGATGTTAAAATAACTCAAGGCTGAGTCTGGAAGATAAGTTCATAAGTTCAATTTCTTATAGTTTGAAACTCAGAACTGTCTTTATCATAACCTGTAAGTGGACTTACTCAATGCTAGCAGCACTGCTGGAGTACCTCATCTACTACATGTCTTTTTGTCACACTAGAAACAGGGCTTTTCTTTCTTCTCACTTTTGATTTGATGACTCTCAATGGTTCTATTATGTTAAGGCTTGTGACAACATACTTTGCTTCTGCAGTTGTACAGCTTTTCATCTGTGCTACCTAAACTACCTTTAAGTGCACAGGTAAAGTTTTCTCAGAGTCTGAATCTGTAAACTGTATTGACAACACTGTATCATAAGAGAAGTTGGAGAGCATTGAACTGTATTCTATATAGAGTGCAATCCTGGAGACATTGCACATGCTGTTTGCTCACCTACCAGGTCAGTGCCTTAAAGGATAAAACTAATGACCAAGTAAGTGTCAATTTTCCAGGTACTAATTACATTTGGAAATTCTATGCAAAGTTGCTCAGACTTGCCAGGACTGGTGGTAGTCTAAGTTCAGAAATGCAAAATTTTAGGCAGCTGGATACTTGTAATGGAATGAGCAACAGAGGTGTACCTGTGGTATTTAGATATTCACAAACTCAATGAGCAACATGATTCAAAAAAGGAGCCAGGAGACCAGCATGGTTAAACAAGGAACTGCTGGGCAAACTCATGTGGAAAAAGAGAATCTATGGATTATGGAAGGAGGGGCTGGCCACTTGGGAGGAATATAGGACAGTTGTTAGAGGATGTAGGGAGACAATTAGGACAGCTAAGGCCTCCTTGGAACTTAATCTTGCAAGTCGGGTTAAGGACAATAGAAAGGGCTTCTTCAAATACATAGTGGATAAAACTAACACAAGAGGCAATATAGGCCCACTGCTGAACGAGGTGGGTGCCCTGGAGACAGAGAATATAAAGAAGGCAGAGGTGCTGAATGCCTTCTTTGCCTCTGTCTTTACTCCTGCAGACTCTCCCCGGGGCCCCCAGATTCCTATAGCCCCAGAAGGAGTCAGGATAAAGGAGGAGTTTGCTTTGGTAGATGAGGATTGGGTTAGGGATCAGTTAAGCAATCTGGACATCTATAAATCGATGGGTCCGGATGGAATACACCCACGGGTGCTGAGGGAGCTGGCGGAGGTCATTGCTAGGCCACTCTCCATCATCTTTGGTAAGTCGTGGGAAACAGGAGAGGTGCCTGAGGATTGGAGGATGGCAAATGTCACACCAGTCTATAAGAAGGGCAAAAAGGAGGACCTGGGTAATTATAGACGGGTCAGCCTTACCTCCATCCCTGGAAAGGTGATGGAACAACTTATTCTTGACACCATCTCTAGACATATCAAGGATGAGGGGGTCATTAAGAGTAGCCAACATGATTTTACCAAGGGGAAGTCATGTTTGACCAACCTTATAGCCCTCTATGAGAAAGTAACTAGGTGGATGGATGATGGTAGAGCGGTAGATGTGGTTTGTCTTGATTTCAGTAAGGCATTTGATACTGTCTCCCACAGCATCCTCACAGATAAGCTAAGGAAGTGTGGGCTTGATGATCAGGTAGTGAGGTGGATCAAGAAGTGGTTGAAAGGAAGAAGGCAGAGAGTTGTGGTCAATGGGGCAGAATCTAGCTGGAGGTCTGTGACTAGTGGAGTCCCTCAGGGGTCGGTGCTGGGACCAGTGCTGTTTAATATTTTCATCAACGACTTGGATGAGGGAACTGAACGTACCCTCAGCAAGTTCACTGATGACACTAAACTGGGAGGAGTGGCTGACACACCAGAAGGCTGTGCTGCCATTCAGCAAGACCTGGACAGGTTGGAGAGTTGGGTGGGGAGAAACTTGATGAAATTCAACATGGGCAAGTGTAGAGTCTTGCATCTGGGGAGGAACAACCCCATGTACCAGTACAGGTTGGGGGTTGACCTGCTGGAAGGTAGTGAAGGGGAAAGGGACCTTGGGGTCCTGGTGGATAGGAGGATGACCATGAGCCAGTGATGTGCCCTTGTGGCCAAGAAGGCCAATGGCATCCTAGGGTGCATTAGAAAGGGTGTGGTCAGTACGTCAAGAGAGGTTCTCCTCCCCCTCTACTCTGCCTTGGTGAGGCCGCATCTGGAATATTGTGTCCAGTTCTGGGCCCCTCAGTTCAAGAAGGACAGGGACCTGCTGGAGAGAGTCCAGAGCAGAGCCACAAAGATGATTAAGGGAGTGGAACATCTCCCTTATGAGGAGAGGCTGAGGGAGCTGGGTCTCTTTAGCTTGGAGAAGAGGAGACTGAGGGGTGACCTCATCAATGTTTACAAATATGTAAAGGGTGAATGTCAGGATGATGGAGCTAGGCTTTTCTCAGTGATGTCCAGTGATAGGACAAGGGGTAATGGGTGTAAAGTGGAGCATAAGAGGTTCCATGTGAACATCAGGAAAAACTTCTTTACTGTGAGAGTGACAGAGCACTGGAACAGGTTGCCCAGGGGGGTTGTGGAGTCTCCTACGTTGGAGATACTCAAGGCCTGGCTGGACAAGTTCCTGTGTGATGTACTCTAGGTTACCCTGCTCTTGCAGGGGGGTTGGACTAGATGATCTTTTGAGGTCCCTTCCAACCCTTGGGATTCTGTGGTTCTGTGATTCAGGACTGCATTGCCGCCTACGTTCTGTCCTAATGTTTATTCTGCTCTGGTCATTAAAGTCTGTTAAGAATGCATTCCTGAAGGCCCAGTCTTAAGTTCCTAATGAAAAAAAAAAAATAAGTTGCTCTATTTGCTTATAACATTTTTCAACAAATGCATGAATTTATTGGGTTACTGCTAGTTATGAATTACTGTTAATGCTGAAACCATTTTTGGTGTTACAAATATTTTATACTAAGTAAGTACATGTTAAGCCTATGTAGGCTTTTAACATGGTTTTAAAACTTCAAATATCTGACTAGTGCAAGTGACAATATTGGTTTATTAATAATCAGACTGTTTTTCAACAGTAAGTTTAAAAAAAAATGTTTGTAAGCTAATTTTAAGTTATGCTCTAGTGTAGTTGTAGATAATGCTGACACTTCAAAATTAAATTTTATGCTTTTAATGTTTAGCTAATGCACATTAATAACTATTTTTTAAGCAAATAATGGCAGGTTAACACAATAATTTTTTAAAAATAGGTGGATTTAAACTGTGCCATGTAACCTAATAGGAAAACAGCTTCCGCCTTCTTCTGTCAGTATTGTTCAGTCTGCGCAGATACAGTGAAGTTAAACTGATTTTCATTCTCCTCTTAGAATTTAATAACTAAGTCTATTAATATAAACCATATTTGTGCAAACTCATTGCCCTCTGATCATCTGCTGGGGTGCTATAGGAGAAAGTATGAACACAGAAAGAGCTTACATACTTTACTGGAGATTCAGTTGCCTTTTAAAGAAAGCTGGTTTTGCTGGAAAAATGAGAACTACTTAGTTAGTCTGCTGTTATCTAAGTATCAAGGGAACGAAAGTAGCTAAGAGCAGGAAAGGGCTTAACTGGTAACCCCAGTGATAATGGAGGATCTGGTTTGCATAATTTATCAGGATAAATGAATAAATAATATATGTTGCAGGCAGTGTTCTGGACCCTTTTTAAGCTTGGACTTTCTATCTAGAAGAGCAGAGAAAGGATACCAGTAAGAAATTACTGGAATTACTGCTTTTGTGATGAAGTGACTTGATTATTCCTAGGAGTGGTAGAAGACATCAGCATTGGATATCCCTAGAGCAAAAAGATTTTTAGAAAAGGAAAAAAAAAAGGAATAAATCAATCAATCAATCAATAAAGGCATGGGTTACCTAATTGACTCAGTTGGGGTCTGTATGCATGGCCTTTGGAAACTAATAATGAAAAATTTGTGGAGCATTTAAGCTTCCACTTAATGCAAGGGTGCAATCTGAACATCTCCTTAAAACAACATGAGTTATTTCAAAACCAACCCAGTAAGGATACACCGAGCAAAATTACTGTAACCTGTGGAATTCCCTACAAGGGAGTGCTGTTCTTGCAAGGGTAGAGATGCATTCGTTAATTTGAGCACTACATTTGGTCATAGAAGAGTGATGTGTAGTTCAGGGAGTTGCAAATATAAGAGCAGAATAGCATCTGCAATGCTATGAAGGTCTTAAGGTTGTCCTAAAATAGACATTGGGATTATTCAGCAGTCAAGAGACTTTGGAGAAAAAAGTTGAACATTTGTTTGTGAAAAGGGAATTGGAGCTCTAAGATGAGGAGAAAAGTGGGTGTTGCACCACTCAATTTCTTCATCTAGTTCTAAAAATAAAAACTGTGAAATCGCTCTCATTTGGATATCTAAGCTTTAGAAATACGTACAGTTATACAATATATACGTGAATGCATGTAAGTGCACTTTGACAACATATATTGATTATTTCTCCCTCTTCTTACTTCACATTGCTCCTACATTAAAATATGCCAATAAAGGCTTTACAAAATGAGCTAATGTACTCTACCAATGGTCTCTGGAGAAATATAAAGGCAAATATCAAATTCCATCACAGATGGTACCTATTACCATCTTCTTTAGTCTGTATCCTAATCTGACTGGAACACAAACATTTACTAGATATAATGATGTAATGATATGAATCCTTTTCATAATTATGAGAAAATGTTAAGTCATTGTGCAAATTAATTACTCAAAATATGTGAACATAATAACACCTACTGATGTCCATATTTACTGGAAAAAACTAAATACTATTTCAATAGTGTAAGTAAAACTTAGTAATGTCAGCTTTTTAAATTAAAGGTCATTGATGCTACATAATTATTTATATTTGAAAGTAAGGATACCAGTGGGAATTTTTTGTTATGGTATCTGTGACTTGGTTGAAATAATTAATTGTATAAAAATATATGTATATTTGTAATTATCTATATGTGTATCTAAACAAAAGCATGTGCACAAAAAGAAGTGCCACATAAAATCTTCCTGGTACTTTTTTTCTTGAGGACTTGTTAAAGTCTATATGTGTTTTAGAAGGTAGGATATAATGATGTTTTATAACAGTCATCTATGAACGGTCATCTTCGTGAACTATTAAGTTTACAGATGCCTTCTTGCTTTGCCTATTTCAGTAGGCTTTGTGGATCTATTTCTTATTAGGCATTACACTGGTAGGGTTTGTTGCTTTTCCAATTTATAATTACGTGTCACTTATAATATATAAAAACTGTAATATGACATAAGGGAGTAGTCAAAGAACAAGCACAGAAAATTGCACAAAATGTAAGGAATTCTTTAGTTTGCTTCCTTATTGCCTGATGGGCTTTTATTATGAGAGAGTTGACAGAAGAAATTTCAGGTTATAGGATGATTGCTCTCTGAATACCAGAGATGCAGCATGAATATTTCAGTACCATCACATACTTGCATTTTAGTAAGAACAAGTTCCACAATTTCTGATTTTTTTTAAATAGCTTTTGTAATTTGCCTCTCAAATTATATGAATTCTTCCTCAGAATCAAATCCTTTTCTGTATAGTTAACCATTAAAAAGCCTTCTGTGAATTGCAATTGAAATCTCAGAACTAACAAGCAAGTAAGCAAGCAGAACAGTTTTGTGTATTTTCCTGTGGAGAATGTAATGACATGTCTGTATAGCTATGTTTATACTTTTGAGATGTTGCCCTATGCATAGTACCCATCCTGTGAGTGGGCTGTATGAGATGTGTTCTGAGGGACTGAGATGATGTTCATGTGGCCTTGCCACAGCTTGAGCTGTCACCGTAGGGTGGTCTGGGAATTGTACTGGACCTTTAGCTTTTCTCAAAGATTGCTCTGGAGCTTGACTTCATTGTTTGCAGCTAATAAATATAGCTGGGTGGCAAGCCTGGGCAAGAGCCTAGGTGCAGGCAAATGTCTCACTGACATTGTAGTTGTAGCAATGTCATCTTCAGAAAAGGTTATAAACACAGACTATGTATTTTTTCATGGATTGTCTTATGCTTCCATGAGTTGTGTAAAGAACTATTAGCAGTATTACATCCATCCATTCATCCAAAAGATTTGATCTGAAGATTTTAATGTGTTCCATGTATCCATCTCTAGTGATGTGCAGAATCAGAAATAGATGAACAAGCATCCTCTCTGAACAGGAGCTGAACCATTTACAGTGGACTGTGCAGAAACAGGGAGGAAAAGGAGAATTAATGCCTCCCAGTTCCATCTGTTAAAGCCTTATGAACGCTGTCTCCTCTTTCTCCCTGTTGTAAACGATTCCCTGGGGGAAGATAATAGCTTTTGTGGAGCCAGCTATAATTCTATGCCTGGCTTTTCAAAAGATGGTGCACTTTTTTTTTTTTTTTTTTTTTTTTAAATGTTTCCATTTTTTTTTGGAAAAAAACCCACATGTAATTTAGAAGGCAGAAAGCAGCACTGTGTTAGAAAATACAGCATTCTCAAATTCTGGCATTTCATAAGTTTTCACAAAAATATAAAATCTGCTGAATGTAATAATACATTGCAATTTCCCTTACCCATCTAGCAGCATGCTTTCTTTTCATAATCTATAGTAGCTGAGAAAATGCATCTCATAGATTTCAGTGAACTGTATTGCTTTTATTCTCCTCAGTTTGCCATGCAACCATCCCTGTCCTTAGCTGTGGTTACATGCTTCAAAAGGGACTTGAAACAAGTTACAATATACAGTCTTATCTTTTGATGTGGACATTCATCTCCTTGTGTTCTGATGGGTACATTTGCTTCTGATCACAAATTATGCAGGCATTCAAAAGGTGAAAAAGCAAGTAACATTTCTGCAGAATAGGTTCATAATTTATCTGGTAATGTTTAGGGAATAAATGATTTTATATGTGCATTTCCAATGTGATTGTGATCTGACATTCTGAAATATGCTCTTTTTAATTACTGAGATATGTATACGGGTATATATGCGTGTAAATATGTGTGTGTGTTTATATCATGTTTGCAATACCCTGAATGAAATTCGGTGCCGCTCCTATCTTGGTATTTGTATATCCAGTTATTCCTCATGCCTTTTGTTTGTTCGGTTGTTTTTTTTTTTTTCTTTTTTTATTTCACAATGCTTCCAAATTATCTGCCCTAAAATATTTGAGCTACTACACTACATTTCACTTCAGTACATCACTTCATTTGTGCATGTGTGTAAGATCTCGGAGTTTGCAGTTCACCTTGCTCTTCGTAGGAACCAAAGTAGCAATCATACTGAAAGATGGATGTTCTATTGTAAATGGTGCAAAGTATCCGTGCTTTTAGATACAATATACAAACAACCCCCAAATAATAGAATTGAATTTTAAAAGCTATTAGGTTATCTGGGATGAGCAAATGGCCTATAAACTGTTCAGCTAGCTTGTATGACAGGTATGGATGGAATTTGTTACTACATCCCAGCACTCTCCAGCAGCTAGAAGACAAAATCATCAAATGGAAGTCTGCAAAACCATTAGCCAACTATGCTCTAAAAATCATAGAGCTGAAATACTGAACTGAATACTCTCACTTGCTCTTCAGCAGTTATTTTTAAGGATGTTATTTTTAAGATGTAAGCAAGGCTAGAAACCTTTTAGTTAAATCCAGTATTTTGAGGTAATAAATAAATTTCACAATGTGTACACTTAGAATATTATCAGGTATCATGAGATTCATAATAAAATACAGGGAACAGGGATATTTCCAAGGGCAGTACAGTAGGATTTGTATCATCATGGTCCCTTTTAAGCTATTCTATGTTTTCTATGCTGAGGTAATCTGGACTTCTTTCATATGGCATTTTTACTTGAAATGGATGATTTTGATACATTGGATTCAAATAGCAAATGCTATGTGATGTATTACCTGTAAATGTGTGTAACTTCATATGGATTCTTGCATATGATGCACACAAATATAGTCTTCTGTTCAAAGCGTGGTTTAAGTGTCCACATTACTTACGAATATGGAGCATGTAAGCAAGTCCAGAGAAGAGCCATGAAGATGATCAGGAGGCTGGAGCACCTCTCCTATGAAGGCAGGCTGAGAGAGCTGGGCTTGTTTAACTTGGAGAAGAGAAGGTTCTGGGAAGATCTTACAGCAGCCTTACAGTACCTAAATGGGCCTAAAAGAAATCCGGAGAGGGACCTTTTACAAGCACAGGTAGTGAGAGAACAAGGGGGAATGGCTTTAAACTGAAAGAGGGTACATTGATATTAGACAGAAATCCTTTACTGTGAGGGTGGCGAGGTGCTGGTGCAGATTGCCCAGAGAAGTTGTGGCTGCCCCATCCTTTGCAGTGTTCAAGGCCAGTTTGGATGGGGCTTTGAGCAGCCTGGTCTAGTGGAAGTGGACCTTGCCCATGGCAGGGGGACTGGAACTAGATGATCTCAAAGTCCCTTCCAACTCAAATTATTCTATGGTTGTTTGAATCTAGGACAGCAGTTCAGTGTGAGGGATTAAGGCAGAAGTACATAGGAAAAGTATACATGGGAAAGGAGCCAGTCTCTTTTTTTCCGTAGGAATATTGTATCTCTAGTTACAAACAGCATTGTTTTCTTTCAAAGAAAAACAAAATACTGACAATGCTGCATTTGTTTTCCAAACTTAAGGTTTAATAAGTAAGGAATGCTGAAAACATGCTTTTTTACCACGTTACAATTTAAATTATATGCTTTTCATCTTCAGCTGAGCTCTGCAAGAATAGCTTCCTTGACTCAAATCTGTTCCAGATTCTTTCTTGATCTTAATTATGAATGAAATACGTATAATATCTGTCAGCATCTACCCCTGTTTTCCTTCTCTCTCTTTTTAACCCTAAGGAATAAATAAATACAACATCAAGCTAAGTGTTTGAGTGGCAAAGACTTTATGGTGATCTCCACTGCAATTTAAATCACTGTTCTCAGTTTTATAGTTACAGTATTTGGGATCAATTTGTGAAATTTGCATCTGTTCTTAACTGTTAGCTGGATTTTCTTTGCTACAGTGTTGTCTTACGTAGAGGATCTGTCAAAGATAGCAAGTCAGAATGACAGGGCCACACCTGTAAATTATTATAGAGGATGCTTGAGAAATTACCAAGGAAAAACCCACTTTGTATAGGTATCTCACTGCTGAAAAAGACAATTTCCCTATTCAAAAGAATGCAAGTATTGGTGTGGAGCTGCTCTGGAGTTTTATTTTGTTAGGCTGCAAACTGGTTTCTAGCTATCAGTTCCTAGTTTTATTGTCCAGCCTCTCTTCCCTATTTTATTTCCCTCTCTGCAATTCCCAGGTTCTCTCAAAATTTTTGTCAAAACTCCTGTCTTCCTGTTTGTCCTTCACCAAAGCACATTGCTGAGTCATCTGCTACCATGCTGAATTGCTACTTCAAAATGCAGTTCATTCTTTCTTAACCTGAACCAATGCCATGCTCTGTGGAGAGGGCAGGAGCCTGCCAAAGCACATTTTAAGGAGTACTTACTGCATAGAAATGGAGAGAAGTAGAAGACAGTGCTGGACATGGACCTTATTTCATTCTAGTGCCTTTTAAGTCTGGCTTTGTGTAATTTCTATAACCATAGAAGACTAAAGAAAAAGTTCAGTTCAAAATCTTTAATACCTTTTCTCATATATTCAAAACAATGAATACATAGGCTCTTACGGTGCAGGATTTGCTTCTGTTTCAAAGAGTTTCTAGTATGGTCATGGTAGGTTCATGCAGAAATTAACTATTCAACACCTGGCTCTGTTTGTTGACACTTGCATCCTGCATTACTGTACTCTGATCTCCCTGATGTTAAAAGAAGGTTTTATACTTAGTCTTGCATCTTCCATTATTAAAGACCAAACTTCAGTTGCTATGATTGAATTGATACAGGTTTTGTTGCCTTGCTGTTTGAATAATCCGGCCATGAATAAGACATACAGCTATTAGCATTTCTGGAAAGGAGGCAACTTAATTTTGGTAGTGAAAAATCATAATTGGGAAGAAACTGCAAATTAGACATCTACAAGAATTTCTAAGAATTATCCATTAAACTACAATTATTAAATGCTTCAAGTCTACTTTGAAAGCCTCACTTCATCAAGTAAACTTGGGGGTGTTGGTCGATGAGAAAATGAACATGAGCCAGCTTCAGTGTGCGCTCACAGCTCAGAAAGACAACCGTATCCTGGGCTGCATCAAAAGGAGCGTGACCAGCAGGTCCAAGGAGGTGATCCTGCCCCTCTACTCTGCTTTCGTGAGACCTCACTTGCAGTATTTTGTGCAGTTTCGGTGTCCTCAACATAAGAAGGACATGGAGCTGTTGGAACAAGTCCAGAGGAGGGCCACGAGGATGATCAGGGGACTGGAGCACCTCCTGTGTGAAGACAGGCTGAGAAAGGTGGGGCTGTTCAGCCTGGAGAAGAGCAGGCTGCGTGGAGACCTCATAGCAGCCTTCCAGTTTCTGAAGGGGGTCTACAAGGATGCTGGGGTGGACTCTTCATCAGGGACTGTAGTGACAGGACAAGGGGTAACAGGTTCAAACTTAAACAGGGGAAGTTTAGATTGGATATAACGAAGAAATTCTTTACTGAGAGGGTGGTGAGGCACTGGAATGGGTTACCCAGGGAGGTTGTGAATGCTCCATCCTTGGCGGTGTTCAAGGCCAGGTTGGATGAGGCCTTGGGTGGCATGGTTTAGTGTGGGGTGTCCCTGCCCATGGCAGGGGGGTTGGAACTAGATGATCTTGAGGTCCTTTCGAACCCTAACTATTCTATGATTCTATGATTCTATGGTTCTATAATCAAACTGTTCCAGGAAAGCAGACTTTGCTTTCTTGCAGAACCAGCTGCAACTGGGAAATTACTGCGTGCAGGGAAGTATACTTAACCAGGGCCAAAATCAACAAAAATTAAAAATGCTAACCAAAGTCAAAATCTCTGCATTCAGTAATATATAGAAAGCAGGGTAACTAATGTACATTTGTCGTGGTTTAAGCCCAAGCTGTAAATCAGAACCACGCAGTCTACTGCCCCCCCCACCTTTCTTCCCTCCGCTTCTGGAGGGACGGGGAGGAGAATCAAAAGAATGCAGCTCCCACGGGTTGAGATAAGAACAGTTTAATAACTAAGGTATAACACAAATCACCACTGCCGCCACCAACAATAACAACGACAAGAGAAATAACAAGGGAAGAGAATACGATACCGCTCCGCCGGAAAAGACAGCCCGACCCACCAGGGGACGTGCCCTTCTGGGTAGCTCCCAGTTCCATCCCCTGGCATGACGTGCTGTGGTATGGAACACCTCCTTGGCCAGTCTGGGTCAGGTGTCCTGTCCCCGCTTCCTCCCGGCCCCTCCTCCTCCCTGGCAGAGCATGAGACTCACAAAGTCCTTGGTCAGTCTAAACATCGGTGTTATCAGTTTTTTGTTCCCAAGCCAAAAGTCAAAAACACAGTGCTGCAACAGCTACTAAGAAGGAAAAAAAACCAAAACTGACTGCCACTGCTGAACCCAGGACAGTATCCACCCCTTGTTCCATACCATTCACGTCATGCTCAGATCCCACATTTTCCATATACCCTCACTCTCATCTTGGTGCACTGTTATCTTAGTGCACGGACCAATTCCTATAAAGCTACTGAGTCCATTCGGTTCATGATGTTGGGCTCCATCTCTTGGAACAGTCTTTCAGGGCAGAAGAAGCTGTATGCAGTGTTGGATCGTTGCCTGCTGATGCTGATCATTCCTTTACTGTAGAACTCGTCCGGTTCTATCAAAGTTCATTCTCTGTTGGGATGATGGTCGGAGGGAAGTCAGAGCCAGTCGCTGGTGCCCTGCAGACTTCTAGTTGATGGACTATAGCAGGCAACAGCGTACAATTGAGTTCATTGTCTGTTTTCCCCTAAAATCAAATCCCCTTGAGGTACGCATCGGACTTCCCCATCTTCCCGCATTACCCACCAAGTATATCCAGGTCCCTGAGCAAAAGCAATCCCACGAGTGGGTTTGCCTTTACCTGAAGCAGGAATAACCCAGACTGTCTTCCCCAGCAAATTCTTCATGTGCACCACAGGAACTTTGTCCCCCTCTACAATATGTAAAAGTTCTGACTGGGCTGGGCCAGCCCTGTTGGCAGATCCTCTGGTGTTGACCAACCAGGTGGCCTTTGGTAAGTGTGTATCCCAATGCTTGAAAGTTCCCCCACCCATTGCTCTCAGTGTAGTTTTTAACAGCCCATTGTACCGTTCGATTTTCCCAGAGGCTGGTGCATGGTAGGGGATGTGATATACCCACTCAATGCCATGCTCTTTGGCCCAAGTGTCTATAAGGTTATTCCGGAAATGAGTCCCATTGTCTGATTCAATTCTTTCTGGGGTGCCATGTCGCCACAAAATCTGGTTCTCAAGGCCCAGGATAGTGTTCCTGGCAGTGGCATGGGGCACAGCGTATGTTTCCAGCCATCCGGTGGTTGCTTCCACCATGGTAAGCACATGGCGCTTGCCTTGGCGGGTTGGTGGGAGTGTGATATAATCAATTTGCCAGGCCTCCCCATATTTATACTTCAGCCATCGTCCTCCATACCAAAGAGGCTTTAACCGTTTGGCTTGTTTAATTGCAGCACATGTTTCACACTCGTGAATAACCCGGGCAATAGTGTCCATTGTTAAGTCCACCCCTCGATCACAGGCCCATCTGTATGTTGCATCTCTGCCCTGATGGCCTGAAGTGTCATGGGCCCACCGGGCCAAAAATAATTCACCTTTATGTTGCCAATCTAAGTCCATCTGAGCCACTTCAATCTTAGCAGCTTTGTCCACTTGTTGGTTGTTCTGGTGTTTCTCAGTGGCCCGACTCTTGGGTACATGGGCGTCTACATGGCGTACCTTCACCACCAGGTTCTGCACCCGGGCAGCGATATCTTGCCACAGTGCAGCAGCCCAGATGGGTTTACCTCTGCGTTGCCAGTTGCTCTGCTTCCATTGCTGCAACCACCCCCACAGGGCATTTGCCACCATCCATGAGTCAGTATAGAGATAAAGTACTGGCCACTTTTCTCGTTCAGCAATGTCCAGGGCCAGCTGGATGGCTTTCACCTCGGCAAACTGACTCGATTCACCCTCTCCTTCAGCAGTTTCTGCAACTTGTCGTTGAGGACTCCATATTTCCCACAATACGGCAGGACCCATCAGTAAACAAGGCATACTGCTTTTCACTTTCTGACAGTTTATTATATGGTGGGGCCTCTTCAGCACGCATCACCTCCTCCTCTGGTGACATTCCAAAATCTTTGCCCTCTGGCCAGTCCATGATGACTTCTAGAATGCCTGGACGACTGGGATTTCCTATTCGAGCTCGTTGTGTAATTAGTGCAGCCCATTTACTCCATGTCGCATCGGTTGCATGATGTGTAGAGGAGACCCTGCCTTTGAACATCCAGCCCAGAACGGGCAACCGGGGTGCCAGGAGGAGCTGTGCTTCAGTGCCAATCACCTCCGAAGCAGCTCGAACCCCTTCATAGGCTGCCAGTATCTCTTTCTCAGTTGGGGTATAGCTGGCCTCAGATCCTTTGTATCCCCGACTCCAAAAGCCGAGGGGTCGACCTCGAGTCTCCCCTGGAGCTTTCTGCCAGAGGCTCCAGGTAGGACCATTCTCCCCAGCTGCGGTGTACAGTACATTTTTTACATCTGGCCCATTCCGGACTGGTCCAAGGGCTACTGCATGAACTATCTCACGTTTAATTTGCTCAAAGGCTTGTTGTTGCTCAGGGCCCCATTTAAAATCGTTCTTCTTCCGGGTTACATGATAGAGAGGGCTTACAATCGAACTGTAATTCGGGATGTGCATTCTCCAGAACCCCACAGCACCCAAGAAAGCTTGTGTTTCTTTCTTATTAGTTGGTGGAGACATTGCTATTATTTTGTTGATCACATCTGTAGGGATCTGGCGACGTCCATCTTGCCATTTTATTCCCAAAAATTGAATCTCCTGTGCAGGTCCCTTGACCTTACTCCGTTTTATGGCAAAACCAGCTTTCAGCAGGATTTGGATTATTTTCCTCCCTTTCTCAAAGACTTCTTCCGCTGTATCACCCCACACAATAATGTCATCAATGTACTGCAGGTGTTCTGGAGCTTGCCCCTGTTCCAGTGCATTCTGGATCAGTCCATGGCAGATGGTAGGGCTGTGTTTCCACCCCTGGGGCAGTCGGTTCCAAGTGTACTGGACGCCCCTCCAAGTAAAAGCAAACTGTGGCCTGCACTCTGCTGCCAAAGGAATTGAGAAGAATGCATTGGCAATATCAATCGTGGCATACCACTTGGCTGCCTTTGACTCCAGTTCATACTGAAGTTCTAGCATGTCCGGTACGGCAGCACTCAATGGTGGTGTGACTTCATTCAGGCCACGATAGTCTACTGTTAGTCTCCACTCTCCATTAGACTTTCGCACTGGCCATATGGGGCTATTAAAGGGTGAACGGGTCCTGCTGATCACTCCCTGACTGTCCAGACTACGGATCAGTTTATGGATGGGAATCAGGGAGTCTCGGTTGGTGCGATACTGCCGCCGATGCACTGTTGTGGTTGCGATTGGCACTTGTTGTTCTTCGACCTTCAGCAACCCCACAACAGAGGGATCCTCTGAGAGACCAGGCAAGGTGGACAGCTGTTCATTTTCCTCAGTCTCCAAAGCAGCAATACCAAAAGCCCATCGGTACCCTTTTGGGTCTTTGAAGTACCCTCTCCCGAGGTAATCTATGCCGAGGATGCATGGAGCCTCTGGACCAGTCACAATGGGGTGCTTTTGCCATTTCCTTCCAGTCAGGCTGATCTCAGCCTCCAGTACAGTCAACTCTTGGGATCCTCCTGTCACTCCAGAGATATAGATGGGTTCCACTCCTTGACAGCTTGACGGCATCAGGGTACACTGTGCACCGGTATCTACGAGAGCTTTATACTTCTGTGGGACTGATGTGCCAGGCCATCTGACCCACACAGTCCAGTAAATCCGATTGTCCCCTACCGCCACCTGGCTGGAGGCAGGGTCCCTCTAACAGTCATCACAACGTTGGACACCTAAGTCGTGTTGAAAGGGATTATTCTTCGTTATCACAGGAGCTGGAGTAAAATCAGCTCTTCCGCTCCATCTGGGAACCTGCTCACCAGAGACTGAAGCCGCAGCTCTCATGGGATGATTAGTCTTGACCCTTGTTCCTATTTTCAATTCATGCACCCGTTCCTCCAAAGCTGAAGTAGGTTTTCCATCCCACTTCGTCATGTCTTCTCCATGATCCCGCAGGTAAAACCATAGGGTGGCCCGTGGTGTTTGCCTTCTATATCTTCTGTCTTGAACAATAGGACGTCTTTTGTTAACAGCTGAGACGTATGTTGGTACACGTGAGGAGCTGGATAAATCAGATAGATCGTCCCTCAATTGTTTGACATCCTGGGACAGTTTTTCCACAGCTGAGATGATGGAAGGGGTGAGATTGTCTTCGAACTCTCAGAGTTTATGAATCATTTCATCCACTGTTGGTGTTACTATGTCACCCCAGGTTACCGTTGCCAATGAATGGGCATATGATGACGGTGCATTCCGTGTAAGTTTTCGCCACATGGGTCGTGTACATTCGACTTCATCTGGGTCTATGGGTATATCTCCGTTATTCGGTTTGGTGTGATAGATCATCTCTACGATGGCTGATTCCCTCAGAGACTGGATGCCCTTGTCTAAAGTAGTCCACTTGGCCGAACGACTCATAACATCATCCTTGTATGGAAACCTTTCTTTCACAGCTGCCAAGAGCCGCCTCCAAAGACTGAGGGACTTTTTCTGTCTTGCAATTGCTTTGTCAATTCCCCCTTCTCTAGCAAGTGATCCCAGCTGCTTGGCTTCTGTACCTCCTAGTTTGTGACCATCGGCCCCATTGTCCCAGCATCGTAGCAACCAGGTGATGATGTGCTCCCCTGGTTGACGGGTAAAATCTTTTCGCATATTCCGTAGCTCGGTTGAGGTCCGAGGTCGAGAAGTCACCTCTTCTTCTTCTTCTTCATCATGGGATGATGACTCCTGATCAGGTGGTGGCCCGGGTGGTGAATACATTGTTTCTTCATCTTGCTTCACCCTTCTTGCCTCTTTTTTGCTTTTTCTCTTGCATATGGGGGCAATCGATATTGGTACGAATTGGTCCTCTGGTTTAGCTGCAGTCATTATCACTGTGCTTTGAGTAGCAACTGTACTTGTCGCTGGGGGTGGTGTAGCTGCTGTGGTTGGGGCTGGGGTAGCTTCGCTATCTGTTGCAGTTGAAGTTTGAGTAGTGGCTGTACTTGTCGCTGGGAGTGGTGTAGCTGCTGTGGTTGGAGCTGGGGTAGCTTCGCTGTCTGTTGCAGTTGAAGTTTGAGTAGTGGCTGTACTTGTCGCTAGGGGTGGTGTAGCTGCTGTGCTCGGAGCTGGAGTAGCTGCGCTGTCTGTTGCTTCGCCCTCAGATCCAGGGACATTTCTTTCCTTTTGAAGGTGCTGGATAGCGTTGAACAAGGCCCGGTAAGCATAGGCCAAGCCCCAGCACGTTGACATGATTTGTCCCTCTCTGGTATGACCAGGATGACAACACACCTCATTTAAGTGTTTTACTAATTCTTCTGGATTTTGCACTTGTTCGGTGGTGAAGTTCCAAAACACTGGAGGGGCCCACTGACCTAGATACTTGCCCATACTATCCCACACACCCTGCCACTCATGGCTGTCCAGCCTCGGGGAAAATCTCTCGGTCCCCCTATTTTGTCGTCTAACCCCAGACAAGGCCCAAACCCGACTCTGCTTAACTCTTGAGATCAGACGTAATGGTTGTGGACAAAACACACTCTGTATGCGTGCCAACATGGTGACCCCCATCACAATCAGCAAACAGGTCTCAACAATATTAAAAGGCCACTCAAAAACTTCAAAACTCTCAAACGATGCTGTAAACGGTCTGGAAGGGGCACTGGGAGGGTAAAAGAATGTCTCCTTCATAGGTTGACCACCCAGGAAGGAGAAAAAAGATGTATAGTTGCTAAGCATTTGTATTATATACCTCCCAAAGTATAAAGGTGGTGACCACACTGGGAACATAAGCCAGATCAGTTTCATGATCAATTTTTCTATTGTATTACAAGTCATTACCATAAAATATAATGAGACAATAACCTTAGCCCAAGCCCCACACTTGAAAAACACTAACACAGCAAATACCGGCTCTAAGTAACCTACGGCATATTGAGACTGTGAGATCAAAACCAACAACTTTGAGAGCCAATAAATCAGCATTGTGACAAGTGACTATCAATCCAAAACACTGAATGCTTATCACAAATACGATTAGACACACTCCGGTCAGATCTGTCGTTATCTCAACCCTTCGAGCCCCACGTTGAGCGCCAAAATAGAACTGTCGTGGTTTAAGCCCAAGCTGTAAATCAGAACCACGCAGTCTACTGCCCCCCCCACCTTTCTTCCCTCCGCTTCTGGAGGGACGGGGAGGAGAATCAAAAGAATGCAGCTCCCACGGGTTGAGATAAGAACAGTTTAATAACTAAGGTATAACACAAATCACCACTGCCGCCACCAACAATAACAACGACAAGAGAAATAACAAGGGAAGAGAATACGATACCGCCCGCCGGAAAAGACAGCCCGACCCACCAGGGGACGTGCCCTTCCGGGTAGCTCCCAGTTCCATCCCCTGGCATGACGTGCTGTGGTATGGAACACCTCCTTGGCCAGTCTGGGTCAGGTGTCCTGTCCCCGCTTCCTCCCGGCCCCTCCTCCTCCCTGGCAGAGCATGAGACTCACAAAGTTCTTGGTCAGTCTAAACATCAGTGTTATCAGTTTTTTGTTCCCAAGCCAAAAGTCAAAAACACAGCGCTGCAACAGCTACTAAGAAGAAAAAAAAAAAAAAAACTGACTGCCACTGCTGAACCCAGGACAACATTTAAGACATAGTTTTGCAAGCCTGCACAATGGCAACTTTATGCTCCTGGGAAGTCCTTGAACTGTACAGAACCACTCGAATGTGGAGTTTAATAACACATCCGAGTTCTCTTTTAGCATGAAAATAACATGTTTACAATGTTGTACTTTGTTGAGTTATTTTTGGAAAGGATTAAGGTATCTTTATTGTGCTGTACCCCTGTTAGAGAAATTACTTCTACAAGGCACAGGATTTGTATCATGTAGTATTGTAGGAAAATCTTTGCAATTTATCTTCTTGGTTCATTGTATGAGAAGATAAAGATGATGAATTGTAAGTTTCAAAAATATTGGCTTTGCGTGTAATTAATTGCACTTACTATGTACATTAATTTCCTTTTTGCTATTTCTATTGATAAAGCATTTGTGAGAGGAACATGTAGTGTCCCAGAAAGCTAGATTATATTTTTAAAAAAAGGTGGGGGAGGACAGGGACGGGGACAGACAAAGGCGCCCATCATGAAAAACCAGAGACTGTGCAATTGTCTTCAATAATAATATTTAGCAACTTCAATATTGAAAAAGCAATGAGCATTTTGATGCAGTTTACAGCTGGCGGGTTTTGGTTGCACCTGTGCTGCAGCACCATCTAGTGATCCAGGGAGCTGGAGGAGTTTCCTTGCAGCTGCCGTAGCTGCTGGGGGATAAAAAAAAAGGAGAAAAATAATAATAAAAAGGATTATCATCACCTGCAAAGAGCTTTGGAGCATTGATAGTAATTTGCAAGGGTTTTTCATGTTTATCTGAAAAGAAGGTGCTACTAATGTGTCAAATTTAGCATAATAAAATTTACAAAATAAAACGCTTGATCTTGCAATGGTAAAGCTGATTTAAAACCCTTAGGGAAGCGTGTGTATGTTTATGTATATACTTCTATTTATAAATATTTATATTGGTGCTCTCTTAAAACATTCAATTTCTACAGTGCTTTATATGAGAGAAAAATATCAGCTTGCAGTCTTGCTAATGGGAGACAGTGTTTAACTAGAGGGTGTCACTGAAGAAAGAGACGCCTGTAACCCCAGAAATTTATCCTTGGGTTCAAAATTACAGCATCTCCAGGTCTGCATGGGTCACTGGATAAACTAATATTTTAGTCGATTTTACCCAAACAGTGTGATCGCGTAGCATGATCGCATCCCCTGCATATGCAGACCAGACAGACACAATGTGACTTGTGATGAAGTCCAAAATAAACTGGTAGCAAAATCAGGAGTAAGAACAAGTTATTTCAGTTTCACCAATCTATGAGACCGCTGCTGTTATTATTCCCACGCCTTCTCAGGCACTTCCTAAGGCAAGCAATCTTTCCGTAACAGCACGGTTCTTTTACTGTTTTGTTTTCACTTCACAATTTATTTTAATCAAAATGAGCTTTTATATTCTACAGTAAGCATTAATACAAAATAAGTTTTCTGGAAGAGGAACAGACATCAATGAAACAACATCCTAGAAATGTAATGTATCCAGCATGTTAAAATTTTACATGAGAAATTGCCTTATGCAATAAGTAGACTAATGGATTTTGTTTAACTTCCTCTGACAAATTAATAACCATCTAAATATCTAACATCTAGTTATGCTTCTAATTAGAAACATGATAGACTCCTTTTATCCAAATGTACTTATGCTTTCTTTTACTGAAAAAACCAACAAAAAACCAACCAAAAACCAAAACAAAACCAGTGAGATAGTCTGAACTTGAAACTCAGGAAGAGGCTGATTGTATTAGCTGGATGTGTCCTCAAAAGTATCTGTGCTCTGTCTTAAAAATCTCTCTGTGTTCTCTCCTTTTTTTTTCCTTCTATGAAGCCCTGTAAGGATTATTCACACATAACACATACAGCTGTGCACATCAAAGCAATAAGACAGCTGTAAGAAGCAGTGTGAAATATGCAACAAAATGCTGGACTGATTTTGTGTGTGGGATGAATAAGGGGCTGACAGTCCACTGAAGCAGTGATAAGAGCAAGATTTTTGTATGCTGCGTTTCCCCTAAACTCTGTTTTTTTCCTGTTGCCTTGGAACAATGTGTGTGTTCATGTAACTACGGAATAAAACTGGTCTTGCACAGTTTCATTTTGCTGCAACTCATATGGACTGAAAGAACAGCTGAATAACTTGATATGGAAAGCTTAAAGGTCATGAATATTGGATATAACAGCTGTTTCCATTAAAAAAAAAAATAATCGAGTGATGTAATCCCATTGCCTAGAAATGTCTGGAATGTGACAATCAGTCACTTGGAATAGGAGAAGGAAAACCAGTTTTAACCAGCCTTTCATTTCCTAGGAAAAACCATGTTTAGAGTTTTGCATGACTAAATCCTCCAGGGTAAAAACTACAACTCATTTGTCTAGCTATTTGTTCTCTATGAAATATTAGAAAAGCAATTTAGAAAAAGAATCCTTCTGCAATAACCTTACTCAGCTTTTGTTTTTTTCAGAAGTAGGATGAAATATTATAACACAGAAGTGTGGTTCCACTTAGAGTCTTTCAATTACAATATATATCTCTGAATATGTCAACTCATACGTTGCAATGATAATGCATTGAGAATTTTTTTTAATAGTATTCTAATTTTGAACAGTGTGAGTGAATTTTGCAGCTTCATCTGTTTTCAGTGCATTTGTTTGCTAGAATAAATAGAAAGCCAAAACTTCAAGCAGCCTTGTTTAATTCCTTATTTTCTGAAAGAAAGAATTTTAAAATGTAGGGAGGAACAGATTAACCCTTCAGTCTCTGCTGTGTGCAAATGGAAGATATGCTGTGACAAAGGCATACATAATAGGTATGCAGTGGAAAAAAAAGATTCTCAATGATTCTCAGTTTAAATGCCAGTAATGAAAACACCAAAGGCACTATTTACTGATGTTTTCCTTATCAGAAGGAGAGGTTAATGTCAATACTACTTCTCTGTGCCTCATAGGTGTGTTTCCTCAGACAGTTTTTCTGAAGACATTTAACAAATGCAAATATATGCAATGGGACCAGCACTTGGGACAGATTTCTTGTTAAAATTCCTATTTTAATTAAATTATGGTGATACCTAGACTGCAAAAACTGTCATGTCAAAATTCATCTGTTTTGTTCTCTATTGTTGTTTCTTAATGGATATGTTTTCATTTTCTTATTAGGATGACTTAGTGGGGTGCATAGGGAAAACTTTAGGGGAAATTATGAAAATGTTAGTTACTTGAAACTTCTTGAATTTTGATTATTCTCACTCTTGTATTTAGACTTGGTTATATTACTTGTAAGAGCATGAAACCATCCTATTCTGATACCTTCAAGCCCCCAAACTGAATTTTATCCCAAAGGTTGTAGAAAAACATATCACGCATCCGATACTTGTCTTGATACCCTTCTCGAATTATTGGGTGCAAGTCTTTGATGCACTCCATGTATAGCTGCACTTTTGTGAATTAGTAAATACCACATAGAAAAGGGATCTGAATTTTGGTCTCTTGCATTCCACTTGAGAACCTTAGAAACATATAATAGACTGTGAAACAGTTTTTTCACTCATGCACATTCAGTCACTTAAACCAACCGGTATCATGGAGAGAAAGCCTATTCTGCATTTGAGAAACTTTTCCAGTCAAATTGTGCACAAATTTTTTTGCAAAATTTTGACTTATGTTAATAGATATATTTTCCACTAATGGTTTATTTAACTGGAAAACTTGAAAATAGCTTAACACGTTATCCATCTCTGTTTGCCAAAAGCATAAGGTTGATTGTAGGTAAGAGCTGCATTCTTGGTCTGTTATGTGAAAAATTTAAGTTTGTAATATAAATTATGTAGGTTGTCTGGTTGGTAATGATAGCACAAGAGAAAAATCATACGAATTAAATGTAACAAAACGTTACAAACAGAAGTGTAATTGAAAAGAGTTACAGTGATATTGCAAGTTTGAAATAAGAAGCCTTTCATATCTTATTTCTGTTTTTCTTTTTTTTTTTTGTAAAAAACCCCCAAACAAACCAACCCAAAACCTCATTGACAAATAAAAAAAAAAACAAACAAAAAACCACAAAATGATTCTATTTTGAGTGCTTAAGTCAACCCACAAATGATGAAACTGGTCATGGGTATCACTTCATTAAATGTTTGCATTTTACCTAACCCTTCTAAAAGTATTTGTATTTCACGGAAAATGTGACTCACTCATTAAATCTACCCCTGATCTGTTTTCCTTACTGCCTTCATTCTTTCACATCTCTAGAATAATTTGCTGAAAGTGTGCCCCATTGCGCAGAGCTACTAGCAATAAACATCTTTGAAAATGTTTATGATCCAGCTCTGCTGAGTTATCCTCTGTGTAGTGTTTGATTATTAAAAAGTCAGCTCATGTACATTATTCTGCTTATATTTCTTTCATCATAGATTTATTCATGATTTTTGTAGTTTTTCTGATTAAGATGATGGTCCATTCCCAACTCATGTGTAGACTACACTCCTTTCTCACCCAACTTGACTCTCCTATAGCTCCTTCCTGGAACACGGAGTGCAGTAGAGCAAGTAAAATCCTAGCTAGTAATGCAAATGACATGCTGAGATGTGTTTCTTGGAGTTACCCAGCATTCAACAGGAAATGGATTTCCTGCTATTAGGCAGGCATGAATCAAGTTTCAAAGAGGGAACTGAGCCACAGATCCTCAGTTATACTTTCTCGGCATATTATAAGTTAAACTGCAAAACTGAGGAAGCCACTGCAGATTCATAGCATCTCCAGGCATTATGCCACTGTTGCATATAGATGAAATTCAGGTTTTAATTTACCTTGGAAAATCTATTTCATTCTAAAAAAGGGATATAAACCCAGTGCAGACTATGCTCTACCTGTTTAAGTACAAGCACTTGATGAAAACTGATATTTTTTCTATGAAAGATGTAATATTTCTGAACCATAATCATTTGAAACTGGAACTTAAATAATTTGCAACTGAAATAAATTGAAATAATTCTGATCTATGATTTTTAAAAAATTTGACCAGAGAACTTCATATGACATTGTTCTAAATGACTTGAGTAAAACCAGATAATGCAGTGTAGGGTATAGTCTTTAAGAGCAAAGCAAGCAACTGTGGCCAAACCTGGAAATGATTCTTCAGTCTAATTTTAATCTCCTCTACTCTGAAGTCAGTAGTCCTAATCTGCTGTTTTACTAAGCACTGAAACAAAACATTTGCCTTGCTGGTGTTTTTCCTGCATTTTTTGAATCAAATACTGTTACTTTTTTTAGTTGGTTTTTTTTGATTTATTTTTTTTTTTTTACTATTTTGTTTTTAATTACTGCTTATTCCTACAGAAGTCAACCTATTTGCATGCTCAGGAATTCATTTAAAATGGAAACCACATCTATTTAAACACAGATGTTGTGATTCCCAGGTTTTAAAAAAGAGGATGTCTGAGAGAGGAAAAATATTTTTTTATTAGCTTTCTGAAGAGTTTTTGATGGCTGAGGCTGTCCTGCATTAGGGAGCCAATGCTTTCATGATATCTTCAAATAGTTAGGTTATGATATTTTGTAAGAAATCTTCTCTTAAAGGTATTCTTCTGAAAATAAAAAAATAAAAAATGTAATGGTGTATCCATGACAGTAACATTTCTGTCATTACGCTTAGAGTTCAGAAGTGTGCGTGCATACAGATACTGTACTATTTGTGGTAACTGTAGTATCCTTTTGAGTGTTGACCATCTAAAGGTATATGAAGGATCAGTTCACTCAAAAACTCCATCTCTCCATCTTGTATTTGACGACTCTGCCTGGTGCAGATATTGCATTTTAAATTTTGCTATTTGGGATACCTCTAATTGTTGCTAATTGTTTTGAATGCCATCTCAAGTTTGAATGTGACTCAGGAAATACTTGACACTTTAAAATGGGGACAAAGTGAATTTACGTTGTTTTCACCATTGTTTTCTCGATGTTCTCAGTTCTGGGGAGTACATTTTGCCTCAGGTGAATTTTGCTGCAAGACTAAGGGAGCAGTTTCATTTCATTAGTGATGTGTAGAAGTTACTAAATAACTTAAAAAAACAACTTTTCTTGGTATGATTTCCCTCCCCCATCATTTACTGTCTCCTTTAAAACAAATGTCTTTTTATTTTTATTTATTTTTTTTTTTTTTATTAGTGTTTCTGATTGTGGTGCTTTCAGAAAAGCTTGTCTTGTGTGTGTACACACAGATGAGCTGACGGGCCATTATAGCTCTAATCTGGGGTCGTCAGAGGAGCTGCTACTATTGGAAGTATGAGGATGGGTGGGAACAAGAAAGCTGATCCACTAACAAAAAAGAAGAAAGGAGGGGGGAGGAATGAGAATGACCAACGAGTGAGGGTGTGGAGGTATGACTGAGCCTTTTGACATGTCTTTGGAATAGTTAGGCAGCCAGAGAATGCAGAAGGAATGCAGGACAAAAGAGGGTTACCAAAGGCCTGTACGGAAGAGGGAGCCCTATTCAAGATAACCAAGGAGAAATGAAAAAGCATTGTTACAGAGTCCAACTGTAATAAGTTCGACCTCACAAGTTATTTTCTCCTCCCATTCTGAATGAAAAAGGTAATTATTATAAATGTGAACATTACAAAAGTAACAGTCTCTGTTTTGTAAGTGATGAATCACTCCATTTTGGGGAAGTCATAACTTCCTATTAATAAACACATTTTCCAGGCATATGATCTACAGGTCCCAAAATAAAATCTAAGCTTCCTAATATTAACCCAGTAAATATTTCCATTTCATTCAAACTTAAAAAAAAAAAAAAAATCAAAGTGAATTGAAGATCAGATATTCACTTCTATGCTGTGAATTAGAGGGTCTTTCTGAGATCAGATTTATAGGGCTACCAAGTGACCAATATTATCCTAGATTCCTTCCTGTCATAATGCCAGAAGCATTCTGCTGGAACGTAGGTCAGCACTTAAAATAACCTTGCTAATTGCAAGCCTACAAGTGTTGGCTGAAATTTCAGTTAGCTGCCACACAGCAGATCTGGATGCTGAGAAATCTCTACTGTAGCTCAGAACGTGCAAGGGAAGAGCAGACAGGCCTGAACTTGATCTACACAGTAGCACAGGTAGCAGCAGCAGACTATTTGCTATATTCTGTGCAAAACAAAAGAAGTTGACTCTGCACTGAAGATGGATTGGGTTACAGATCGTCTGTGGCTTACTTGTCTGTCTTTTAAACAGACACTTATTTTCTGAATTGCTGGTTGCATGTAATTCCTTTAGCTGAGGAAAGGAAATGGGACAGTCTTTCTTTTTGAAAAGCTGATACCTGAAAACTCTTCTTCCAGTATAAATGAGGTAAGACACCATTAAAGTGAAATATCTTACAAAGTGCTAAAAATGTCTAAAGCAAGAAACTATCAGTGCTTGCAATTTTTTTTTTTAATCAATAAAAGCAAAATATTTTTATACAACTGGTTTTCAACTTTAGAAATATTGCATGACCTAAATGTGTTTGGTTTGAAATAATACATTACATTTCCTGTGCACTATAAATCTAACTTGCAAAATCGCCAGATCTTTTTTTGCTGTGGATGTAGGTTTCTGAATATTGAGAAAAGCTTGTTCAGTCTCTTTCACTAATATAAAATTTCTTCAGTCAGTATCTTAGGCTTTAGCAATTTAAATCTTTCACTTATGAAGGTAAAAAAGATGTTTATCATGTGTCAAGCTCTTAGTCCAGTGTTTTGATGGGGACATTATAGCTTTTTTATGTGAATCAGGGTGAAATTTAATGCTCAGTCTTCTCTAGTCCCTGAGACATTACTCAGATAGCTTTTTATAGGTCACAGTATAATTAGAAATAGACACTGTAAGTTTATAATAAATACATTATTTTGGCTAAAACTTTGACCTGTGTTGTGAAGGGATGTGTTTAGTAAAGACTCAGGAAACCAAGAGACTGAAAATAATGTTAGTAATAGAAAACATGGAACTTCATCATTATACCTAGATTTTACTATCTTTATTAGAAACTTAAATTCTGTAGGTCTTCATAGGGAGACTGAATGTGACAAGAGCATTCTGATGCTTATCACAGTTGCATTAGTTTAGGAGACCATTTAAAAATACTAAGACCTGTACCCTTTCCAAAGGTCCCTTGTTTTATTTTTGTTCTCAGCTCATAAAGTTGTGTGTGTTGTGCCATGTCCTGAGGAATATGCTCAGACTGCTCAAAAGCATCTGTTCTCTCTGCAAAATAATCCATTCTTTTGAAATTATACCTACAGGAAAAGTTCAGGAATTTTTGGTTATCCAAGAAAGTTTTCTTCAAAGATTTCATTGGATTAAGATGAAAAAGCCTTTTGACTTCCCTGAAACAGAAGTTGGATAGAAAATTGTTGACTGATGTATAGTTTGTACAAGGTGCCAAAAGAATGGGAAATCAACCACAGATTATGGCAGCAGTTACATCTGCTATTTGGGTAGGAATTTCTCACTGACTTTTAAAAGTTCTTTACCTTTGCTCTTCAGCTGTTCAAGCATCAGTGGCCAATTGCTCTCGTCTAGACTCTAATGGCTAAACCAGTTAGGAATGTAATCTCTGTAGTGGCAGTCATTGCAGTACTCAGGGAAGTTTCATTTAAAGCTTAGAAGCATCAAGAAGTGGAAAATTTTGCTAAAGCTATATGTGCTTAGCACTAGATTTAAGTGTAGTAATGCTTATTACATAAATATTATCGCTCTGTTTCATATCCTTTTCTGAATGCTGTTTCAGGTACTGAAATGTATCAGTAAAGTATGAGTCTGAATTCTTTGTCCTCCATGTAAGAACTAAAAAGATTTTGTTGCTCTTTCATGGATTTGTCTATATTACCATTTTAGTTTGGGTTGAGAGTGTGATTTTGAAATGATTCTGCTGTTTATCCCTGTTCAGCACTCTTGGGTTCATGCTGGAGAGCAGTTTATCTGTGTGCAAACTGCTTGCTATTATTCAGTCTCTTTGCCAACTAGGGGTTTCTTCTCTTTTTTTTTTTTTTTTAATTTTTTTTAATTTTTTTTTCTCAGCCTCTTTGCCCCTTTGTCTCTATTTATGTTTCATTTGTTGTCACATCTGTCGTCATATTTTCTTTTGCATTTCATCTAAGTTGATAATTTCGTGTGCAAGTAGGTTTTGCATGTAATGTACGCATGATTGCCTTGAATGAGTTAAGAAATAAACTATGAGCTGGTATAGTATTTGCCTTTCTCATATCTATTGCCTGTATTAAGTGAAGAAACTTTCTCAGAAATTACTTTTTTTGCTGGTTTATTTTGTTTTGCAGTATACTAACATCAGAGACAAAATCGGTATGTGTAGAGTCAAGCTCAGATGTGATTTAACCTAAGCTTTCTTTTAAGGCTGCGAAACAGTTTTCATACTGTATATTCTATAAATTCAAGTTGAAAATATCATCAAGATAGATTTTTTAATTATTTTGATGCTCCTAATTCCATTTGAAATTGTAAAAGCCAATGAAGTATAAGCATTAATGGTAGATTTTAGAAACTTCACACTGTGAGTTTCAAAAGAAGGTACTGTGAATGTTTTGGGAAAGGATCATTACAATGAGCAATGTTATCATCCTTTGTGCTCATCTCAAAGTGAGAGACTGCTCTATTCATCATGAACTGTGGCCTCTATTAAGAGTGTTAAACACTCTGTGTGGGTTTTAGGATGTCTTCTTGATGGAAGCTAATTTACAGTAATGGGTAAGAGTAGTCATAATGTTCTATTTAACATATTAATGTTTGGTTAATGTATTTTTGGAAGGCATGAGTGAGAGAGTTTTGGGGAGAATGGATGTAGAGGGGATGTATATATTGGGTTTGACAAACATGCTGTTATCAATACTGTTTCAAGAATTTCTCAGCTGACCAGGTTTCTTATTGGCTCAGTGTGACTCGGTTTATCAGAAAACTCTCCATGAACTGCTGACAAGGTCTCTGTGGAAAGACCCCATTATTCAAGAGTGTAATAGAAATAAAAAGATAATTTAAAAATACCAATAATCCTTCCATTTTCTTCAAGCTTGCCAGTTATTCCCAGGATCAGCTCATATCCTACTGTGGCTTGTAAAGAAAGAGAAAACAGATGCAGTTTTTCTTTTTTTCTACAGCTTAGTGGTTCTCCTGTTTTGGTAGAAGATGATGTGCATAGAAATATATTGTATAATTAAAATGTGTTGAAAATAAAGCTGCAGAATCCCCTAAGACTGTAGGCTTTTGGGGTGTATGGGTGGGAGGGGTTATTTCTTGTTACTAGTTCCAGACTAGAAATCACAGTTTTGTAGACAGGGTTGCTGCAAGTGATTTCTTTCCAAGGATGTCATACAGTAACGCTGTTTTTAGCCTACCCGAGTTAGTCCCTCATTGTCCGCTGACACTTCGTATCACCTATGCAAGAAGTGGAGACAATCCAGCTATGTCTGCTAGGCAGAGTGAGTCAGGCTTTGGCAGGGAAATTAGTTCAAGTGTGACACCATGAGAGTACAGTTACTGTATTTCCAGGGTCACATCCCGTACAGCCACTTTTATCACAGAGGAAAGCTTGTGAGCAAAGCTAGGTCTCTGCAGACCATAGCTCCGTTGTTCCAAGAAGAATATGGAAATATGAACACTTGCAATTTGATGTGCTGCTTACCTTTCCTTCTTCCCTGTCTATACTTTAGAATGCCACAATCCAGGGATCCTATGCCATTTCTTTAGTCTTGTTATCTGAGGAAGATAAAAGATTTGACTTTGTGTCAATTCAGGATTCAATTGGAGGCTAAATTGATGATTGTTTTTGCAGGAAATAAAAATATTTGCAAGTGAATAAAATACCCAAATATGCATTTGAAGCTTGAAGCTACTTCCACACAGACAAGTTCAGCTATTGGATTTCAAAGAGCTACTTTACAAGCCCAGGCATGGCAGCAACCTTTCTTTTTCTCATTGTGCCTGCAGAGTGGTAAGAGTTACACTCATCACTGAGAGCTACAGTCTAGACAAGGATAATTTGTAAGTTATCTCCATATAGCTAGAAAATAAAATGGCATATAAAGAAATGCAAGGCTGTTCATAGAGAAAACTGATCTTTATTCTGTCAGCATAAGAAACAATTTATGTCAACTGAAACCAAAGGTCATGCTGTCTTGCTTTCTTAAAGTGCTGAGAGACACTGACTAAGAAGTGCTTTATAAATCAAGGATCTTATTCCAGTTAGCAACATGCAATAAGTATATTTACCTGTATATACGTATGTGTACATATAAATAAATAAATATTTAAATAAACACTGCTCAGTTCCTGCTTTTTTCAAGGCACTTCAGTCTTACTGTATAGTGCATGAATGCTTTCTTAAGCAGTATCAACATCTTAACAGCCATTTAGTCTGTCAGTGCTTTACACTAGAAAAGTTCTCTTGTAAAGCCAACCTAGTGCTGTTAGGAGAATTATTCTGCCAGAGCACAAGCTGGCTTCTCAGAACCGTTGCATTGGAATATGCTATACATGAATATGCTGTTGCAATATTCTCTACAGTCCTATAACATGTTTCTAGGTTACAATTACAGTGCATTTGAGTAGTTCTAGCTATAATATTATCTCTAATTTTAAAATTAAATATTTAGTTTTAAATGCAGTATTAAAATACTAATGTCTGGCACTCGTAATCTTGTAAGCAGGCAGAACAAGCATCTGTTATTAATGACACTGAATTTTAGGTTCCTTAGGGCCAATTTAATTAGGAAGAAGTGCTTCATTGTGTCTATGGGATATGAGAATGTTGACTAGGTTCTTAGATTTAGTTGTGATTAAAGCACTGCAGAAATGGCATAAAATCTGAGTTTTGATAATTTTCTATTTATACAGTATCCTCTTTGCATCTAAATCAGAAAATCAATGATATGGGTATGATTTTGTTTGAAAAGAAGATACCGTATGCAAACCTTTAAATATACATTTGTATTAACTGAGAGGCACCTGTGGGATGACAGTGAGAGTTGGAAATAATCAGATAGTACAAGCTACTACATAATATATGTTAATTGTTTTTATGCATGAAGTCTCATTAAGCATTTTGATACGTGCCAAAAGCCAATTAAAGTACTTTGAATGATTCAATTAGATTTGGATGTCATGCCAGTCCGATAATTCCAGGTTTCCAATTTAGTCTCCATTCTATTCCTTCTCAAAAACGTCTGCAAAAACCCTATCATTTTCTTCCTTCTGTGGGTGTAAATTGAAGTTTTTTAAAATTTTGTGTTTATTACATTTGTGGTAAAAAGCCCACAGGAAGATTCTGTGACCTACGTTGTACCTATTACAAACTAATTAGGAATGATTTCTAACATATTGGGTATTAGGAATCATAATAAGGGGTTTGATTTACCTGCTAGAAGAGCTCTTCCCGTAAATAAAAAAATTCCATGTGCACTTTCGGTAGTGAAACTAGAATAAAAATCTTGTAAATTTTAGATGTCTTTAAGATTCAATATTCTAACTTTTCAAAATTTATTCTTCTTTTATTTCTTTCATTCACTTAAGACTTTTAAGTGTGTAAAATAGCTTCCTACCAATCTTTCAAATTCTGTTCTTCCTGGGTATAACAAAACTAGATGCGCGTGTGTGTGTTTGTTGCTGGGTATGGTTTGGTTTGGTTTGTTTCTTCACTAGCAGTGATATATATTCTAACCCTGACTGTTATAGACAGTGAGTGATATCCAGTGTGGAACAGGCCTCCTGGTACACAGGGTGGGTGATAGCTGTTTCAGACTACTGGAAGTGCCTCCACATGCTTGGAGTGCTTTGTAATTGTTACTAGCACATTGGAGGATCTACAAGAGCTTTCCAGCTGACTTGAACACTTGTTGTTGTGGAGAAAGGGCAGGAAGGTCATGAACAGTAAGAAGCATGCAAGATAGACTAAAAGGCTTCTGTTCCATGTTTCTGAACGAAACAAAGAAAATAAAATCTCAGTGATTCCCATGAGGGTTTGTGTATTAAATATTAGCTTTTGGTCTTTTTCAACATAAACAATTCTATGTTTCTATGATTCATTGAACAATAGAAAAGGGAACAACACTGCTAATAATGCAAAGCCTGGTAATAAAGAACAAGGGAGTTTGTGTCCTTTTAGCTGCCCTCAAATATGACTAATGGAAAGTATCTTCAACAGCATGTCGCCAAAGCTCTTGGAGGCTTAGCTGCACTGATGTAAAACGGCCATTTATCTTGAAAACTTCCTATAGTGCTAGCAATTTTCATTATCGAAAATTGGCACAGATGATAGTTCTTCCCTTCTGACCTGTTTCAGGAAGGAAAGGAGAGCACAGTCACCATATTGAGCATTGACATGAGAGTAAAGAGTCTCATCATCCTTCATCAAATTCTGCTATAGCCACTACACTGTAGTCAAATAGAGTGAATGAGCTTAGCATTCTTTGGCTTGAGGAAGCCATAATGTTTTGATTAAAATTTTTCTCTTCTGTTCTGCAGGTCTGTGCAGGACTAAATTTTATTCCTGTGTGAACTTGCATTTCTTTTATTTATTTATTTTGACATCTTACTTTTCAGTATTTTGTGTTTATGTGGGGTTACACTTTATTTGTTATTAAAAGATTCATTATTTCAAGAATAAGACTATTTTTTTCTCCAAAAAACTTTTCTTTTATCTAAACCCTTTAGGAGCAGCTGATCTCCACCAAAGACTCTAATTAAGTCTTTGAAGTTTAATAAGAATAAGAATCTTTCTGAAGAATTCCATAAACTGAAAATCTTTTCAAAGAAATGCACCAATTTCTTGTATACTCGGTAGAAAGAGATTGGCTCAGAAAATAGAGCTCAGATGAAGATCCTATGGCCCTGCAGCAGACTTAATGAATTCTTGAAATTTCCTTGTTCCATTGTCAAGAGTAATTCCAAATCTTTTTCAGACTAAAAATGAAGGTAGCACAAGAGTGGGACATATTCAAGCTCAGCTGTCAGTAATAGTTTGGCTGCATAAAACTTTGAAAACTCACTGCTTTCAAAAGGATAACCATTTTGCTGGAAAATTACTGAACTATTACTGTATTAGCATTGAATTCTGCTATTTATATTGTAGACCAAATAATGAAAGTTCTTATCAAATAATAGGAGTGGTCTTCTTTCTGCTTCTTCATGTAGCTGACATTTTTTTACTGCATTCAATTTTTGTATGTCTTGTATGAAATGATAGTAGGGGTTTCCTCATGGTCAGTTAACTCCTCTCTACATTGAGGTAAAAAACTGCCTAATCCTAGCCAGGCTACAAAATTGGTTGTGTTAGCTACAGCAGAGTGGGTATGTTCACCATGAGTAAAACATCCTTCCATTTGCATCCTCAGTTTTCATTTGCATGTGGTAATTTGAACTTGTTAGAAATGCCTTTAAATTCCATCCAGTATACATGCCTTCAGAATACAAGAAAGCGCTGAGTAAAGAGAGAAAATAAATAAATAATAATTAAAAAAGCGGCAAAAGTAGTTATCTAGACAGCTGCAAAGTATGTCCTACATACTTCCATTATTGCAGAAAAAGTATAGGTTTGTGAAGAAATTTGTATTTCAAGGATGTTTTAAGAAGTCTTCACTCTTCCATTTGAGTAGATGAATATATAATACATGACGAGCATGCTTAGTATAAAACTACCTCACCATTTTTTCTAATCTTTGTGATCTTAAATGATCCGTGCAAGATAAATATATATATATATTATGGTAATTGTCCAATTATCAGGCATTTGAGATTGTTTTATTGTTTTTCAAAACTTACCTCTACTACCAGTTGCTTGGTTTTCAGATGGGTTTGGGGTTTGGTATTTCTCTTTTTTTTTTTTCCCTTTAAGAAGTAGCTGGAATCAAAACTTGCTACACTGTTGTACAGTTCAGTACCGTCTTTCTTCTTGAATGATAAACTGCTCTAGAGTACCCGTGCGACACTGTCTTCCAGGCTGCAGTACCAAACCAGTTTTCAGTGAGCACAAATACTGCTTTTTCTATCAAGTTTTATTTGTTTTTGCATCTTTTTAAAAATTTAGAAAGTTAGGCCTTAATAAAAATCAGTATGCTTCAACATGCTTAAAGCAAGGTAAATGAAGAGTTGTATGATTACTCATTGAAGAAATGTTGTACAGTGGTAACTTTAAAGGGCAAAGTCTCTGAATGTTGTGGGCGTGGCTGATTATAGGGTGTACAAGAACATATTTCTTATTCTGAAGGTTTCAAAGGGTTTTCAGGTTGTAACTTTCGGGAGTGTTACCAGTGGAAGTTCAGGAATACGAAAGCAAAGCTGAACTGCAGATATCACATTAGTTCCCAAATTCAATTCATATATGGATTGTCTTACACAAATGAAATTCATGCATCAATTTTACTAATGTCAAGAATATCCCAGAAATGGCTAGCCCAGATTTGTTTACACAATACTTTTTCAGTAGTGTTCTGAGGTGCCTAACTTTACTGCCATAGCTTCTGCTGTCATTCTCCAGTTCCACCCCATCCCAGGCCTTATGGTTGAGTGTTTTTGTGCATGAGCTGTCTGAAGCTGATGCACACTGACTAAATACATCCTTGCATTTAAGATTCTGGCCTGTAGTGAGTGCTGTGAGTAGAAAGTCTTTTTACATTAAAATACTGATTTAAATTAATAGTGGAAATAAATGTTTGACTTTTCTGCAGCCATCCCCTCCTGCAGAAAAGGTACAGCCTGGCCTAGGTTTATAAAGCACTGCAGCTGGTCTGGGAAGTGAGCTGGAATAGCTTCCAACAGCAACTGCCCTGATTCTGGACAAAAGGATCTTTTTGCTTCTTCCCAGTGTATGTTTGAACCTTTGGCCACAGCAATGGCCCATATGTCAAAACAAATGCGAGTTGCCGGGATTCTGAAACAGGAGCTTCACAATTAACATTTTAAGCATTGTAACTTAGCCTGAAGTGCTTAGCAAGTCATATATCTTACTTGCTTCTTCCTTACTTCTTGCTCGTTTTTAACTTGCGGATCAATAGTCAACCAATGTACTTGCACAAGAAACATCCTAATAAAACATCATATAAAATACTAATAAATTATTACAGAGCAGCTCTGTGTCTGGTACAATCTCAGAAAAACCATTACTGTTTTAGAAGCTTTGTCAAAGAACTGGTGATTTAGCATCTATTTCACATTATTTTGAAGTACAGGGATATAAGAATGTAACTCATTGATTCCTGAGATAACAGAATACAGTAGAAACGTGCCTAGTTAGGGTTCACCAGGCTGGATATTAATTGTCAAAACTTTCCTGGGCATTTTGTAATAGCAACATTTGCTTTATAGAAAGTGGATCATCTTTTCATCTTTTCTTGTGATTGTACCAGGACAGCTAGGCCCCTGTGACACCTGAAATTTTCCAGTGAAGAAATCTGTTTGAAAACAGAGCTCTCCAAAAGGAGGAAAAAAAAAAAAGGGCAAAATATTTTTTTCTATAAGGAAAATGCTCTGTCACGTTAACAACTTTCCCGTGTTAAAACAAGTTTTTGAGTATTTTAGCAAAATGTAAAATCAAGATTACTTACTGGAATTTCGCAGTGATGAAAATGTTGCTCATTTATAATAATGAGAGCAAATTAATCAAAATAAAAGTCAAGCTGGGAAAGAGAATAATGTGCAGAAAAGGATGGTGCCCCAGAAAAGTTACTATCAGTATTATGTGGATTACCATGAGGGAAGAGCAAAGCAGCTTGCTCTGAGCACCAATGTTTTCCAAGCTGTTGGTGTCAGCAGAAGGCGACAGGGTCAGTGACCTTAGAGCCCTTCTGGTCACTGTTATCCTGCTGCACTTTGCATTCTTGACCTGATTAAATGTATTCATTTCCCCAAGCCACTGACTGCCACAGCCATACCAGCTACAGTACTTCAGGACTCCAACTCACTTTCTGACAAACTTGTGACTTAAAAGTAAGTGTAGAGCTTTCCCTGGCACTTGATTTTTTTTTAGCCAAACTGGATTTTTCATGTATGTTTTTTTAATTTGACTTGTTTACATAAAAGCAGCTACAAAAAAAGAAGTGAACAGCGTTTGCTCTTAAGGTTTCACCAATAATCCAAAATAGAAGAGAACACTGCTTGGATATACTAGAAGAGGGTATTTTAAAGGAAAAAAATATCTTTTTAAAGCCTGAAAATCTTTATTTTTTCAGCAATAAAACCGTTATGCTGTTATGAGCATAAAAGGGCAGTGCAGAGTGAGTTTAGTTCATAATTTTCAAGTACATTATAAAAAATGAATCCTAAAATTCTTTGGCAGGTATTCTGATTTTTTCTGAAGAGAAGAATTTGTACATTCTGATTGGAATATTTGTCTTTTGTGGAATTAAAATGCACTTAAAAGGAAAAACCAAAGAGAGACATTTTCCTAAATCACAGATTTTGTTTTGCATGTACTGTAGTTGTAAGACTCTATGACAGTCTGTTTTCCCTACTGAGGTTTTACAGTGAAATCAAAGAACAGAAATCTGCAGTATAGCTTCTGTCACTGATATTAACTATAGAGCAACATGCTGCAACCTTTCATCTTCCAGTAGCTTCATGTACATCTTAAGAGAATTTCTTGAAGAGCAAAAAAACCCGTATTTTTTAAGGCCAAGATCAAAGCTGTGTTTTCATTGACTCTTGAGGCTTTGTTTATGCATTTTTATTTGTCTACTGTAGTGTTTGCAGTTCAGGATATTTTAGTTGACATGGAGGGCTAGGAGCAGGCTGATGGATTTGGCAGCTGCAAATTACAGGATCAGCTGTCTGGAAGACTGAGTGAAGTGGACAGTTGGCAGCCAAATGGTTACAACCCCTGTAAACCTAAGAAATTCCACAATCAGTGCTACAGGATAGCCCACGAGAGGATGACAAAATCTTTATCTTTACATCACTACAAAGCTGTGTAAAAATAAAAATGCCTAGTGGATATGTGAGATTAATGTTGATTTAGACATGGTGATTGCTAAAAACAAGGCTATAATAACTTGTGAAATGACACTATATACTGATATAGTGAGGAAGGATTTCCATGCTTACATCATGTGTGACATGTGCGTCTTTATCTACCTGCCACTTCTGGAAAGAGCAATTAGTGCTCCTGACAGCACTTAGGTACTATCTTGTGATACTGCTGTTCTTTATTTATAAATACAAAATGTAAAAAAGGCACATGACAGTGTTCTGCTGGGTTTTCTCTATCTAATGCTAAATCACCTACAAGGACTTAGGAAGAATGAGGACAATGAGGCCATGTTGTACCAGGTCTTGATATTTAGCCTCAATAAAATCAGGAACTTACCTAATGTGACATTTTTGTGCTGTATTTGAACTACATCAATTATTACAGGAAATTATCAAATCCACAGCTGTACTAGATAAAATTATTTAATTTTGTGGAATTATATGTAAATCTAGATATCAGGTACAGGAGTAAGAAAATGTTGTACTGTGTGACGCAGTTGACACACTGAGAGAGGGGATGCCAGAGGGACCTTGACAGCCTTGAGAGATGGGCCAGTATGAATCCCATGAAGTTCAACAAGGCCAAGTGCAAGGTCCTGCACCTGGGTTGGGGAAATCACAACTACAGGCTGGATGGAGACTGGATTGAGAGCAGCCCTGCAGAGAAGGACTTGGGGGTGTTGGTTGATAAGAAACTGAACATGAGCTGACAGTGTGTGCTCACAATCCAGAAAGCCAACCATGTCCTGGACTGCATCAAAGGAAACGTGACCAGCAGGTTGACGGAGGTGATTCTGCTCCTCTACTCTGCTCTCGGAGTATTGTGTGCAGTTCTGGTGTCTTCAACATAAAAAGGACATGGAGCTGTTGGAGCAAGTCCACAGGACTTATCATGAGAATGATAAGGGGGCTCGAGTACCTCCTGTATGAAGACAGGCTGAGAGACTTGGTCTTGTTCAGCCTGGAGAAGATAAAGCTCCAGTGAGACCTTCTAGCAGCCTTCCAATATCTAAAGGGGGCCTACGAAAAAGGTGGAGAGGGACATTTTACAAGCATGTGCAGTGACAGGACAAAGGGGAATGGCTTTAAGCTGAAAGAGGGTAGCTTTGAATTAGATATCAGAAAAAAATTCTTTACTGTGAGGGCGTTGAGGCACTGGAACAGGTTGCCCAGAGAAGTTGTGGGTGTCCCATTCCTGGAAGTGCTCAAGGCAAGGCTGGACAGGGCTATGAGCAACCTGGTCTAATGGAAGGTGTTCCTGCCCTTGGCAGGCAGGGGTGTTGCAACTAGATGATCTTTAAGGTCCCTTCCGACCCAAACCATTTTGTGATTCCATGATAATGCCAACTGGATGTGACATTGTATTGTTTCCCCTCAAACAATTGTTGTGTGCCAGGCAAGTGTAAAGAAAAGATGCAAATAAATAGGCTGCAGCTTTATTAATGCTCTTTGGCTGAAGACTATTTGGCATTAACTTCTATGGCAAAAGTGATCATTTATTTGCAGTTATGTTCTCTTGTAACCTTTACACAGCTATCCTCCTATCCTTTGTGCAGCCTTCACCTTCCTATTGTCACATGACAGTTAAAAACCAAGGAAAAGGGATATCAATAGGGGTCTAAATTCTTTTTCCACACTTTATACAAGATGGGTTTCCTGAAAACCCAGATCTAATCCATTTTATCCAGGAACTTGGCCTATGGTGAAATGAAATCCTGTTTATTTGACAATGGCTACAGACTCATTCAAAGTGGAAGTCACCCATCAAAACAATGTCATGTGATGCAGGAATGTCACCTTATGGCTCCTAAGATTTGTTTCAAGATATACCCAGTAGACTGATATATGACTGTGTGCCATGCATGCAGAGCCTGACATATTTGGAACTGCTGATTAACTACTAGCTTTCACACAAGGGGTTAGTGTGTGTTCAGTAAGATTGTTGTATTGACACTACCACTCTTTAAGCACACAGTTAATCCAGCCTGCTCTTGTCTGTCTTCAGACTTATAGCACACGTGCAGGTGGACTGCTCAGCATATATGTAATACTGAACTGGACATATTGAACTTTTGCATGCACTGTAGACATGTGTCCAGGACTTCTGGACATTGAATAGCTGGAGTTATTAATAGGGGAGTTAAATAATTTTATATCTATGCTTGGCACTGTTGCAAATTAAATCATACATCCTGAATGATTCAACCAGATTTTCATCTAATAGGAAAGGAAGAAAAAACCAAAAAATTAACAAACCACTGGCCAAAAAGATCATGTCATGTCAAAATACTTATCAGCAAAGGAAAAAAATCTTTTCTTCCATGAAAGTAAAGACAAGACAACAGTGACAGTTCAATGCTATACTAATTCCAGGCCAGAAGGGAGATGAAGCTGATGATGAAGTCAGGAAACAAGAGCTTAGAGTTTATATATTATGAGAAGGTATGTAAGGACTTGATTTCCTTCCTGGCTCATTCAGCCACTCATCGAGTATCTTTGCATTCTGGACACCTACTCTTTCTAAAATTGAAATCCTTTAAGAGCTGGCACTTTGTCTCTGACTAAGACGGTAGTCTTATATGTTAAGATCAGAGTATGTGACCTTTACTTGGATATGGACAAGGTTGGCCTTAGGTTCTCTCCATGTTATAGAAACTGTCAAGAGTGGTTAATGATCCTGTTAGTACATAAAGCATTTGGCTGCTGCTACATTCACAGCAGTCTGGAAGTACTTCAGACTTTATTTTTGATGAAAATGAGCAACTTATAACAAGCCATGTAAAAAGTAACAGCATTTGTCCTTGATTATGTGCTTCTTTCAGTTCTTTGCATTTTGGCACAAAATTCTCCATGTTGTGAAAGTTTGTCTATTTCAGAAATTTTAGATGCTTTGCTAGCTAGTGTAGCAGTAGGTCAAGAGAAAACATGTTTGAAGTGTGGGTTTGAACTCTTGATTAAGAGTATTTTCTTGATTCGTTAGCCAGTATTTTCAGAGCATTATCTAATAATCATCAGGAGACTCTTGCTCATTGTTAATACTTTCTTCTTATGCCTTTGTGTTTTTAACCTCCCTGAGAATTCTTATGGCAGTTGAATTCAGCATGTAAATGTGTGTGTCAAGATGGAAAATATTGAAAATTTGTTTTATAAGTTGGCACAAATTTAAGCTCATTAACATAAGTAGTCTAACTGAAGATATATGAAATATTTTTCTATAGATTGAGTCTAATTTGCAAAGTTATAGTTACTGGGCAATAATCTGTCTTTTAATCTCTAAAATTAAAATTAAACTGCTTTATGGCCAAGAAGAATAAGACAGTGGAATAAGACTTCTCCACAACAGTGGAGAAGTGAATGCAAATTCAATCAAAGTAAGTAACTAAAAGCGTTCTTTAAAACATTTGAAACAACATAGAAATACAGCTGTGCTTTTCGGTCAAGTTTCAGTTGTAGTTGGATAAATGGATAGTAATAACCTTTTTCAAAGCTTGGAAAAGATTTGGCTCAGTTTTAGCTTTGTGTGTCTGTGGAATTAGATTAGCACACTAATCTGGTAACTAGAATGTCCATTTTCTCACCTGGAAGTGTGTGGATATTTGAAGCCCTGAGCATTTGCAGGCCGATGTGTTGCCAGGCAAGTCTGTGTGTTTTGTAATTGCAAATATAGAAGCTGGTTGTCACAACAAGAGGACTGAGGATAGAGGGGAAGAAATACTGCCTCTCCCTTAAGGCAGCCCCAAAACTCCGCTCACTGAAACTCCAGTGTTCTGTGCATTTCTGAGAGTTACTGCTGCAGGGGACCTGATTTAGCAGTCAGTGTTATATTAAAATGAGTAACTACTAATAGTACTCAACCAAAATAGTTTCTCAAGGGCTACCTGATGTACTAAAATGATTTAATATTATCGAGGGATTTGATTTTTGCTTAATTTGTCACTTACATACAGTTATATATTCAATAATTTGACTTTACTTTCAGACTGAATATGTCAAATCTGAACTGATAAAAATCACTGTACTGTATTATTAATTTAGAAAGAATCAGCTTTACTAATTTTCGTTATTCTACTGCTGTACAAAACCACAAGAGTATCATTAGAGACATATGCTTTCATTGTAATTGTCTGATAGAAATGTTTCAATGGCAAATCTGACATGAATCTATTTTTTTTTTCTGATTTTTGTTATACATGTACTACCCTTTACGTAAAAAGGATATTTCTGAAGGTTTAATTAAAATATGTTATGTTTTTTGAAAAGAAATAAGCCTTTGATTTAAAATATGCTATTAAGTCACCTTTAAATATATATGTCAGAGATAGTAGAGAGGAAAAACTTTCTAGGATCCAGTGATAACTTTTTTTTCAGTATTTTAATCACATTTCCTTACTTGTTTATAATATGCTTTGTACACATAGATTTCAGACAGAGTTGTTATAAAGCAGTGTTTTTCACTCAATAGTATACGTCTTTTGTCTTGTGATTTATTCCTTCACAAAGAAAATTAAGGCTAGATTGTAAAGATTTTACAATCTGTTTGCAGCACAGTTTAGAAATCTGTAACATTAATTGCTAAATTTGGAGGATACCATACCATCAAAACCTTAGGTTTTTAACCTGGTAATGTATATTTTCTTTTCTCCTTTCTCAACATAAATGTTCACAGCTTCTCTGCTTTCCCACTTTCTCCTCCACCCATCTTCTGTTCAATTCTGAATCCTGAACAAGGCTCGGCAAAAGTTAGTGCTCTCTTATCACTGCAGTCAGCAATGGAGCTCATAAATAACTCATCCGCATTGAGTCTATCCCAGACTTTTGCCCTATTTGGCTATAGAGGCTAGATTAAAAGATAAATTCTATCTGTTAGAATTTTGTTGATGATGGCACAGATCAGATTCTTTGCATTTTAACTGGGATGAGGGGGGAAGAGGAAGAGGAAGGGGGAGAAGCAGAGCAGAGAGGGCGACTGCTTGTGCCAATCTTATCACTTTCATTCCTATTGCTGTCTTCTAGGATGTCACTATACAGGGCTAGTTTCCTACTGATTCATGTGATCTTGTTGTGCCATCCTTCTTCATTGTATGATGTCTCTGCCAAACAGGACAGCTGCTGCTTCAGTTGCTGTAGCATTGCCATGAGAAAAAAAAAAAAAGCCTGGCTGTGTTAAATAGATTCTTTTTCCTCTCTGAAATAATCTATTCTGCAATTAATAAACACTACATGAATAGTGGAGCTGATCCATGAAAGGTCCATTTACATATAGATGTAAATATCTACATTATTTTTCCATTACAGGATATTTGTGAAGACATATCTGATCACGTTGAACAAATTCATGCTCTACTGGAGACGGAGTTTTCCCTGAAGCTCCTGTCTTACTCTGTCAGTGTGATAGTTGATATCCACACAGTCCAACTACTCTGGCACCAGCTACGTGTTTCTGTTCTGGTTCTGAGAGAGCGTATTCTCCAGGGACTACAAGACGCCAATGGAAACTACACGAGGCAGACTGATATTCTGCAAGCATTTTCTGAGGAGAATAAGGAGGTATAGTAACTAAATTCAATATTGAGAATTTCATCTGTATTTGAAGCACATTTAAAATTACTAGGAGGACAATTTTAGGGGTATCTTACATGTCTTCTAAATGTTTTGCTAGTTTTGTGTTTTAAATGTCTTTAGCTGATATCTGTTCTTATTAAACCAAACTAAAACAAATTAAGGTCAACTTTCAGAAGGGTCTTGCTACTTAGAGGTATATCTGGTCCAAAGTCCTTGGTCTGGTCACTCATGAATTTAAAGTTCCTATCCAATTCAAAACTAATTTTTTATGTGCGATTAATTTTTTAATGAAAAGCTTAGACATTTCCCTTCTTGTATACACAAACCTGAAGTTCTGCAATATGCCTCTTAAAAGTCACGTTTTGCCTGAGAAACAATAATGCATGAATCATTCATTTTGTACTCCAAAGGGGTGTCAAATTCACACACAAATGTTTTGGAAATCTGGATTCATTTAACTAAAATGCATTTTCCATTGAATTCTTAATTAGTAAATTAGCTTAGTTAGGAAACTACTGGCCTAACTTTTAAAACTAAAAGAATATGAACATTTTCAGTAGGGTTAACTCATGGTTAATAGAAGATACCTTGGCATGTAAAGGATTCTTCATTTGCTGAAAGTTCTAAGATTAGGACAAAATGCTTTTGTTAGGATTAGATATATTTGCAGAGGGAGACCTTTAGATCAATGCAGTGAGATTCTGCAACCTGTGTTACAGAGGAAGTCAGAAGTCCCTTAAACATATCCTGTATTTCAGATCACTCATGTTTAAAAAGAATGTGCGTATTTCTCTGCTGTAGTTTTATATTTGTATTTAGCACAACAGAGTGGGTGGTCCTGAAATCAATGCTCAGATATGGCCAGGCCCACCTTCCACACCCCCTCTTCCTGATGTATACGTACCTGATATTCAGATTCAGTTTCTGTTTTGCCATTGCTTGTAAACCTTCTCTGGCAAGTCTGATGGAAATCCACACCTGTCTGAATATCCAGAGTAGTGAATTAGAGTGAAGACATTATTTTATGATGTGAGCTTGGTGATTTCAAGACATAAGGAAGGAGCAGATTCAGATACTAAGAAACAGGAAATGTCCCATCTGGATCTGATTACAACTGCTATAAAAAACATCCTTCCAATACAAGGGAGGACTGACTGGGGAAGGATAGATTATTTTTCAGCAGGGAAAAAGCATGTTGCCAGATACGCTTACATGGTAATATAAAATATCCTGACGCAATTCTTTTGCTTTCCTCCACTCCAACTAAAGCATAAATAATACTTGATAAAATTAATGGCTAGCAATAGCAGGGATACAATATTAATATTAAGTTTCTGCTGTAATGCTTTGAATAGATTCCCAGAAATTGCTCTGCAGTTTTTAACCTTCAGATATTTGTTCAAGATTTTCACTGGGTATAGTGGTAGTGGCTTTATTTGATGAAAATAAAAAATTAAAACATAATGTAGAGACAATTGTATCTACTTACATCTACCTTTTATTTTTTTGTGTGTGTTTTCTCCATATCCTTTCCCAGACAGGAGCTACACTGTAGGACTAGTAAGTGCCTCATGATACAAGTATCATGGTAGAGATTTTCATGCATATGTGAATAGTGAACCTAGAAACCTTTGCCCATACATTTAACCCTTCCTTGGAAAATCATTTTCCTAATTTTCAGTACTCCTTGGGGAATATGAACTGGGAATGACAATATATTTTTTTATCCTAAGATTGAGAAGTCATCTGGTTTGAAATGAATTGAAGGAAACTTTCATAGACAACAAAGAATTCTATTTTGGAATTCACTGCTGTAGGACACTTAGAAGTGGAAAGAAGTTCAAATAATAAAGTGAAAACTAAGCGAAGTTCAGAGGAATTATAACCTCCTGATGAGGAAGTCCCTAGGCTGCTCACTGGTAGAAGCTGGGAGTGTGGGTAGAAATGTTGTGTGTGGAAGGGACATGTATGTGTACCCATGTCTTACAGCTCAGGTAGCAGAAAATGGTTAGAACTGATGTAGAAACAGGATACTGGGCTAGATGGAAATTTGATCTGAACTGGTAGAGCAAATACTATTCTGTAGTCCATAAACCTATGATTTCACAAAATGTTTGGCTTCCTCTTTAAGTCAGCTGTCTTCTGTGTAGTTCTGAAGAGCAGCTTTGGCTGCCAGTGTTAACTGAGGAGCTCTATGGAAGAAGTGATCTGCTAAGGTTTCTTTCGTGTTCAGTGAGATAGTCTGATCTTGTTAGTATTCACTACTCTCTCAGTTCATAGACTGCACAGTCAGTCACAGCTCAACAGTCCCACCTGGGCTATATTACACGCCAGAAGGCTGTGCTGCCATCCAGTGAGACCTGGACAGGCTGGAGAGTTGGGCAGGAAGAAACTTGATGAAATATAACAAGGGAAAGTGTAGAGTCCTGCATCTGGGCAGGAACAACCCCAGGTTCCAATATAGGTTGGGGAACAACCTGTTAGAGAGTAGTGTAGGGGAGAGGGACCTGGGGGTCCTAGTGGACGGCAGGATGACCATGAGCCAACACTGTGCCCTTGTGGCCAAGAAGGCCAATGGCATCCTGGGGTGTATTAGAAGGGGGGTGGTCAGTAGGTCGAGAGAGCTCCTCCTTCCCCTCTACTCTGCCCTGGTGAGACCGCATCTGGAATATTGTGTCCAGTTCTGGGCCCCTCAGTTCAAGAAGGACAGGGACCTGCTGGAGAGAGTCCAGCGCAGGGCAACTAAGATGATTAAGGGAGTGGAGCATCTCCCTTATGAGGAAAGGCTGAGGGAGCTGGGTCTCTGTAGTTTGGAGAAGAGGAGACTGCGGGGGGACCTTATTAGTGTATATAAATATATAAAGGGGGAGTGTCATGAGGATGGAGCCAGGCTCTTCTCAGTGGCAAACAATGATAGGACAAGGGGTAATGGGTATAAACTGGAACACAAGAGGTTCCACTTAAACTTGAGAAGAAACTTCTTCTCAGTGAGGGTGACAGAACACTGGAACAGGCTGCCCAGGGAGGTTGTGGAGTCTCCTTCTCTGGAGACATTCAAAACCCGCCTGGACACATTCCTGTGTAACCTTATCTAGATGTTCCTGCTCCGGCAGGGGGATTGGACTAGATGATCTTTTGAGGTCCCTTCCAATCTCTAACATACTGTGATACTGTGATACTGTGATATTTAGACTGTAGCCATAACACACAGCCATGTGTACAAGCTAGCTGCACCACAATCAAAGATCAAGATTATCACTAGTAAGGTAGCTACCAAAACTGGAAAGTGTACAGCTCAGGCTGTAGTGACTTGGTTAGAGACGCAGCCCATTAACTGATCAGGCAGTAGCTGTGCTTTTGGCTATCTCAGCAGTGCCATAGTGAATAAGATGCCAGCAGGAAAGGCCACAAAAAATTTTACAGCTTGGAGGAAATAGAGAAACCAGTAAGGCAAGCTGCCTGCCATAAAGGAGATGTTGAATTAAGAAAATACTTTTTAAAATACAAAACTTAGTAGAGTTAAGAACTTCAAGAACCATTTCTACTTCAGGAATTACCCAGAGACAGATAAGAGGGAAGGAAAAAAATAATTCTATGTAGCTAGAGTTCTGTGCAGCTGAACCTAACCTGTGAAATTTATTTCACAATTGATAGAGCCAGGAAATAGGGAAAGGATCAGTACAAGACTATGTTAAAGTACAGTGAATCATGATCTCAGACAGTTGGTAAAGTCAAAAAAGAAATATCTTATAAATTAGCTCATTTGAAGGAGTAAAAAATGCACAATCATGCAAGTTTAAATATAAATAAAAGAAGATATTAAAAAAAATAACCTACAGAGCTTTACAGGAAACATTACTGTGTGAAAAGGGACAAATTTTTTGAACTAAGGTATTCATATTGGAAGCCATGCAAATAACTAAATGTAGTATTTTTCTGAAATAAAAATAATAATAAAACTATGGTAATACTAGCATTAAATAATGCTTCTCCTAAGCACACATTTAAAAGGCTGTTTGGAAAATCACCAAGTAAGATGGTTTAATGCATGTGGTTGTAAAGTTTGTTAATGTTAATAAACTCTTTTTTAAGAGACAAAGGAATGGAGATTATTACTCAGGAGAAATTAAGGCCCTTAGGGCCTTGGAAAGGGTTTTGATTTATATACAGTTTTACTGTTTCTAATATTTTCCTGAGATTAGAGGGGAAATACAGCTGTACTACTGAACATTGTTTAGTCAGTATTTTCCTTAATAAATGCAGACCCAAAATATAAATTTGACAGATTTATAGAAACTTCCCCTCCTAATTCTAGAATATTGACAATGTATGATTTCTGGCATAGGTTCTACATCTGGATAGATTGGTGCTAAACAAAAGATATTTTCAATATCCAAGATTATGCTTGATAAATATTATTCTAATCAGTCTTTTCTATAAATAATATTTTTAGATGGAGGTTTTTTGTATTTTTACTTTGAGTAATGCAAGTAGCTTGGACATAGTACAGGGCTCAAACATTATGTGGTTACAGAAGATGTGAAACAATAGCCATCTTTATTGAAACTATTGTTCAGATCAAAATCCAGTTGGTTTCATGTGAGATGAAGAGATTATGAGGTTATTGACCTTTCTTCAGGCATGATGCTTAGGGTCCTCAAACTATAGATTTAGGCAGTGTAGTGATACATGTCGTTCCAGAGAATAATTCAGGCTAGAACCTATTGTGGATACTTCAGAGTTTGCTTTAAAAAACTCCTTTATGAAAATCAAACCTGGCAAGAAAGACCAGTATAGTGATTTAAGCATCTAAAGTTAGAATCGTGAAACATGAGTTTCTGTCCTTTATGATGTTTTTTATGTAGTTTTTGTAAGCATTTGGGCTAATGTTGACTTTTTTATTTTAAATTACGCCTTTCAGATTCTTTTGTCTGGTTGGCACACTATGCCAATTTTTCTTGTTCTAGATAGCTTCATGAAGTTACTTAAGATGAACAGTAGTGTAAATAAGAACAGAAATTGTTTCAGAATTATTTGATCCTATATTCAAGCTTCTAATTATGTGCCAGGATCATGAAATAGGTGTTAGAACATTAAATCAGCTACTAAAAATATGCTTATAAACTGTTGCCCGAACATAATATTGCTGTGATTGTTATATATCAGGCTGCTTTTGGATCTTAATGTAGTCAGATTTTTTTAGTGTCCTTCAAATAAGTCACCAAAATATTTATAAACAAATTCAGCTTTGATCTTAAAATCTCAACTGCCACCTGAGATGGTCTTCTCTGGCTATGTCTGTGTCTCTGAGACTGGAGGACTTCCATTGAGAAGGGTGCTGACAAGGAGACATGGCAGGAGAGGTTTAGGATTACCAGCTATAGTTTCTTTTCCTTGAGCTGTTCTCCATTTGTGCTCCAAATATCCAGCAGATAAATCCTTAGTTGATAATACCTGGAAAAAATACACTGGCAATCAACTGAAAGTTTGTAGAGAAGCACAGATTTCTGAGAACACAAGATTAACAAGGTGGTTGATTAACAAGGTGGACTCAGCAGTCCCCAAGATGTCCTCCCTCCTGTTTGAGAAAGTTAACACAGGAAATACTACGAGTCTTCTGTATGGAATTTCTAAGTCTCTCCTTCAGAGGGAGGGTAAGTAGAGCTGAGAGCAGAATTTGAGGAGGAGAATGTCAGTACAAAAGTAAGTTGCTATTTTTATGTAACTTGCTGTACAAAACTGAAACTAAACTTTTTTCAGTTTCCTGACGATTTTAATTCCCAAATACTTCAGAATTGTTTGCTCATCCACAAGGTACTGCAAAACCAGACAGGTCAGTGATGAATGCTTTTCTAGGTGTTAGGCAGTGAAACATAAAGCTGATAGTTCATTACTTTGTGTGTGCTGTATATGAAAATTAATCTTCTAAAAAAGCACCATTTTTTTGTGTGTTTCAGGACCGTCTTGACTCTTTAACTGAAGTTGATGATTCTGGACAGTTGACCATCAAATGTTCTCAAAATTATTTGTCACTGGATTGTGGTATTACTGCATTTGAACTATCTGACTACAGTCCTAGTGAGGATTTGCTTGGTGCTCTGGATGATATGACCTCCAGCCAAGGGAAAGCAAAATCATTTGAATCCTGGAACTACAGTGAGATGGATAAGGACTTTCCAGGACTTATCAGAAGTGTGGGTTTACTTGCAGTAGCAACTGATTCCATTGCTGCCCGGTGCAGTGAAGCATTAAATGAGAAAGAAACCCATGTACCTCTTTCAGCAGAAGATGGAGAAGAAAATAAAGACAGGAAAGCATCACATGAGCTTTCACTAGTATCGTCTTCTGTGAACTCCTCTCTTTCTGAACGACCTTGCTCTGAAGATGGTGTTTTACCTGCTGACAGCAAATCAGTTTCCACATTAAAGAAACCAGAATGTAATTTTCCACAACACACCAATGAAAAAGTCAAACATTCTCACTGTGAAAACTCAACTCCTAAGAGGTCCATAAGAGACTGCTTTAATTATAACGAAGACTCCCCTACACAGCCTACATTGCCAAAAAGAGGTCTATTTCTGAAGGATGATGTCTTTAAAGATTATATGGAAGCCAATGATTTAAAAAGGCAAATCTCTCAGATAGTTAAAAATGAAATGAGTAGAAGTACACCCTCATTGTTAGATCCACCAGACAGGTCCAAGCTTTGCCTAGCTTTACAGTCACCCTATACTAACAGTTCATCTGCAGTTAGTCAGTCATATGACTGCTTAAATACAATAGGTGTTAGAAACTTTGAGTACACAATAAATAATCACTTTAAGGACAGTCCCATAAGTCTAGGAAAGTCTGCTTTCTACAGCTGTAAAGAAAAATCAAAGCACAAGAAGTCTCATGATGCTCCAGATAAAGTGAAAACTGGTGGAGCACCTGGAGGTACATGTAAAACTGCTCCATCAATCGAAGTCAAAAAAAGAGGATGTTCTTCTCTACAGAATGGAATTACTTCTCATAACTCGCAGTCTCTGGAGGTGACAGAAACAGATTCTTCTTCGTCATCAGATTCTTGTAACCAGAGAGCCCCAAATGGACAATTACAAGGTAAAACTGAGCCTTTTAGTTCACCAACATGTAGCCAAAAGAGTTCTTCCTCAGCTGGTTCTGAGCTTGCCAATTCGCCACCTCTACTGAGAAAAAAGAATAATAAAAACTTCTCCTCAACACACATCTATACTCAAAAAAGCAGTAAAGATGGTGAGGTCTGGTATGGATCTGATGAATATTTAGCACTTCCTTCACATCTCAAACAGACTGAAGTATTAGCTTTAAAACTAGAAAATCTGACAAAGTTGCTTCCCCAAAAACCTAGAAGAGAAACCATTCAAAACATTGATGACTGGGAGCTGTCAGAAATGAATTCAGATTCAGAAATATATCCAACATACCAAACAAAAAAGCACAAAAAAGTGGGTAGAATTTCACCAAGCTCATCAAGTGATATAGTATCCTCCTTAGGTGACAGCATTGAATCTGGGCCTCTCAGTGATATTCTCTCTGATGAAGATCTTTGTATGCCTGTATCTTGCATTAAAAAATACATTGAAGAAAAGTCAGAAAGGACTGCTGTCACTGAGCCCACTGAGAATGAGACTTCTGCCTCAAATAAATCAGCTTTAATTCATCAACTGATGCAAGATATACAACATCAAGAGAATTATGAAAGCATATGGGAAAAAATAGAGGTAAGCCAATACTCCTGTGTTCTGATATGCTATTGATAAGCCTATATATGGAAATGGAGCTGAGGGCAAGGGTGTAGTTGCTTTCTTGTTTTCTTTTAATGATGAAAAAAGCTTCATCTAGTGGGTGCTAGAAGTGGAGAACAGCAGTGATCTCTGCAATTATAACAGACTGAAGTTATCTTTAACTATACAGAATTTGCCTACATTATTTTACTTACACCAATACCTTTAAACTTCACAAAACATTATTTTATCAGGAGAGCTTCTCTTTGCCAAGATCAGGTCCATGGTAAGTTATTTTTTGGATGAAGTGAAAAAAACGAAAAAGAAAGAAAATTAGGGATCTCTGTTGTATGATTGTGGAATAAGAACTAGCTGCAACAGCTGGCTGCAGCTGTGAACACCCACTTCCTCTCCATATCCATCCTCTTCTCGTCTCTTCTGAAGAGTGGATTAAGCTTGTGACAGCAATTAAAGGTAGTTAGCTGCTCTTTGGCCAGAGTAAACCCTTCTAGCTAGTGATTACAGCTGCTGCTCTTGGCCTGCAATTTCTCAGTGTTCCTCATTGTGAAGAATGTTTATGGAAACACTGATCATAGAGTTTGAAAATAATCTTATGAAGTATGTTGTGCAAGGGACTCAGAGTAAAGATGAGCTTTAAACAGAAAGAAGACCAGATGCAAAGCACACTGCTAGGAAGAGAGATAGGTCAGTGATCCATGCCCTTAAAAGAAGCACACAAGAAAGTTTCAGATTTATTTCATGCAAAAGATGCATGCTAGCTACATTTAATGGCTTGAAAATGTGCTTCTTGAATGGTGAATAAAAATAATCAAGAGAAATTTTTTGAAACGTTTTGCAAAGCAGTTATAATATTTTAAGGAAATATAAGGTTTTCCCAAACTGCTTGTTTACCAGAGTTTTTCCATTGCCACTAGTAGTTATATCTTCTGCTTGTAAGATTAGTAAAGAACCAATTTTTCAATACAAGAGTTCTTACTGAGGTAAATCCTGCCTCAGTAATGTTGTGGTGTCTTGCTGAGGTATTTTATTTGGACATATGTAATAGAAAAATAGAAAGTTCCCCCTTTATGTGGTGTTATGAATACTGTAAATGAAATCTAACTAAAAATGCCATCCCTGTGTCACAATTAAGTTCTTTCTTTTGCTAGATCTCCTGTTTCCAGTGGAGTATCAGAAGTGTATCATTACTTTAATTAGTGCCGTTTTGCATTTACATTAATTCTGGTTTTAGTAAGAATTCTCCAACTCAAAGAGGGCTTTCCTAATTGCAATAATACATGTGTTAGCAATGATTCAGTACTACTTTTGTTTAGTCGTAGCTTTGTTTTAAAGAAGTCAGTTTGAAATAAGAACTTAGTTAAGGACACAAAAGGCGTACTTATGCCTATTTGAAATCCTGCTGAAAATGTCTACCCTAACATATTTTATTTATTCAGATTGTAAAAAAACCCTAAAACAGCTCAAACTTTTATTTTGGGATAACAGCAGCCTAGAAAAAGCTGATTTTGAACAGCCTCAAAATCGTGGAGAGGCATGTTTTAGCTAGGTAGTACGGATTCAATATTTTGTTATGATGGGAATAATTTTGAATTAGTGTGCATCTGGTAATATATTGATAGTAAGAGTTTTTTTAATATATGCTAAAGCATTTCTTGGCAGCTTTATTCATTTCTCACTTATATAAAATGTACTTTTTCAGACTTAAAAAGTATGTGGATGTCTTTGCATGGGTATTATCATGTTGTCAATCTATCTGTCTACATACCAACACAATTCTGTTCGACTGGACCATTTGCTATTGGATAGGATCAGTTTTTTGCTTTGCAATAAATATTGCATATTCTTGCATGTTTTGCCTTGCACTGCAGCTAATTCTTTGGTACATGCTGCTTCTGCCTTTGATACTGGGCATCTCCATTCCAGGGTGCATAACAGTTTCTGTGGGAGTTCCTTGTATTTTTCAGAAGTTGCTTTTTGGAGTTAAATCTGAGAACAAGTGATACCAAAGTATGAATGTTCCACTTACTCTTAAAGTATAGTTCAGCTTTTAGTAGCTACCCAAAATGAATTTTTAGAATGCAGATTAAACTCTGTAGCTTCTATTATACTGACTGAAAGGGAAAAAGATGTAACAAAATCATTCTCACTGGTAAAGTCAATAGAGTTTTCTGCTGTAAAATGGCCTATTGCCACTTCTTGTATGTAACACTAGGACTCCATCAGTCTCAGAATGCTTTAAGGTTTATTTTCTGTAACAAAATTAAGTTTTCCTTAAACTCATACTAAAGATGGATCTCTCCCCCTCCCCCCCCCCCTTTTTATATGCAAACTGAGAAATTAGAATTAAAAACTGATCATGGGCTGATCTAATGAAAATGCATTTTCAATCATCTTAAGTGAATAAGTAATAATAATGAAACTTCATAATAATAATAATAAACCTTCTTCATGCAGTTTTATCTCCTTCTCTAGAAAGCAATACTAGATTGGCTATACTGGCCTCCTTGTGTTGTAATCTGTGGTCACTGATAATCCTGTCTACTTGATTTTTGAGGGCACTTTTACAAATGGTAGAAATGTGACCATTCACCAGACACGCCATTTAAATGAAGATGTGTTTGCTTGGCAGGTCTTACTTGTATGGAGAAAATTGCTGGGTTTTTTTCTGGTTATGCAGACTTACAGCTTGTTTTACAGCATGCTTCATTTCTATAAGAGGCAGCTGAATTTGTTTTGCAAGAAATAATTTGGTATCTACCGATCCCATCTTTCTAGCTCCTCACATTTCATGAATTTGCCCTCAACTCCAATGGCTTTGTATTTTGAGGAGCTCAGTCAGCCTTGGCACTGGATAGCCACCTTCTTGACATGTTAAGGAAATAAAATAATGCTGCTCGGCATGTTTTTATGCTGTGGGTTAGAGCATGCCCCAGGGATCCTACAGCAAAGAGCTGGGTAAAATATTTTGCTGCCTTCCAGGACCCAGTCAGGGACACTCTCACACTTGTGCAACCATTTATCCGCTCTGAACCCAAGATTCCTCAGTGGAGAAGAGGTTAAAGACAGCTTTTCCAAATTACTGGGGTAACGGAAACAATTTTCCTGTCAAGGAGGAACTGTAGATTGAAGCAGTCTACAAAGCAGAGTGAAGTATTAGAGCTAAACTTGTTAGTGTGATGAATAACTTGTGTGTTTGGGTGGTAAAGATTTGCATTTAGAGGGTATTCACAAAAGTTGACTAAAGGTGAGTAAACAGTAGGTTTCTGCAAATGGTTGATGGGCATGTTTGAGAAAGTTTATATTGGAGATGTCACTGGGAGTTCATTGGGCAGTGGAGAGCCAATTGGTTAGAAAATGTTTTCAGAACTGACACAAAGGGGAAAGAATTTGTGTTGTTTAGGTTGAAAGGAGAAACTGTTGCTCCTAGGCAGAGAATGGACTGATAACACACCAGTGCAGTTAAGGTAGAATCTGAATTGCTTTAGGGGAAGCAAAGTTTATTCGTGTTTGGAGGTCATTTTCATCACTGAGGGGAAAAGCATGCATAGAGGACAAATGAAGTTTGAGCTATGGAGCTAAGGTACTGAAAAATTAATATGAACTGATAATGCTGATGGGGCTTGCTAACAAATTAAAAACACAGAACTGAAATCGGTAATGATAGAACAGGTTGACAAAGCAAAGATGATTGACAGGGAACAGGACTAGTTTATTTTGGATTACCAGATTAAGGATTTTTAAAGTGGTGTAGTACTCCCCTCAGCCCTTTTATTTTCAGTAACTCAGTAACAGTGCTTGTAACTGACCCTTCTAAGATAAATGGATTGCATATTTTTCCTGGTAGAGTGCTTGCCAAAATTTGTTCATCTCTGAAGCTTACTTATATTACTTCATACAATTTAGATTGAAATACTGCTCTTGGTAGATGACCAGTTTGTAAAAAAAATAATCGAAAGAGGTATCAGATCCAGAAATTCCTTGGCAACTACAGTTTTCTCAGCAGTCTTGCTGCTTTGTAGAGCATAATTGAAATGCCACTTCACATTTTGTACTGAGAGTTGAGTTTGTGCTCTGTTGCTCTGAGTCTGATGATACTCCCCTGCTTTGAAAGGCCACCTCTCAGTGTTCAGGTTGGTTAAACTTAATAGCAGTAATGTATACATACGAACTCTCACTTTCACTCAGAAAAATACTTCTTTACTAGAAGATGATGTTGCAATACAGTGAACCCTCTATTCCTTCAAAACACTCAGTTCCTAACAGTTTGCTTTGAATTTTAAACAGCTCCTCCAAGTACAATCACTTTTCTTTGGCATTTGCTTTACCACAAGTTGTCTGAGCAAGTTTGTCACCAGCAGTCTTTGCAAAACCAGCAGCTTCTATGTAAGCTGTGCAAATTCTGAATTTGTAACTTTACATCTAAAACTCATTGCCTGAATTATGTTTCCTTAATGAAACACAACTATTCTGGAGCATACGCTTGTTCAGAATGGTTTGAATTTCCAGTGTTGAAGACCTCAGAATGATTTGGCAGTGAGCAGTTTTAGATCAGGGATTTTTTGAATTCAGTATTTGACAAGTCATTCCAAATAACTCGGGGGGGGGGGGGGGGGGGCGGGGGGAGAGGAGGGCGGGGAAGAGAGAGAGAAAGCAAAAATCTGCTCACAAACAATTTTAGTAGCATTGATTTGAGGGTATGCCTTTACTAGTATTTAGAACTGATTGCAAAGGATATGTCTATGTCCAATGTTTGACTCACATCTGATGTGATATCTCTGGCTGCAAAAAGCCTCACAATTTGTTCTTGGGTACATAGTTGGATGCCACATCTCCGCTCAGGGATAGCTAGTAACATCTTAGATGAACCAAGGAGCAGCTGCTTTTGCATACATGATTCTGTGAGCCCTCCTATTCTAATACTGTCACTCAGATCAGCTTTAAGTGACCATTGGCTTTAGAACCTAGAGTCATGTCTTAATCATCAGTATCACAGTTTAGCCACAAGCCTGCACCAGACCCATCCAGATTATTTATCTGTGAACTGGAAACTTTCTAGAAAATAGTCAACGATTATTTCTTACATTCTGGATCTGTGCTAATAGGCAAAAGAGTGCAACAGTGCTTAAGGTAGAGAAAGGAAACAATAAGACTGCAAAGAGGTGGACTTCTTGCTCTCAGTGTAACAAAGGACAGGCTCAAAGGTGAGCAGTGGGTGCCTGCTGACCTACCTGTAAAGCCAGTAGAAGCTCCAGATTTAAAAGGGACACAGTGATAACTTGGAGAACTAATCAGCATTGACTTCAAGATATTAGGATTTACTCCTTTCTATCAATGCAGAGACATTCTTTGTTGTCCAGGATAGTTCAGTGCTTTCATTTCTCTCAGAGGTAGAGAAAGGCACTCAGAAACCATTGCAATAGGTTTGGAAGCCTTCAGTGATGGCCCTAGCTTTCAAAACACAGACAGAAAAAGTCAAATTGTTATTGGGAATTTACTTCAGGGTGCGTGTGGTGGTTTAACAGGAATCTTCTTGGATTGTTCAGGACTGAATTCTTTATAACTGCTGCCTTATGGGGGCAGGTACTGTGGTGACGGTTGGTTGTTTGTGAAGAGTTTGAGGTAACTTCTGAGCTACCCTGTTAACTAGTTACTGTATTGATTTTAGGGCTCCTTGAAGTGCCATCATTATTAAAGAGAAAACTATTGAATTTAAAATTGTGGTTTCTAATATTCCTGTAAATAGGAAGGGATGAGAGACAATGCTCATTGCCTTATGCTTTCATATGTATATGCCTTTCCCAGTGTTTTAAGGTCTAGCTGTTCTGTTACACAATATACTTTGGCTCTTGGTTACTCATGTTTTATGTATTGTCTGTGAGGAAGTACAGGATATTCCAGAAAGATACAATATACAAAAATCACTATGTGCTATTCTAAATATTTAATTATTTAAATAATACATTGCTATGAATTTCCACCTAAGTCAAATTCCAGTCTATCTACTGTCGTTAATGCATCATTGCCTTAAAATGTGTACATGCTGGAGATGAGTCAGAGCAAGAGAAATGTTCAAGGGTCTAGAGAGGATTAACCTGAAAAAAAAAAATCAAGTCCACTTACGTAAGATTATTGCATAACTTCTCAAAATGTGTTCATATCTTTTTCTTCTTGTGTATCTTTATATATTTTGACAGCAACTGGTTTTTCATCCTTTATCCTTTCCAGTATGTTATAATCAGGAATGAAACATTAAGCCGTGTTGACTCTTAAATCATAGTTGTCATCATTAGGCATCATAATAAATATAATTTGTGATAAACATGGACAAGAATCTGTCTCTCACAGGCTTGTTTCAGGCTGCCTATATGCTTACGCAGGCATTTGAAAGTTATCTTGAAAGCAACCAGAAAGGCAAAAAATGGTTTTCTCATTCTTGCTTTAGGTTTTGGAGCAGAAATTATAACCTGAACAAACAGCTGAGCTGTCCTTAGCAAATCAAACTGGAATCTTGGCTGACTATTCCTTTATTGTTAACAAAGACTTATTTTTGAATACTGATTCTCATGTGGGTCAAGTAAGGTTACCCGAGCGAGAACTAGATTTTCCTCTGGTTTGCTTTGGACAGTGATTGGAATCTCTCCAGGATGGCAGAGGGAGAACCAGCAAGCAGATTTTAGGTAGCAGACAGTGTAGATGTTCAAGTCACAGTAACTTAACATTACTAATTGATTTTTCCCCACTGATGCCAGTGTCTGACTTAATTAATATTTTTTCATTGTGCTGTAAAAGATTAAAGACACACAGGGTACTGCAAAATGCAAATACTTCTGCACTATTAGCCACTAAACTATAGCAGCTACAATAAAATTGGCTCAGGTAGATCCAAACTAGGGCCAACCTCATCTATAGGCATTGCAGTCAGATCTTCTACAGCACCACTGAGGTACAGAAAATCAGAAAAAAATAGTAGATATGTTAGAAATAGTGAAGCTTCAGGGGTTAAAAATAAAGAATAAGAAGACAAAAGAAAAACACTCACCACAGATTGCTTTTATTTTATTCTGGAAGCATATCTAAATTTTGGCGTGAAAAATTAAGTCAGAATTAGGGTCTAAAGAGGGTGTAAAGGAGTGTTCACTAGAGACCACTGAAAAAAGGAACTATCTAAAAGGAAGGGAGATGAATTAGGAAGCAAAAGAAAATCAGGTAATGGAGGAAATAATAGTGACAGAGTTTCTTTGGAGACTGCAGGTAAACAAGAACAGAGTGCATAGCAGGAGGTTAAGTTAGGAAAGTAGAGGAATAATAATGGAGTAAAGAGGTGATGTATTTTAATCTCTCCTTGCTGCTGCCATATTTAGTGAATAGTGGCAATCATCATTTCCCCTGTTTTTAAACTTAGAAATCTTAGCTGCAAAACAAGTTCATAGGTCAACGAATTACGGTATCTCCTGTGAGGTGACAGGCTTAACCTCTTCTAGCCAATTAGCCTTGAAAAATAGGAAATGCTGAATTAAACTTTCTGATTTTGAGGGGCAATTGTGGTTATTATATCTTAAGTCATGTCAATGATATAGCAGAGGTCAATATATTTAGCAGTTACCCATAAGGAAGCATCTGCTCTGTTTCAGTATAAAGGGGTTTTTTCCTGCCTTTTGGAAAACTTTTAGATATGGTAATGTATCGCCCTCTTGAGGTCAAAACTTGTTACTGCACCTATTTTACAGAGATTTTCATTTTCTTCTCAAATGAACGAGACTTACGTAACTTTATAAATGTAGTTGTTAGAAATTCAGAGATTAAATAAAACATAGCTATAATCTTTCCTCCCTATGAAGAGATTTTTGCTTTAGTGCAGTCTCCACAACTTTTTGTGGCTATGTATTTTATTCCAACAAATTTAATGTTGAAATACTGTTCTAAGTTCAAAAAGTAAAAGCAAGTGTATACTAATTATTAAACTTTAAAAGTATAACCTGTCCGTGCACTTCTACAGATTTTGTGACATATTAAAAAAACCCAAAGCCTATCCTCCACAAAAAAATCTAGTGGCTATCTCTCTGCAAATATTACTGTGATTTTTATTATTGTTTAGAGAAGTATAGTTGTGTTATTTAAATAAGCAGTGTTTAATCCTGCTTTGTGACCGTCAGGCCAAGAATATAGTGGCTTTCTTCCTTTATCTTAGCTTTACTGGCTAACTTACTGAATAGATTATGTAAAGAATAATGAATTTAGTTTTTAATTAAAAGGCACTGAAATCCTGTGTAATGAATTTTGTGCTATTGGGTAAAGGTATACAATTTGGCTGTTTTCATTCTTTTAACAGAATTTTTTTCTCTGTTTGGGAAAAGGTAAATTTTTTGGAAGTGCAAAAATCTCTGTTCAGTTGACGTCATGGCACAGGGCCATTCTTGTCAGGCTACAGGAGCAACCAAGGTGCATCTTTTCAAGGAATTCAGTGCTGGGGAAGGAGGTTCATTTCTATCAATTATGAGATCAAAGAGTAAATAAATGCTGGGAACAGTTAGGGAAGGTGCCAGCATGGCTCCCATTGAGTGTCCCCCAGTGCTGCCCAGCATGTGTGCAAGGTGGCAGCTGACCGTCGGCTGGAAATAACAACTGCACAAGGGCGTTCCACCTCCTTTCTGCTGCCTGAAGCCCAAATACTCAGGATATGCAAACCAAGGAATGATGGCCAGCCATAGCTGTCTTTTTCAGAGCAGAATAAAGCTGTATACTAATATATTGCAGAGGCCATTATATGGAAAAAATGCAAATGAAGATTAGTTTATCTTTTTGTTGCCATTCAGCTAATTATGAATACATATATTAGCTGTAAAACAATCTGAAAATAAGGTGTGTTGCCAACTCAACATTTAAAATAATTACATGAAGAGGCAGTGCAGTACTTCCAAGTACCCTTACATTACTGTAAGTTGCTTCAACATCAGTAGTTACATTGGCAGCATTTTTAGAAAAAGGGCATCAGAAAACCAGCATCACTGAAAATTAAGACACTGATTACAGACTCACATTATCCACAGAGCGCGGATCAAGGTTGATTAATAACAAACATTTTGTACTGAAAGAAGGGGGACAGCTCTGAACAGCTGATTTGATTTTAGGCTTATTTGTAGAATAAAAACTGAATTTGCACTTAGGAGCAACAGGTCCTGACCTGACGTCTACATTTTCTATTCTAGCTTAGAGCTGTTCAGAATGGACAAAAAAAAAGAGAAATTTGGGACTGTGAAACAGATGTGAATATATTGCAGCATCATACCACAGGACATAGCAACTCATTTTGGTGCCTGGGATTTCTACCAAAAGACAGGCCTCCCCCCTGTGTTGTGCTCAGGGTACCTCCAGAATCCAGACACTCCTTCCAGCTGCTGCTGAAAAGTTAACGTCCCCCTTTCTGGGAGTTACTGGCAGCATTTTTCCCAGCTCAGGCAGATTTATTTGCTGTTCTTGTTTTTCCCTGGCTACAAATTTCTGGAGACATTGCATTCATAGCTCAGTCACTGGTTTACCAGCTGAGTGAAATGACTATGTGACTTAAAAACATTCACGCCTTTTAGCTGATCTTTAGATATGGCAAGTCTTTGACTTAGCATCATATGAGGGCAAAACCTAAAAGGCCTCAAGTTAGGATATATTATGCCATGTTACATAAAAGAAATTTTAAACTTATCCTGATGTTTTGGGCACCTATATGTATTCTCCAGCTGCTGCTTAGGCCTCTTGGCTTTTATGTATAGAAGAAATGACTCAGAAAAAAAGTTATTTTAAGAATAGTGAGAGTTTCTGTGAGACATGACCAATAACAAGCATTGCTTTTTGAGAATAGATATATTTTCAGAAACAGCATGTTCAATCGTAGTAGTACAATGAACTTCAAAGACCAGACTTGGATGATCATTCAGAAGTTTGTCCATTGCACAGCTCACTCACAACGTGACAGTTGCTGACTGTTCTGCTATTAACTCCAAGATCTTTTGCCTGCCTGTTTTATTCCCAATGACCCAAAGAACTTTTTTTTTTTTTAAATTAACAAAAAGAACTGTCTTGTCCTTTGCTTGTATTTCTTCCTCCTCTATTTTCCTCCCTATTTATGCCCATTTCTTTATTGTCTGTTCTTCCTGTCTGTGTCGTTTTTTGAAGCTATTGGTAACCTTTAACTCCTGTGTTTTCCATTTCTACTGGTTATACTCTTCACTCCATAGATTCAATGCTGTTTCCTTGGACACTTTTTCCCAGTAACCTTAAAATTTTACGCAGAGTAGGGAGGAGTGCTAGAAACTTGTGAATACAGGTTTACACTGAAGAGGTTTTCTGACAAAAGCCTGTAAGTAAATACCTACTTCTAGCCATCACTTCTGATTAGAACATCTGAAAATACTTCTTTAACCAATGTATCTCTGTCTGCATAACCCAGTGGCAATAGAACTTACTCGTGTAGGAGTGGTGGGGTTTTTGTCAATATTGTTTTCATTTGTTAGCCAGGATGCTTTAGCTGGCTTGCACAGTGGTGTACTTCAGGCAGTATAAATTGCTTCCACGAGAGGGCTTGCGCAGGCTGTGCTCCAGCAAGTGTGTTCTCTCCAAGGCCAGGCTGCAGCTCTGTCTTTGCCACTGCTGAATGGCACTGTAGTCTGACAAGGAATGTGAACAATTTGAAATAGCACCTCAAACCCCCTAATATTCAAATTAGTACACATGATAACTGAGGAGGCAGATAAGAAAAATAGTTTTGTCATCTAAAATGTGAAGGCATATGTAACAGTTTTCCATACAAAGAAGGATATGCTGATTTTTTTTACTTACTTGGTTCCCAGGAGTGCTTTGAATATCACACGACTTTTGAGATACGGCACTGGCCCCCCGTATTTTCTGAGCCTGAACTCTGTACTCACCTGAATGAATGCAGGAGGCCTAAACATTTATCTGTCTTTGCTCGTTTTAGCATTACATCTCCAGTAGGAAACATGGCCTCCTAAGTATAAGAAGAGATCAGCAGCCATTTTGTATGCCTGGGCACTATTGTCATTGCTGTTAAGTTCATACCAGATGATTCTTTAAATGATGGATGAGTCAGTCTTTCCTTTGCCCTCTCTTCTCTCGACTAGTCCCCTCTACTCTTGAACCCATGCAAAGTCACAGCGTCACTGGCCTTTGTGCTATGCTGCTGTGTGACATTCATATGCTTAGCTGCCTTGGCCTCAGGGCTACATGGATCTTTTTTCCCCAGCAGCCCATAGATTTTGCTTCTGTGGGTCTAGGTGTTCAGTGATTCTTAAAAAGGCTGGGGGAAATGTTAGCTAGTGGTGTTGGAAGCTTGTCTGCTAAGAATATAAGTCTCAGCAACATGGTTTAGGAAGCATTTGGCATACTTTTCCTGTATCCATCTTTGCCCCACAATCTGCTGATACTAAGAATATCCTTTTTAGATCCTGTACATTTCAAATAGCAGTGGAGGCCTTGCTGTAGTTGTTTTAAATAGAAAGTAGACCTTCACCTTGAGCACAAGGTGAGAAAAGGCATAGGGTAAAGAAAGAATTACGTTTGTGGCCTCACAGAAAGTCTTAAGTCAACTACAGAGATACATTTAGGAATTATTTCTTAATATTCAGATGAGCGTAACCTGTTCTTTGTCTAGAAGCAGAAACAAAGTCAACAGTCACATGGAGGCAGTGAGCTTTTTATTGCACAATCAGGTTTACTGTCTTTAAACATAGTTGTTTTTAATGGATTGAAAAGGAATGCTTTGCATGTTTCTCTGTATCATGCTGTTTAAGCCTATCCTACCTCTAATGTTCTGGCTCTTTTATCTAGAAGGCTTTAGGAAGCTGAGAACTTCTCACAAATCTTGTCTTCCAGTCCTGCTGTAGTCAGAACACAGTATGGAAAAGTGCTTAGAAATGTTAGCAAATCTGTTTAGTAGTGGACCAAAAGGTCCACAAAAATTAAGACTACCCTATCACCAGCTTTTAGGGATAAAGCTAGAACTGAGTGAATTTATAGTGTTTCCCAAGGCTTCTAAGAACTGTGCTCTGCTGTTCTCACTGTTTCAAGGCTAGAAGTACTCTCAGCTCTCCAGTGAAATGTCCCTGAGAATTTGAGATATGTCTGACTGACTTTGCTTGAAATAACTTTATATTTCTATATATTAATCCTTCTTGTTTTCCAGCATCAGAATGCATCCTGGGGACTTCAAAACCAGGAAAAGTCATGAGCCAGTGACCATCCTGTGCTACCACTTTCTATTCTGTAACTATATAAATCATGAACAATTATATAGATGTCCATTAGGCAAAATATATTCAGGAGTCATTTCTAATTGTGTGTGTGGTAGGTAGTTGGGTACAAAGCCTAAAGGGGCACTCATGAAGGACTTGTTTAATTTAGCAGACTTAAAAATGCTTAACTAGACATTATATAGCAGAAGATGAAGATGTGGCTTTACATGCATGTCCACTAAGAAAAGTGTTTAATTATCTTTTCCCTGTTTGGAGGGAACATTGAAGTTGCACGTTTTCATAGGTTGGGGTTATTGAGTATATGTGGTACTTATGTAGCAGAAAGCTGCTAAGTTATATTTCTGAAGTGTTTTGTAAATGAATGTATCCTAAACTGCATATTAAGTATTGCCATCCTACTGGTGTGTTTGGTCAGTTGCATGTTTCTGTGAGGTCACTGCCACAGAATCTTGGCAATATCACATAAATAATATTTTCTATTGTGGCATCTTGGTTCCTTGGGGATCCCCAACATCTGTACTGCTAATGGTTTTATTGTTGCCTCTGGGTCTAACTTCAATGAAATTGACCGTGACAGTTTGTTGCAGCCTCATCCTCTTGAGTACCTGTATTCTTTGACTTACCTTTGCCTGTGAAGAAAGCACACTTTTATCCTTTTGAAAATAAAGTCCATGGGCAGGAATGTGTTCCTCCTGAGACTAATATGCAAGTCCTTTTGTGGTTAGACAAAGGGTTTTCTTAATGCATTCTGTGATAGAAGTGCCCTTAGAGCCAGCCCATCCTTGTACACAGACCCCTCTGTGAACTCAGTCTTTTTGTAAATTGGGAACAAACTTTACAACACTGTCTGCTTGCAACAAAATTGGACATTCATTTTTAAGCACACAGCCTCATAACCAATTCTTTTAAGAAGAGAACTCCCTTTGTGTAATAAAAGGGAAGGTGGAGAGAAAAAAGTTCAAGGGTAGTGATTTAACAAGCACTGTTGTGTTGTGTTTCCACGCCAAGGTTTGTGGAATACAGTAGACTTTCCACTGTCACTCTTAGCTACCATTGCAGATGATTTTTAATACATTTGAATGTAATAGTTTGGCGTGTGTTTTTTATTCAAATTTTAATCTTAGTCCATGCCATTAGAAGGGCTTTGTACTTTTGCAAGTGCAACAACCTGAAGTTCCTTTAAGTATAATCCAGCATACATGTTAAATTAACATGTTAGACTAATAACTGAGTGATGTTAACACTGCACAGTTTAAAATTACAAGCCAGAAAGGTATTAAAATGATTTTGCTACTTGTGTGATGTAGGCACAGTAAATCTGGGATTTTTTTCAGAAAAAATAAAACCCAAAATTTGGTCTAGGGTGAGTGTCATAAAACTGTCCATAATGGTGTTAATTGGGTTCGGTAGCATCCTCTGTGTTTTATGGCATAATTTTGGCAATGTTAATGCAAGTTTCAGTGCAAATATCCAAATTCCCCATCTAAAGGAATCTCACACCAAAAATATACTAAAACAGTCTAAGATACTGCTTATTTTAGTGTACCAAAAAAAAGTTGTGTCTGTTAATATAGTAAAAATTCCATGGATTTTTTTTTGTTTGTTTTTTTGTTTGTTTTTTTTTTTTTTGTTTGTTTTTTGGTTTTTTTTGCTTCATTTTTTTAAATTTGGTAACCACAAATGTACTATCTCTTAGACTAAAACTTAAATTGCAGAACTGGGCTTTAGTCTGTTGCCATTCTAAATGTGGTCTAATGAAAGCTGGATTTGCAAAGTGATAGCTGCAACTGAGATGGAAACTTCCTCCTTTCCTGTTCCATTCAATTAATGAAAGCTGAACTTCAAAGTTTAAATGAGATCATTTGAAGTGCTAAAATTATTGACCACCAGAACTGTTTACTTCCCTGTGTGACCAAAAAAAAAAAAAAAAAGAGAGTTTGTAAGGTAAAAGTAAAATTAAACCTAAACCACTGAAATGAAGTTAGGAAACTTTAAAAGTTCCAGTGCAAGAAGTGGTGTTAGCTTAGTTGAGAGTTATTTATGCATAATTTTAAGTGACTCGCTTGATAGTCAGGCATTTTTTTCATGACTGTGACGGTAAAAGCTTTTCTGGGAGGTCTTAATCGTGTGCTGCTCAGAAAATTGCAATCCAATAAGAATATGTCTGACCAACACCCCTGACAGTCAAAGAGAATAATACACAGATATCATCAGGGACTGGAGCCTTTCTACAGTATCACAAGCACTTATGTTGTTTTCATGAGTTTTGTAGCTATTATCAGAAGTTTTAAGTTGGTCACCTTCTTGTTATTTTGCTGACAGCCCATGTATCTCCTCGGCTCTACTTTGTCCTTTATTGACCATGCGAAATTGGCTGTGCCACCAACCCTAGGGGACCATGTAGCTAGGGTCAGGGATACTAAAATTTCTTTGATTGACTCATTTGGTGGCAGTAAGCATCAGCCTCAGGTCTGCTGCTCCAAACTAGGAAGTGAGAAGTTAATTGATGTCTATTTCTAAAGGAGGTTGGCCTTTGGCCAGAGATGGAGTGAGCCTCTGAAGTTCAAAGGGAAAGCGCAGGAGGAGACTGTGGAAGCTGGAGACACACAGGGAGTGATGGGTGACACAGGCTCATCTTGGGCTGTGCCAAAGAGCAGTAGTGGGGTGCAGGTAGTTAGCAGTGAGGTATGCTGAATAGGTGTCATTACTAGGGAGGAATATACAAATAGAATCCAGCCAAACAGGAAAAGGAATCGACTCAGACACAAAATGCGTGGGATGCCTAAGACTGCCTATTTCTGTGTTCATTTTAAGTATTTAAATTTTCTGACACACACTTGGGACAGGCAGAACACACACAGTCCTGTTAAATGTCATGAACTGTATGTGAGACTTGTTCATCTGACCACATCTGCAGGCCTTGCCGCCATGCTCCAGGGTTTCTTGTACTGGCAGCATACCACCACAGCTGTTGTCCTGCTCTGTTATCCCACATACCAAAAAATGACCAGACTGCTTAACCCAAGAGGCTTTCATCAGATGTACTGGGTGTAGGGAGCCCTGCAGCCGTGTGCAGCAGCTGGGGATCTGTATCTTTTGTATGCCCTTATATTTAACAGAACAAAGGTGGGAGGCAAACTTCCAGGTACATCCTTCTGCAGCCTGATACCCATGCATGCCTTTGGCCTCTGAGCTGATTCATCCCTGCCCTTTTTAGGTGACTCATTAAAGAATTCTTATGTTTTATGATTCAAAAAATTTTAGTGTTCTGGTCATTAATGAAGAAGTCTTGGGTTATTTAATTAAATACCATCAAATTTACTTTTAATTCTTCAGTTAATTAATTCATTCCTTAGTTCTCTAGAACAATTGAATGAAGTATATTTTCATTCTAGAAGACACCAAAGCAGACACACTGAGTTACAACTTTCCCCCCTCTCCATTACTTGCCTTTTTCATTCTTATCCATTCAGAGCAAATAGAATTAGGCTGCAAAAATTACTTTGTACATGCCAAATTTCAAATGAAGTCATTTTTGCTCTAGCGTTGTTCAGGGATATGAGATTAGAACTGCCTTCTTCCTCCGAGGAAAAATCTGTAGAGTTGCCATGAAACAAAATGGAAAGCTGAAATCTTCAAAAGGGAATCTTTAAAAATGTTCTGTGTGGGGTATGGGAACAGCTTTACCATTATTTACAAACTTTACCACAGAAGTTGCTACAAATCATCCAACAAAAATCCAGAAGCATTTGTTTCTGTACTAAGCAGCATAGAATAAGAGTAGCTTTATGCTGTGTCATTTAGGGGCTTGAGTTTCTTAGTAACAGCTAGCTTGCTAGCACAATACAAAGTTATTGCATCTGTAAAACTGAACCCAGCTGGTCAAAAAACTGGATTGTACTGGTGTTTCTTTTTAATTCTGCTCCCTTTTTTTCTCTCTGAGGAATTCTTGTACAGTAACTTCTAGCTTCAATGTGGCTGACTATGGATTTTCAACTTCCAAGAAGTTTTGATAAAAAATACAATAGTTTAGTTACCCATTACCAAGGCATGAGTTGGGTAGATTTTACACTATTTTCATTATAAGTCCAGTACAGTCTAGAACAGATCCTTACCTAGTGTCAACCAGCATACTTCCACTGAAGTTTATACCTGTTGAAACTTTCCTACTTTAAGAATGGAAAAGAAAAATAACAATCTAGAGGATGAAAATTACAAGTTCAAACTAAAAAAGCAGAAAGGTAAGAAGTGTCTAGAAAGGGATGTAAAGTGGTTACATGGGGATTTTATAAAGTTAAGAAAAAAACTGGAAAATATCCTTTATTGCTTAAAATTTGTCATCCTGTGAATTTATTTCTTTCACTAAGTTCTGGATTTGGATTTAGGATTGCATTTTAAGCCTGTTCCTTGGTATTGATATAATTTATGTTGTAATCTGGTTTTGCAAAGCACAGTTTAATGCCCTGTCAGAGTCTCACAATAGATTTGTGTGAGATTTTTTTCCTTATTTTTTAGAACTTATTTTGTCTAAAGCTTTTATTTGGAATGTGTATTCTTGGAAATATGCTAGATGGTGAGAAAAGCAACTAGTAATGCTATTTGTGTCCCTGAGTACATGAACATCATTAATTATGTTCTGTTCCAACTAAATCTGCCGTCTTGATTACACAGAAATGGCTTAGTGTTGGTCAATCTGCAGAAGGGCAGCAGCCCCTCAGTCAGAGATAGGTTATGTTTTGACTTGCCCTCTGTTATGAGACTTAAAGAGATTAAGGACGTGGATTTATATTTGTGACAGGGCTACATGGACCATGGATACTGCAGATGCTCCTTCTCTAAGCACAACAGAACAGGCAGAAAGATCAGCAGAGTGGAACTGTTTGTACCAGGTCTTGGTTACAGCTGGTGGTGAGAGCTGGCCAGGATCTAAAAGCCTGTAGATAACTATGCCTTGATAAAAAGTCAAAGGCAAATAGGGAGAGTTCAGCATCAAGAGCAAAGACTATCGCTTGTTTGTAACTCCCTAGCCACTGTGGGGGGTTATGTCTGTACAGGTTTCAATTCCCAACCTGGAGCTGCCTCCAGAGCAGGGATGAGTCATGAAGGTCGTGGCTGGGCAATAAAGGTGGTTCCTTCCTGCTCACTGGCATCAGGCCTGTAAGTCTATCCTAAAATAAACAGGGTGGGCTCATAGGCATTGTTGAGACAGAACCGCACCAAGCACGAGGCGTTGTTCTCATCACTAGGTGGTAACGAATGAATCAGGAACCGCGCTGCTATAACGGAATCTTACGCAGAATTGGAGGTAACCGCGGTTTTCCTTTGAGCGCGGCTCCGGACGCTGCGGAGCGTCCCACCGGCGGTTCGGCGGCGCCGGGCTCCGCTGTCCTTGTCCTCGCACCGACAACCGCCTGACCCGCGGGTGCGGCGCCGGCAGGTGGCGCTGTGGGCCCAGCCACGGCGCGCTGGCGGGCGGGCGGCGCTCCCTCCGCCGGCGGCCCTATGCTGCCCCGTCTTCCCATCCCATCCTTTCCTTTCCTTTTCTCTCCGCTGTTTTCGGTTTCTACAGATGTGCGCTTTTGAATGGTTTCAATAAAATTTTATTGCCGTCATTTGAAAAATACGAGGGTAATTGAGATTTGTGCGCCTGGCGGGAGGAAACCCACCGGGGCTGTCTGCGACCAGTGCTCCCTTCCGCCATAGGGCTCCCCTTGGCCACCGTGTCCCCAGCCCAGATCCTGAGGTGTTGTGGCACTAGTGCTGTAAGCATTACCTCTTTTATCTCAAATAACTTGTCTCATCACCGTTCCGTAGGACGCTGTATCTATTTATCTTTTTCCCAGGTCCCCAACCTAGCCCCCAGGTGTTGCCTGTGCCCCGCTGGGGCCTGCTATGCCCACAGCCCACCTCATCAGTGAGGCTAGACGTGAGTGCTAGGCTGCTGCAGCCTGCTGAGTTTCTAAGCACCAGTGTGAAGTAAGACTTTAAAACACAGACACGTTATGTGAGAGGTCAAAGTAACTCACTTGCTAGTAGTTGCTTTTTATACTGGTGCAAGCCTTTTGAAGGCATACAGACAGCAAGTACTGTAGGCAGATGTTATACATGTCTGTCTCAGTAAAATACATGACGCATATACAAGAGAGAGCCTTTCTTCATTTTTTTTGTGCTTACCATGTCACCTTGTCTCTCAAGGACAGCACGTTGCTAAAATGCAGGCAGAGATTTATTGGAGGGGCTAGAACTTTACTCCTCCTGCTCCTCTCCCCCTCAGCTTATGTCTACCACTCGTCTGCCAGTCTGGCATCTTTTATGCTCTAGTGCGAGCTTGAAGAAAGTAAGCAACTGAGCCAGGAGAACATCTTGCCCCTGCTCTGTTCCATGGCTTGATGTGGGAAACATAGCCCTTGTGGCATGGTCTGCTGGGGGAGAGGGGTTGTAGCTACCTTCACTACTTGCCCAGGGTGGAGGCACGTCATCTCAGTTACCATGCTTCCTGGGTTGTTTTTCCTATCTTTCTTCCCTTTTTCTGGAATGTTCTGATAAACAGTCTACAACAAAACATGCAAATTAGAGTTTTCTTCCTTGTAATGCTTTGAGATACAGTGAATTCCATGAACAGAGATGGAAAATAGCTTCCTCATCCTGAGGACTCATGAGGACTGATGTAAAAATAGTAAAAATAATTAAAACAAAGTCTTCAGAGTGCCTCAGTTAGTGCTGTCACGCCTGCAGTATGCACTGGAGTATCCTGCCAGAGGCTAGCTTTGGTTCAAAGGCACCTGGAAGCCAGGAATTGATTATTCGACCCTGCTTCATGGCACGGTGTTGGGCCATAATGATGACTCCGCTACCATGAATTTTGAAGGAAAGGTGGCTCTGCTTCGTCTGGATTATCACCATTGCACTTTGCGCAACATAGCTGTACGCCAGCTTCTCAAAATCCTGATTCTGTCTTGTTCAGAATTTCAGTTTCATGTGTCACTTTGGAGAAGGAGATTTAGGCTCCCAAGTCACTTAGGAATCTTTAAAAGTTTTATGCTTAGCTTGCTTTTAGCTATCTGAATGGATTAATAATTAGCAAAAATAATTCCATAAATGTAGCAATGAGAGTAAGATACCGAGTGGGTATATACTGAGTTGTTGTCCAACTGGAAATTAAAATTCTTGCCATGCTGTGAAGTTCATAGTTAATAACTAGTAATATAACAAGTATTAGACCTAACTTAATCTAGTCTTATGATACTTGTAATAGATGGACATTCCTCTTCAGAGATAATTTTCAGGGTGCTTATAAACATCACGGTCAGTTTATTCCATTTACTCTTTTGCTTTGCAGTGGATAAGACCTTGGTAAAATTATCTGTACTCAGTATGTATCTATAGTACCATTCAATCATGTAAATTCAGGGGCACTATTTTTAATCAGACAATATAATTGGTACTAATCTTGAAATAAATGGTGCTCCTGAGAAGCAGGAGCTCCTGTCTTCTCAGGAACACCATCTGTGTGGCTCATATGCAATCAGCAATATTTTTATTAAATGCTATATATTCTGCCTCACGTACTGTTTGATTTCTTCTCTCTGAGTCTCATCCTATGAACCAAAACAGGATTCACAAGACCTGAGTTCTAGCAAGTATTTTCTTCCCTCAGTTTACCAATGTATGCCTTGTTCATGCAGCATTATTCAGCACTTCTTCAACCAATGGTGCTTGTGCTATACCCAGTCTGCCCAGTGCAAGGTCTTCAGCTCAATTTTTATTGTAATCTCTACAGAGCTTTTTACATATCTTCCTCATATCTTCTAAAACTTTATAGTTTTCTACATTTCATCACAGTCGAATGGATGTCTCATGTTCCTGTCCCAAAATACCGCCTTAAATTATCCCCAGAAATACCATGCTGCCTAGAAAGCCACTTGCTGTTTGTTTTTTTGATTTGCATGCTTGTAAAAGGCAGAATTTTACTGTACAGTACTCTCCTGGCTTTAAAAAAAAAAAAAAAAAGAGCATACATTTTTCAGATTTCCATTTTGCTAACAAATATGCTTTTCTTGTTCTTTCTTTTTTCTTATCTGGTAAGGAGTTTGTAAGCAAGCTGGATGAATTCATTCACTGGTTAAATGAAGCCATGGAAACAACAGAGAATTGGACTCCTCCTAAAGCAGAGACAGACAGCCTTAAACTGTACCTGGAGACACACTTGGTAGGATGAGATTATTTGATGATTACTATAAATAATTGAAGTGTTCTGGTGTGCTTTTTATTTGATTATTATTTTTTAATTACTAGTGTGCATCTGTATTTTAATGTAAGTTCTGCAGCATTGCAGTTTATTTTAATGAAAATACCAGCAAAATGTTTTCTGTATTTGAAATCAATAGTGGTAGCTTTATAAAAACAATATTAAAAGCCAGAATTACATTGCAATTCAGAAATAATCTCCAAAACTGCAAGAAAATGACAATAGCAAAAAGAGAAAGGATAACACTTTTAATGCTGATCATCCTGGGATTTTTACTACATTGTAACATTAACAAAACTCTTACTGGTAAGAAATCATCATATCTCTCCCACAGGTTTAGCATAGTACAGAGTCATTTAAAGTATTTCAAATAAATATTTCAATCATTTTACTTGATGTGCATTTCTATTGTATAATTAATACAACTGTTACTAACCTTGTCTTTGTGCAAAAAGTGAAAACATTGGGTGGAAGTAGAAAACTCCTGAGTATTTTAGAGGCTATTGAGATTGAGAAATGCTTGATAAACCTTTTGAGACTTTCACCGAGTTCTTCAGAGAGCTGTTCCTGTTTATGAGGAAGTGAAACAAAGACCTGAATTAAACCGGGCATTAACTTCTTAAAAGCAAAATTTTACGCTATAGGTAGAAAATAGAGATCAATGTAAACAGTTTGATGGGTGGGTATCTTCGTAGGTAAGCTATCTGGTAAAAAGGAAAAACAAGAATGGAAAACTAATCTAGGAAATTCCCTCTCTCTGCCAAATTCTTAGGTTCTTGCCAGTATCAATTAGAAGAAAACCTAGTGATAACACTATTCCGAACTAATGACCTGGACAATCCAGCCAGATAAGACAGTGCATTACCTGAACCTACACAGAGCGTCAACCCTCAAAGCTCAGTCTCATTTCCAAGTCTCTGATAATCTGATGGTGGGAAATTATTCGACAGTCCCAGGAAGTCACATGATGCATTACAGGAAATAATGGCATCACAATCCCTACCGTAATACTGGAGTGACTGTTAATAAATTAATTAAGTATACATTAACAACATATACAATTAGAGACAAACTGAAAACTGTCTTCAGAATTTCAGTTATACAGAAAACTCTTCCATGTCTTTTGTTCTTAAATGTTTCTGTTGTGGTAGTGCCTGCGAACAGCCACTAGATTAAGAGCCCATTGTGGTAGTCTATCAAATGCAGTACAAAGATGAAGACCCTGCATTTTCATTTTATTTTACAGATTTTGGATGTTGTGACAGAGTTTGGATTTTTGCCTTGTACTGCAAACATTTGGTCCCATGAATCCCATTATGTTTGCAGGTGCTCTGAAGACACAGAGCACGTTGTAAGATCAGACCTCAGAAAAGGCACTGGTCATCTCAATTTGTTTTCCTTTTACTCTGCAACATGAAACTTTTGGAGAGATAAGTTTGTATGAGTAGGATTGCGTTTTTCACTCTTGACTGGATGAAATGTATTGCAGGAACAGGGCAATCATGAGGCTGAGTCTTTGTCACAGTCAGTTTCTTTTTTCCCTTCCTCTTTGGGAAGGAGCAGAGTAGCTGTTTTGCAGGCAAATGACTTCCAACTTTGCCTTGTGGTTCTTGTGGTTCTGTGGGAGGTGAAGCCAAAAGCGTCTGTCAGGCTGGAACGTGGAGTAGTAGCCCAGAGGCAACTGCTTCATTGCTAGAGGTGGTCAGAATAAATGAGTATGTAGGCACCTGTACAACTTCACTTTCTCTTGTAAGTACTTTGGCTCCCAGCTGTATTCTGTTTATCTGCCTATCTTTGGGGCAAGAAAATCTTTGTATGTTTCAGGATGTCTGTGTTATGAAACAAGATGGGGTTTTTTTTTAGTTTTGTAAAGAAGTAAAATGTCTAAAGAACAGTTCATTTTCCATTTGATGATATTATAATAATTTTTATGGCATATATTGCCAGTGAAAAAATGATTGTACAACCTGAAAAAAAGTAACTGTGACTTTTCTTTTTGGATTTCACAAAGCATATGCTATCATATTCACATCTATTCAGCAGAATTGAACTATTAAAATACAAAGCGTTTTTTATAGTGGGGAAGATAGTTACTTGTATTAATTAGATTGTCAGCTTTTCAGTGGCATTTGTCTGTCAGAAATCCTAATCTGTGTTTAAACAGAAGGATATGAACTTCAATTCACATTAAGCTCAATGTTAAGATTTCTTTTGGTTGAGCATTGCAAGACAGTGGCAATCAAAGTCTTTGTGAGGGTACTTACAGTACTCATTTTCTTCTTTTGCCAGTCAGGTTATATATGCTGTCAGGCTTACCTGAGATTTGTTGAAGTAAAGGAGTCTTAGTACTTTGCAAGTTTAGATTCCAGACTTACGTGTTCATAGTAGAGATACAGGTAGGAAACTAACCTGTAAAACAAAGAAAATGTGTTGGTTCTTTTTGATATTCTGCATCTATGCTAGCAAACCTGATAACTATGATTCTTCACTGGTGCAGATTTTCTGGTCATAGAAGGAGTGAAAACTCAGTGTAGATTAGTATTTTTATTAGTAAAGACAAGACCTTAGCCTTTGGCACAAATTATCAATTTCACCACCTGTGATATTGTTTTCTTGGAAATATGTTTGTTGCAATAACAAAATTAGTGCCATAAAGAGAGAATATTTTGCATTCATGAATTAAATCTCTGATGTCAGAATCTAAGAAAAGAAAATATGGGAACAGGAAAACAGAAAAATATATTTGTTCCCTTAATTATTGCCTGGGAAAAGTATTGCAGAGGAGACAAGGACAAAGTTGTGAACATGCTCCAAATTTTTCAGTATGTAAAATTCTTGACTGTCATTTTAAGGTCCCAATGTAAATTTTTGATAAAGGAATTTTAAAGGCTCCTCATTCAGCCTTGCTTTTCTACATTTGTGACATCTTGAGAAATGGTGTCACACAGATACTGAAAAAGTTTATTACAAATAATAATAAAAAACCCAAAATGCCACAAGAAACCTACGTCATGAACTTACTAGATTGTTTGCATAAGGTAATACTTCCATGAGGATATCTTGGACAGGACAATAATACAAGTTTCTATTACAAGCATCCTTGTCTGGCATCTTCAGCTTAAACTGGTAGAACTCCCCAAACTCTTGTTCTAGTTAATTCTGATACCTGGTATGACAATATTGTCCACTCAGGAAATCAGTCAGCACTTTGAAGTGTACAGTAATGTCTGTCTATTGCTCTTAGCTCAGCAACAGCTGCCTGCTGACATCTCTGTGACCATCGGAAGGTCTCACACCCCCTGGAATAATTAGTGAAGCAATTTGTTGTGAAGGTGGAAGGCAGCCTCTCCTCAAGTTGGTCTGTTGTTCCCAATTAGGCTATTTTCTCTTCTGTGCAGAGACTAGCTGGGGAGTTCCTGGGCCACCCAGGAATGTTGCGACTAAGTGCACTGTGTGTCACACAGGCACAGCCCTGATATGCAAATAGACTTTATTTTACAATTATTAACTGTAGGCCAAATTGGAATTTCATTCTTAAATCACGGTTAAAACTCCATAGATTTTGCCATAAGTAACCATATGGTTTGGTAAAGAGAATGATTCATTTTTTCTACAATTTGAAAGATAGTCTTCATCTGGAATGTGCCAAAATAGTCTTCAGCTTGGAGGACAGTTTTCTTGCAAACTTTAAAACCCAGTTCCCTGATTTTCTGCAGAACAAAAGTTGCTATATGCTTAATTTTGGATAACACCAAAGCACAATGTAATAGTGCTGGAATGTAATATTCACTGGAGTAGTGACTGAAATTATTCTTTTTAATTTTATGGGTCTTCACAGTTGAGTGACATTGGTGAAACTGATTTGGGAGCTGTGTGCTTCCCATTCAGATGGGAGGGCTGCTATCACTTGGACTTCTGGCACCCTGCAGACAGCCACCCAAGCCAGCAGATGTTGATAGCACTAATATGTTTTCATGAAGCAGGTGTTTTTCAGAAGTCACCCCTACTAGAGAAAAAGGTGAGGTAGATTGTAAATTTTGTGAATGATTAGGCTCAAATCACTTCCTAATGAAAAGATAGCTCATTGACCTTATGTCGTGGTTTAAGCCCCGGCTGTAAATTAGAACCACGCAGTCTACTTCCCCCCCCACCTTTCTTCCCTCCGCTTCTGGAGGGACGGGGAGGAGAATCGAAAGAATGCAACTCCCACGGGTTGAGATAAGAACAGTTTAATAACTAAGGTATAACACAAACCACTACTGCTACCACCAATAATAATAATGATAAAGGAAATAACAAGGGAAGAGAATACAACCGTTCACCGACTGGTACCTTGCCCCCACCCCGTCGTGATCCAGCCCTTCCGGGCACTCTCCGTTCTACCTCCTGGGCATGACGTCCTGTGGTATGGAATACCTCTTTGGCTAGTTTGGGTCAGGTGTCCTGTCCCTGCTTCCTCCCGGCTTCTCCTCCTCCCTGGCAGAGCATGAGACTCACAAAGTCCTTGGTCAGTCTAAACATCGGTGTTATCAGCTCCGTTCCCAGGCCGAAAGTCAAAAACACAGTGCTGCAGCAGCTACTAAGAAGAAGAAAAAATGACTGCTGCTGCTGAACCCAGGACACCTTACCAAAAAGGAACTTCTGAAAATGGTTTCTGATTCATTTTATCTTTTGTAGCTCTTCTTTTCTGTTATGCTGATTCTTGCCCATTGGCACCCTGATCAAAATCAGCTACTAGCAGACTCCAAGGATAGAGTTGGTGGTATGCAAATCAGTTCTCATCAAAAACAGTATCCCAAAGGCAGCTTATGAGCTAAAAGCATCTGTCTAGATGGTATTACTGTGCTTGTGAAGCCAAACAGGCTTTCTTAGCAGCTTCACAAATAAGAATTCACTATGTTGATCTTGACCATTTTTGTTTGCTAAAATAGACATTTTACTGCTTTTTATCCCTGACCCAAAACCACATTATTTTGCAATGGACATGTGCAGTAAAGGAGCAAGCTAGCAAATTAGGAAATATGAAGAACCACTCAGGAAAAGGTTTACATGAAAGGCACTCTTATTTGCTGAGGCCTGGGACTTTGAAGTTTGTAGTTTTAACTTTTCCCTTTGTTAACACAGTACTCTGTTTTCTTGTTGCTGAACAGCAAGCAATGTTGTGCACATTACTGTAGTGTGCTCTTAGGTCTTTTGGCCAAAGCCATTTGTGTCTAGTGTCATACTTAGAACTAGATAATACCAGACTTTTAAATGGAAACCTACACATGAAGAATACCTTATTTTAAACTTATTTGATGGAACTTTTTTAGTCATTCTTGCATTCATTAGTAGATGTTGGCAAACAGTGTTTTTCAGTGGAGATAAAATTAATTAAGAAAGATTCTTATTAGAAATATAGAACTAGCGGTCATGCATTTTTGTCCTAAACGCTCTTCAGATTTTCCAGAAGATTAAAATTTTGGAATCTTGAGTACAGGGAATGTTTGGGTGATAGAGAGAGAAATTAGATTTTGCAGTTTTTCTTCAAAACCAGAAGGGTCCAGAGGTTTCAAGGATGATGCACTTCCTTCCAGTGTGGCAGTTGCCTTTTGCCATTTTGAGTAACCTGCCTTACATGTAAGTTTGCAGTTTGCAGGAGAGCAAATTATAGAATCATAGAACTGGATAGGAAGGGACCTTTAAAGGCCAAACCTCCTGCAGTGCACAGGGACATCTTTAAATAGATCAGGTTGCTCAGAGCCCCGTTCACCCTGACCTTGAATGTTTCCAGGGATGGGACATCAACACCTCTCCAGGCAACCTGTTCCATACCCTCATCCTAAAAAATTTCTTCCTTGTATCTAGTCTGAATTTTACCTCTTTTAGTTTAAACCCATTGCCCCTTGTCTTACTACACCAGGCCCTGCTAAAAAGTCTGTGCCCATCTCCCTTATAAGTCCCCTTTAGGTACTGAAAGGCCACAATAGGGCCTCACCAGAGTCTGCTCTTCTGCAGGCTGAACAATCCCAACTCTTAGCTTTTCCTCAGAGGTGCTCCATCCCTCTGGATCCTCTCCAACAGGTCCATGTCTTTCCTGTACTGAGCACTGGAACAGGTTGCCCAGGGGGGTTGTGGAGTCTCCTACTTTAGAGATATTCAAGGCCCGGCTGGACAAGTTCCTGTGTGATGTACTCTAGGTTACCCTGCTCTTGCAGGGGGGTTGGACTAGATGATCTTTTGAGGTCCTTTCCAACCCTTGGGATTCTGTGATTCTGTGACTCCAGACCTGGACGTCCTCCAAGTGGGGTCTCACCAGAGCAGAAAAAAGATGGAGAATCAACTCCCTTGACCTGCTGGCCACGCTTCTTTTCATGCAGCCCAGGATGCAGTTGGCTTTCAGGGCTGCATGCACACATTGCTGGCTCATGTCCAGCTTTTCATTCACCAGTACTCCCAAGTCCTTCTCAGCAGGGCTGTTCTCAAGTTTCACTTTAGTCTTATTGCAACTGTGGATATAAGATACCCTTAGAAAAGATTTCAACTGCTGGTTTCCTGTTTCTCCAGATAGCGCAAAGAGGAATTGTTTGTAATTTTTGGAAGGAATGGAGGAGGATGGCTTCCTTGAAAATAATTAATTGTTCACACCATGGTTATTTGTTTGGGATTTTTTAGGCAAAAGTATATGTTCCGTTTAGTTGAAAGTAGAATAGCAAAGATTGTTCTATGGATAGTACAAGTTGCTAGTCATATCAGTACAAAGTGTTGTTTGGATAAGCTAAATGATCATTTCCATGAATCAGAATTTCTTGGTTTTTCTTTCCTAATAAATTTTGTGGTCCCTGTCTGTAATTTTTACCTCAATTTAGTCACAAGTATTGTGTCACATTTAAGTGCATTTTAGCCCAGAATCATTCCATTATATTAACCTTCCCAGTCACCATATTTACTTTACATGCTACAGCATTAAAAATATCATACAGCAAGTATCACTAGTATTTCAAAACAAATTATACAAGATGATTTACACTAGCATTTACTTCTCTTCTGTATAGAAAGTTTAGATGTCATCTCTTTTCCAAAATCAAATTCTTCTTGAGTTATGGGAGTTTTGAGAGTTTTATTACCTAAAGAGAAATGAAATAAGAATTTTCTTTTGTCCAGTATAAATGTTTCTGGGCACATCATGGCTCAGCACTTTCTTAGCTGCAAACAGCAAATGCTTTCATACAGAAAATAGATTGTATTTTAACTTTTAAGAAATTGTATTGGTGAAGTAATGATACTTCTGTGGTATCCCATGATAACTGATCGTCTGTAACAAGTCTGCTATGTCTGGGAAAAAATATCATTCTTATCTCCCTGGAAAATCTAATTTTCTGAAAAATGTCATTTTGGACAAGTATTAAATACCTGTTCTTGTTGAAAGTAAGGTTAAATACACCTGCCGTGGGCTAATCTATTGGCTGCCTTTGTGGTAGTGGTGGTAACAGTAATTTTATTAAAGGTATTAAAGCCTTTGAAATGTCCAGGTTCTGTATTGTGCATTCGTTGTATGGCCATTTCCAATGTCCATGGCAGCCAGTTTTGATTTTTTCCTCAAAATACACAACTGTATCTGCAGTATGATGGTGGTACTGAGCACCATAAATGAACTAATTTCTTCCTGCTCTAAGGACTCTGGTATGAATCTGTTTAGCCTATGGTTAGTTTGAATTTCTGAATTTTATGCTGTTTTCTTGAAGGTATTTTGGGCATGGGTTCCCTAATATATGTCCTTTGTATAGGAAGCAGTCTGCAGAACATGCTAGTCAGAGATATTGCCCTGGCCCAGGTCCTACACCTGGGTCGGGGCAATCACAGGCACATCTACAGGTTGGGCAGAGAATTGATTCAGAGCAGCTCTGTGGAGAAGGACTTGGGGGTGTTGGTTGATGAGAAAATGAACATGAGCCAGCTTCAGTGTGCGCTCGCAGCCCAGAAAGCCAACCATATTCTGGGCTGCATCAAAAGAAGCATGACCAGCATGTCGAAGGAGATGATCCTGCCCCTCTACTCTGCTCTTGTGAGACCTCACTTGGAGTATTGTGTGCAGTTCTGGTGTCCTCAACATAAAAAGGACATGGAACTGTTGGAAGAAGTCCAGAGGAGGGCCACGGGGATGATCGGGGGACTGGAGCACCTCCCGTATGAAGACAGGCTGAGAAAGTTGGCGCTGTTCAGCCTGGAGAAGAGAAAGCTGCGTGAAGACCTCATAGCAGCCTTCCAGTATCTGAGGGGGGCCTATAAGAATGCTGGTGATGCACTCTTCATTAAGGACTGTAGTGATAGGACAAGTTAAACAGGGGAAGTTTAGATTGGATCTAAGGAAGAAATTCTTTACTGAGAGGGTGGTGAGGCACTGGAATGGGTTGCCCAGGGAAGTTGTGGATGCTCCATTCCTGGCGGTGTTCAAGGCCAGGTTGGACAGAGCTTTGGGTGACATGGTTTAGTGTGGGGTGTCCCTGCCCATGGCATGGGGATTGGAACTAGATGATCTTAAGGTCCTTTCCAACCCTAACTATTCTGAGATTCTATGATAGTAAACTCGGTAGATTTCAAATGACACAGGCAAGTAAAAGGACTTAATAGGTAGTAAGACATCAACCTTAAATAAAGGGAATGCATGTATATTGTCAGGTGAGACTGTTATTAAGTTTTAAAAATCTGTAAATCCAATAACCTCTATGTAAGTTTTTCTGTTTATTGAGGTAAGTGCCTGAGAAAATCAAAGGAAAATGCTGCTGTCATTGAATACATTTGGATGTACCTGTGTTATAGTTTTGGGTTTTTTTTTTGTGACTAAATACGAGAAAGATCAGGTCTATAAGAGAAAATTCAAGTATAAATCCTACTAATTACAATACTGTTGTCCTGACCAATACAGAAATACTACACTTGATCTACAGTCATTTCCTATAATGTCATGCAATGAAGAGCTGACACATATCTTTTCCTTGTAAGGAGGAGGAGTGGGCTATGTTTATACTCCCAACATCACAGAATTAGAAGATCTGTTGTGATGGAGACCTGTTATCACTATGTATGTTTTTACTGAAAGAAGGGACTGGCCATTTACTGCCCTCCCATACTGTTGCTACCAGCTACTACCACTGAGGAGGTTTATTCTGTGCAAGCCTGTAGGATAACCAATAATTTCGTAATAATTTTCCCCGAGACTGAATGGCTTGAATAGTCTTAAGAGTAATATTTTTTCCTAAACCCGTCTTCCAAATTTCTAGATGCCTAACCCTGTGTAGGTACTTTGTACAGCTGTGAAGGAGAAAAAAACACCCAACAGATATTACATTTATTTTGTTAGGGCTTTTAATTTTTTTTTTTTTTTTTTTTTGGTGTCAAACCTTCCCAGGACTCCTTTTCTTTTCTTTGCTACCACCTGAAATTTACAGAGATGTGTATAGGAAGGGTTATAATTAAAGTTAACACTGCTGGGCCTGCCTGTAACTTATTAGTTGTTAACTAGGTCCACAGAAGGCTGTCCCAGCTTTTCTACTTCTGCTATTTCTGGACAGTGGAGGCATTAAACCAGTGGCAAAGCACATTAGGATGTCATCCTAAGGTAGCTCTGCTCCTTCTACTGAAGGAGAAGAGAAAATTTAATGTCCAAAATCTAAATGCTATCACTTATGAGGATTTTGAAGTCTTTTGATCTAAGTGTTTGGAAATATAATGTATAAACAAGTTTGATCTGTGTCTCAAGAACAATTATATTGCTCTGTTTGGTTTTGATTATGCTTTGGGGGTATTTTTTGCCCTTTTTCTTTAGTTTTTTTTTTAGGTTTTTTTTTTTTTTTTTTGATTTATTTGTTTGAATTCAGACTTTGGGAAATGTCTTCATTCATTTGCACTTGTGGGTGAAGCTGAACAAGGCAGGGTAATGTGATTTGACAGTATTAAAAATATATCCCCTGTTCAAGTTTCACTACCCAAAACTGCAAAACTCTTGGTTGCTGAGGTATCCCAAAACACAGATACTGTAAGTTTGAGCAGTGAAATTAAGGATTCCTCTGGGTCCGTTTTGTCCCTGGCCTGCAGAAGAAATTGTTTACATGCAGGGGATTCAGTGCCTATAATAATACAATGAAACCAAACTGCCATTATGTTTAAACCAACTTTGGAACTAACTTGATCAGCAAAATGCAGTGAAAAAGTATTTCACATAAGTTCTGACTTAGAAGCATTATAGCAATTGCAGAATAATTACTTTTTGAATGACAACGTAGTCATGCCCTTTACATTAATTTATCTTTGCAACAACTTCAGAAACACCTTTAAAAATTTGATTTGAAAGTAATGTTTATTTTATTAATAAATTGCATAATGCTTATGGCAGAACTCTGCAAATTGTAATTTTTATGTTGATTAAAATGTAAGACGTTGCCTGAAATTTTAGTATGCCGGTATAATCAATATAGATCTAGTCTATAACTTAGGTTTGAAAGTAAAATTAAATATATTTTTAAAAAATTCTGGGATTGGAAATCATTAATATAATGCTGGGATCTCAAGGGACAACCAAGCACACTTTCAGCACCACTTAAACTATATTTCTTTTACTTTACCTGCCAAGAGTTGTGGTGCACTCCCATGAGTTCTGTGCTATGTCTCTCAGAGGCATAATATCATTCACACTTTAAGTACTAGAAGTAATGCAATTGCTCTATGTGTTTTAGAGTTTGCAATAACCAAGATTTCATCAGAAATATAGAAAATTTAAGGCATGAATGGAGGTCTTGATTGCTAAATGTTTTTCTTTGCATCTGCCATGTTTTGGTTTTTGGTTTTTTTTTTTTTTTTTCCATTTCTTAATTCTGCAAATGAACTGGGTTAATAATTTGGGACCAGGGTTAATAATTTGGCCATCATTGTTATAGGGAGGGTATGTTCTCAGTCTCAAAGAGAGAAGAAAAAGACCCTTAGTGAGTGCTGCAGCTTCAGAGGATGATTCACCATGTTCTCCTTTAAAAATAAAGGTAGATTCCCTGCCATTGTGGCAAAAATTAACCTTAACTATGGAACTGCAACAAGCATTTACATAGTGCTTACGTTCTGTTTAACAGGTGGAGTGTCATTCAGATAAAAATACAGCTTAAAAGCAAAGAATTGAATAAAAAATTCTTTATAGTCATCTAAGTTTTATGAAAACCTGAACAAAGGAGAATTGACTTGAACCTGAATTTCAAATTCAGATTCTGACCTGAACTTGAACTTCAAATTGACTTGATCCATTTCATATATAACATTTAATTCCCAGGAAAAAAATATCCTAGTGATTTCTAATATTAAATAGGCTTTATATCCCCAATGAAAAATGTGAGGCTTCCATAAATAAGATATTTAATTGTTAAAAAGTCAAATAATTGCATGATATATTTGTAAACATAATGTGTGAAATGCACTATTTCATAGAAGATAAGATCTTTCATGTACAAATTGCATATTAATATCCATTTTATATAACAATTGACCAATTAATCAGGTATTTAGTATTATGTCATTAGAATGCTAAATATATATTACCATTTCCATGTTAATATAAGAGCAGCATACATGGTTGTTATTTTCTTGATTTACTAAATGGCATTGGTAGGTAGTGTTCAGGAGTATGAAAATACCACTACATTATTACACGGATCATTAGGTTATTAACTCGTGCACGTAAATACTAGGCATTGAACAAACAGAAACTTTTTGTGTGGTTAGAAGTCCTCCACGAAGAAATAAAACAAAAAAACCCCCCTATCTTTCTGTAACCATAAGTTGAATTCAGTTACTTAATATCTTGGGATTTTTTTATAGCAAGCTATTGGGAAGTAACTGTGCCATGACCAATACAGTTGCAAAAGTAACTGTATATTAAGAATATAAGAATAAATTTTCAGGAACTGTTTTAAGTCATATTCCCTTTATGATGAATGTAAAATTAAACTAAATTAAAAAAATAGTAAATTAAAAAGAAATTTTAAATGAAATTTTCAACTTATTTTTTTTTTCTGGAGATTATTGGTATATCTCATAGGTTTAATAAATGACATGTTTGTTCCATCACTGTATTAGGATTTTACTGTGTGTTGAACCTATGTCTCTATCAAAACACACATTGCTGATGATACTTGTGGGAATTTGGTTATCTTTCCAGATTCTCAGTCACTGAATCCCATTTCTTTTGTACCAGAAACTGTTCCCATCACTCTAAACTTCAAAATTGAATTATATCTGTCACAGTGAGTATTATAAGTGATACATTCTTAGTCAAAATTCAAGTGTGCCTAAATATAGAAATGCAAGCGACTATTAGGAAATTTTAATTCTCTTTCAGACTTAAAATCATAGGTCACTTAAATAATTTCAATATTTTGTATCATTGCTCTAAAAAATAAGTGCCCTGAAAGCAGTGATATTTTTCTCAAAGGTATTTAAACACATCAAAAATGAACCTGAGAAAAATCAGGTGTCAGGGGCAACCCATACACCACACATGGTAATAGTATGATTGACTGAGAAAATTAAAATGTTTCTTTTAATACAGTGTCTTAATCTGGCAATAGGTGTAAACTGCTGTGTCATTTAAACTAACCTATATTTATATGTGTGTGATACCTAGTTGCTTATTTGTGTTTCAGCAACACAAAATACACTGAAAGTAATTAGTTGGACACATCATGACTTAAAAAAAAGGCATGCTTATACCAAGTCTGTCTGCCTCTGGAAACAACCATATTTAATAGCTGACTATCCTTAGTGCAGATATGAATAGGTCAAGACCCAAATTGTGTTTTACCAAATTACAAGGATTTGCCAAGATCAGCGGGATGCAAAACAGTGAAAGATTGCATATCAGAGTCCGATATGCACATACTGCAGGATACTCACTCTACAGAAGTTTCCTGAATTTAAGTATCTACAGCCATAAAAAAAAATCCTATGGGGAACTTCAAATAAATATTTTTTCAAATATTTTTCTCATCCCCAGTTGTCCAGACAAATAAGATAAGAGGGAGAGATTATTATCTGCTGGAAAAATTGTTTCATTTTCAGTGTGTTCAGAGCCCAGTACAGATCAGGAGGTGCTGCTTTTTCCCCCATGGAGCTTCTGCAGTATAATTTTCTTTATAGGAGCTAATATAGGGCTGTGGTTTGGATTTGTGAAGTATTGATAATTCGGTGATGTTTTAGTTATTCCTGAGCAGTGCTTACACAGAGTCAGGACCTTTTCTGCTCCTCATGTCACCCCACCAGCAGTAGGCTGAGGGTGCACAGTAAGTTTGGAGGGGACACAGCAAGGACAGCTGACCTCATCTGACCAAAGGGATATCCCATACCATATGGTGTCATGGTCATATGAAGCTGGGGGAAGAAGGAAGAAGGGGGAGATGTTTGGAGTGATGCCACTTGTCTTCCCAAGTAATGGTTAGGCATGATGGAGCCCTGCTTTCCTGAAGATGGCTGACACCTGCTTGCCAAATGGGAAGTGGAATTGCTTGTTTTGCTTTGCTTGCATGTGCAGCTTTGCTTTCCTTATTTAACTGCCTTTGTCTCAACCCATGAGTTTTTTCAGTTTTCAAATTCTCTCCACAAACCACCAGAGGGGAGTGAGCAAGTGGCTGTGTAGTGCTTAGTTGCTGGCTGGAGTTAAACCAAGACATGGTGTCTATGTACTAATAAGAGTTTATTTCTGCTAAATTTCGTGTATGTTCACAGTCTTTGTGCCTTGCATAATTTATCCATAAAATAAGAATTTTGCACAAGGAGAATGTTGCTAGTCAAAATCCAAAAGTTTGGCCCCATCTTTATTCATCATATTTTGCTTCTTCAGTTTAACATTATTACTGGTTAATAGGTGCACCTGAAAATCAAGCTGTATTGTAGTATCTCGTGTGTTATGTTAAATGAATCTTTTTTTTTTACTAATGAAGAAGAATACCTCATCTTTTCCAATTTTCCTATCAAACACATCCATATCATCTTGAGACATTGCCACATCCAGCTGCATCTATACTCAACTTCAATTATGTGAAATTACACAACCTACTCTCAGGTCCTTTAGGTTCTCTTTTGCTGTGTAAGGCACACACATAGTGCATTTCCTGTGAAGTGCATGATTACAAACTATTCAGTACAAGCCTGTTTTAAGTAAACAGTAAATTAAATATTGTCAGTGCTTGTTCAGACATGCTCTTATGAAAGAAAAAGAGCTTCTAGATTTGGGGTCATAAAACTCTAGATTTAAGAAAGGGCCAGATATAAACTAGGCATCCTTTTTCCTTTTTAACTTCTCTTGGCTGACCCATTTGTTAGGTGGTACAAACCAATATTTTCAGGTGCCCATGCAAGGAAAATTAGGCTAGACAAAATGCTGAAGGTAGCAAAGTTTCTGTTTAATGCCCTTTATTTGAATGGAGAATTCTCAAAAACATTCTGTCACTGTCAGGTACATTGCTGCCTGAAAGACTGTTAAGAGTCTGTCTGAGCAACATGCCTCTTTCAACCATGACAAATACAGTAAAAGAACATCATTTTGTTACAGTTCTGGCAATATTGTTTTCTGCTATGCCAATCAGCCTGACTACAGCAGTTAGGAAGGAAAGGAAATGTTCGCTTCCCTAAGAAATGAGGGCTTTTGAATATTTTGTGGTGTCTGCTACTTCAGTACTAGCATGGTCATTGGCATTTGGGGAAGTATAAATAAGTTTTATAAAAACCAGAAGCCCCAAATGTGCACTTGCAAAGTCTCCTTTAATCTCTGCCAGTTACCTCATTCCCAGGAGAAGGCAAAACTCTTACTCCAAGTGGTCAAACACTGTTTTCATTCATCCTGTAGATTTTTCAAAGAGGGTAAGAGTTGCATGTGTGTTCAGGGCTGCACATATGATTAAATACAGCAAGTACTACTTTCTTCTATTTTGTTGCTCTTCCTCACACGCAAGTATAAGTGTAAAATTTCACAAATTTATCCAAGGTATCAGTGGTGTATACAATGGCATAACATATAGTAGATCATGTTTCCAGTTCCTGTCTTTATTACTAGATTTTAATGCATTTTGTAAATATAAACAATAAACTGAAAAAGAAACAAAATATTTTGATTAGTTTTAAAGCAGAGGTCCTTTGTAAACTAGTAAAAATATTAGTGAAAAAAGGAGGAAAAATAGTTGCTTTGCAAATTAAGAATGCAGAGATCTAAAGCAGTCTGATTTGTTCTTTGAAAACGGATATGAGGGTTAACTCAGAAACACAATATTAATAGATTTGTATGAGTGCACATAAGGCCAATATATTCAATGCTGTAATTTTTTTATGGTTTCATAAATACTGCTATCACCAACATTTCAAAGAAATCTGAAAAAAACAGAGCTCATATGTGGTGGCATAAATTTAGTGTATTTTATAGAACACTGTTACTCCAGATATAGCCTACGGGTTGTGACTTTTCATAAAACCTAATGAATTTCTAGATTTGTCAGCTGTTTCAACACAAATGCACTTTGCTGATCTAATGGAAACATTTTGAGCCCAGATCCAAAATATCAATAGCTTTTAGTATTGCAAATGAGTTTGGCTATTGGGTAAATGGGGATGTGGTTCTTGATAAAAAGCAGCAAGTAATTTTGTACGTGTGTTTTATGATAACTGCCTCTCCAATGTCTGATACTGAGTTTTTTTCTCTTTCTCCCCTCCTCCTTTTTTTTTGTTTCCCAGAGTTTTAAGTTGAATGTAGATAGCCACTGTGCTTTAAAAGAAGCAGTGGTAGAAGAAGGACGTCGACTTCTTGAGCTTATTGTATCTCACAAATCAGGTAAATCCTCTGAAATATTGCAAGTCTTTATGTCTCCAGACTATTAAAGAATGAAGAAGCATTGCTGTAAATTGCTGCATATATTCACTTCCTTATGTATTATTAATATTTACATTATCAGATTGACCTTCAAAATTTATAAATGTTTCATATACTGCATACAATGCAGTGATACTTATAAAATGAAATACTGCCTGCAAATAGTCTGTTCATTTTATTTTGGTCTTGCTGCTCAGCTGAGTTTCAATTGAAATCACATCATTGAAAACTTCACACTGACACATTCTATGATGTAGGTGCTATGGAAATAACATTAAGATAATGAATTAGGAATTCAAATGCATATATATATATTTACCTACTCTGAATGGGTAATTGCATTGGTAAAGCTTTATTTTGCCACTTAAACTAATTCTTACATTGATTTTAATATATTTATGAAGAACAGATTAAAATTAAAAATACCATTTTTCCTTTGGTTAGGCTTGTCTTTTTCTGCAGAGATGAGGGGAAGAGAAATACTTATTTTCCTTTATCCCCACAACCACCTATATTGTTAGGTGATTGTGTGACTTGTATGATAATAGAGTTTTAATCAGCCTATATTGCTACGTAATACCATTTTAATTTTGGCCTACTTAGCATAGTTTTCATCCAGGTTGAATTTATTCTTTGGTCTACTGTTTTCTGATCATGTTATACATTGTGCCTCTATTGTTTCACAGCATCAGACAGATCTGTGTGTAATGTGAAAGCTAAAGGAAGTGAATGACTTCTGTGTATAGTTCCCAAAAGGTATAGAAGCCATAGCAGAGAATGATGGTACATATCATTATATTCTTAGAAATAGTAATGTGTAAACTACAGAAAATATTTCCAGGAGTTGGAGGTAAGAAAAACGTTTTTGGAAGATTATGAAATATTTTAAGATAAAGACCAGATATTAGAGGTTAAGAATAACTTAGCGTTCCTTATTGCATTGAAATCACAGTTTGTGTGGTATTTTCCTCTTCTTGAAACATAATCAAAATTTAACAAGATGGCTAAAAGACAAGTTTTGACCTTATAGCATTGTTTTGCAGTATGAACTATAGTAATGCTTGGATTTATTGCTGAGAAAATATATTTGAATTCATATTGCTTTTATTCTTTAAAGAATAAACATTTAAAAATGCAGTTGAGTTTACAGCCTTTACTTTTTTTTTTCTCCTTCATTTTGGAGAAGGACTGAAGGACATGCTGCAGATGATTGCAAGTCAATGGAAGGAACTACAGAGGCAAATCAAACGGCAACACAGCTGGATTCTTAGGGCTCTGGATATCATCAAAGCAGAGATACTGGCTACTGATGTATCTGCAGAGAATGAGGAAGGGACTGGGAGCCCTAAGGTAAGTGGCTTGAAGTTTGCCTTATTTCCTCTTATTTCCGTCTTCTTTTGAACTAGGCACCACTGAAGTTTTCTTTCCACCCTAAGGCTTTTTATTTCCACTGGGTAAACTTTTTTTTTTCTCATAAACAAAATGAAATGCCTTACTCTGAAACAATGAAAAAATCTTAGAACTTTCAAGTTTTCCAGGAAGACCTGTCTCATTTTGTGTAGAGGGGCATGGGGGAACATAAAACATTTAGTAAACAAAACATAAAGTGTCTTTAACATGAATAATCAGAATGGTTTTAAATTGTTTTGTTGTGACTATAAATCACTATAATCAGTGCAATCACTCAGCTCTGACATCCATTAGCCGCTTGGTTACAGCAAATTAACAAAGAAGAGAGAAAGTGATTCATTATCTCATTCCTGTTAATGACTATCAGATGCATTGCTTAATTAGGGGATGGCCATTGCAACGGAAAGAAGGTCATATGCCTTTTCACAAATCTTTTTGCTCTAAGTCCTCCATGTGTTGAATACAAGTACTTTAAGAATAAGGTATTGACACCTATCATCATTTTGTGAATATTAATTATTAAAGAGGGTTATAGTACTTACCAGTTGCCAAACTTTATATTTGTAACAGCATTTTAAACACAAAACATGCTTATTCAAATTGGTGCAAGCAGTGTAGGGGCACTACACACAGTAGAAACTTCTGGCATATGGTTCATGACCTTTCTTGCAATCATTAGTAAGCAAAGGTGTTTGGGAGAGATTGCATAGGAAAGTGTTGATTTTTCCAATGCAAAGAATATGCAACAGAGGAATCCAATAAATCTTAGTATCTTGGCATGCAGCAGGTTAAAATTTATAGAAAAACTCATGGTTCCTATTTCTATAAATAACAGGGATGGCTGTGCTAAGTACATTTTCAGATTCTGATGCTAGACAGTTCTTCACGTGGATAGTGCTTTCTAGACAGTAGTTTGCACAGTGACTCCTAGGATGACATGAAATGTTCTGGTGGTTTTTTACCATAATTCTACATAGCAAGAATGATCTTATGGATGGTGGAGGAGGAGCCAAGGATAACAGTAAAACAGAAATATAGGAAAAGACATTTGTGCAGAAGACACAATTTGAAATTATATTCCTCCTCACTCGCATGGTAGAAAATGAGCCTGTGTCACATAGCTCTTAGTTTAGGAATTAGGCAAGGGAGCAACACTTGATTTCATAGTTAGGTCTATTAAAGTAAAACAGACTAGCTCAGAGTTAATATGATCTTACATCTCTGAAAAGCTTGATTCATCCATGGCCAATGTCTAACTGCATAGTCAAAATTATCACCAAAAAATGTTGTATAATCCAGCTTGATTTTGCTGTGGAAATTGTGGAATCCCTAGCTTGAAATAATTATATTTAAATATTTGCTTGAAAAGGGAGAAATAAAGGCATGGTTTATGTTGCAGTAAATTTTTCATATAGAGGTGTGGTAACTCCTTCCCCTGTGCTTTTTATCTTTGAGAGGAACCTGAAGCAATGCTTTTTTTTTTTTTTTTGAGCCTACCATTAAAACCAGAAGTATAAAAAAAAAAAGACCAAACAAAAAGTATTTTCAGGTTATTTCAATTTCATTTATTAAATCACATCCGTATATAATTCAAAAATCATCTACTACTTCATGATGAAAGATTAACTAAAATTAAAATACAGTCAACAGCATAACTGTAAGTTTTAGTTTGCATTTATTTCAAAAGCCAAAAGGAACTTGAGAAGTATAATAGGAATTCTAAAGATTATATCTAGAGGGTATTTTTCTTTTTGCCTTCAAGAAGCTGCAGGAATAATGTTGGTGTCAAAAATCTGTAAAGAAATAAGAAGAGGAGGAATTTCAAAGACCCTAGGAAACTTTTCCCTTCAGATTTATTAAACATGTTATCATACTGCTTTGGCATCTTTTATGCAAACAATGCAGAGTGGGAGAGAGGAACATCCTGCACTCTAGAAATACATTGTCAATGTTTGTATTCAAGAATCCAGATTATGCATATAAAATTTTTCATTTTCTTGTGTATAAGTTTCCTAGTGGTTTATAGTGATTGCTACAGGAGACTTAAAGGGTTTTAAATATTTCTGATGCATAAACTCTTCTAATGTGTTGCATTCTCTGTACAAATTTACAAAACCACTGATATCTCTTCAAGTATTTACTAGAACTGTTCTGTCATTTTTATAAATAAACAAATGATGACTGTATTCAGATTAAATTGCAGGATGTAAGGTTTTGCTTTCTTATCCCATTGAGAAGTACTTTTAAAAATAAATCTCAGAATTACCATGACACACACCAACAAGTACTGATCTAATATTGTGAGTAATAAACATGACATGGAATACATCTGACAGTGTTAAGATGCTTAGCTATCAGTAGGGTTTTTTTCCTGGTGGAATTAGTAAGTAATATTCTAAATATCTGGAAAATTGGAGGAATTCTTACATATATGTGTGTATCTCGTGTTTTTTCACTTTCTGGAGATGTATGGGAACGCTTGTTTTATAACTGATCTCTCAATTAATTGGGCCACTTCTTGTCCATCAGGGGAGGCCTACTGGAACAGTATTGCTTTCACTAAACAGTAGAGTGGTGTTGAAAAATAACATGAAGTACTTGCTTATCTAGTGTTACTGCCTGGTTTATTTAACTTCCTGTTTTGTGGAAAAGTTCATTGTTATCTGAGGAGATTGTAAGTGTAACTAATGTCCTTGAAAAGTATACACATCTTTAATAGCATTTGCCCATAGCAGATATTCTTCTTCACTGAAAATTGTATGGAATAGTATTGTTAGGGTCAGTTGTAAGTTCTGCTCCCAGTATGCATTTGGACAATTAGTTCATGACTACAGTTTTTGGATCTGGATAGTTCTGTTCTTCAGGTAAATATTTGAATTAAATTTTGAGTGGTTCGTTGGTGTTGTTTGGGGTTTTTTTTTGTTGGGGTTTTTTTTGTTTGTTTGTTTGTTTGTTTGTTTTTGTAACATTTCAGAGCATAACATCAGTATTTAAAATGTGGCTATGTAGAAGATGGAAAATCCCTTTTTACAAGAAGTCATATGGAAAGGACAAAGGGGTAATGGGTACAAGTTACTCCTGGGGAGATTCCAGTTGTACACAAAAGAAAAATTTTTCAAAATGTGATCAATCAACCATTGGAATAATCTCCCCAGGGAAGTGGTGGATTCCCCAACACTGAATACTTTCAAGATTCATCTGTACAGGGTGCTGAGCCATCTTCTCTAGACTGTGGTTTTGCCAAGAAAGGTTGGACCGGATGATCCTTGATGTCCCTTTCAACCTGGTGTTCTATGATCAGAACCTAAAGGCTGGTAGGTTAAGAGAATAATGGTGTACTCCAGAAATAAATATGTACTCCTGTACTTCTGGACATGTTCCTTTCCATAATAATTGCTGTATTACTGAAAAACATTTCTACTTCTCCATCCCAGCTTCAGAGAAATAAGCATGAAACTGGTTAAGGCATTTGGCCTAATGTTTATAACATTGAAATCTGACTTAGTTGTCTCAAGTAAAAAGCACTCAGATTATTTTAGCTCTCTAGTGGACTTGTCTATCAGTGGGTTAATGGTAAAAGCAGTAAGTATTTGAAAAATATTAGAAGAAGAGGTAAAAGTATGTACAATAAAGTTAACCTAAAATCACAGAAATACTACGATAACAGGGTTTGAAGTGGTTAAACAAACCTTTGTATAAATTGAAAAAGAAAACCAGTGTGATTTTCTCTTGATACGTAATTAAGCATCCCACATTTTCAGGATCATCATTTACTCAGTTGGACATAATTTCACAGTTTTTACAGCCATTCTAAATAAGCAGTGTTCAATATACAGAAAGGTGATTTTCATGAAGAAAACCTAAAACTTGGTTAAGCTGTTTAGTATCTACCAGTTTGGGATTCTGGAAATTCTTCTTGACAATTTTATGATTGCACTCGTCTCAGACCTAGTGGGTGGCCTAAACACTGCAGTCCGAACAATTGTGTCCTGCTCTGTGTTTTAATATGAGGATAAATTTGAGAAATGGACAAGATGACAGGGCAAATGTTAGAGAATGGTAAAAGTCTTTTCTTTATTACTTCAGGCTTGTAGCTTGTTCTGGCCATTTAATCACACTGCTATGACTACAACATTTAGATTAATTCTTTGATACAAAAGGAATGTACAAATGAAGTGGTTTGGCATTTTTGTGATCAATGCAGAGAAATATAACATTTGTGAGCAGATATTATGCTTTTTCTCAGTGTCTTTTATCAGCCCTAGATTTCTAATCTGCAGGCATCAGTATGATGCATGTACTGTAATATTAAAGCCAGCACACTGGTATTTTTTCTGATATCTTCCATTATTTAAAAACAGGGAAAGTCTATTATTGGGAGAGTCTGAAACATTCTCAACAGAGCATGATTTCAGAATCTATTAGTTTTACTTACGTAACCACTTTGGAAACTGGATTTCTAGATTTGAGTGTACGCAACTGGGCTACTACATATGTTGTCATAGTGGTCAGTGCTTTGAAGTTGTCAAATGGTATGAGTTACTGGCCTTCATTCTCTTCTCATTGAGTTTGTTGCTTCTACTGAAAGGGCAGGAATAGCATATGCTAGAGGGATTACTTTATTTGTGTTGTTGGAGTTAAGTTACAGGGGACTTTTAAAACTTCACATCTCAAACTGAATTAATTTAACTTGCAGCCTCTCTCTGTCTTTCATATGCACAAACTCAAGATCAGATGTACACATTCAGTCTTGTGCCTCATGTTCTTAACATTGTGGAACAAAATGTCAACTAAACAGCCATTGCTTCATCAGTAACAATTTCAAAGATGATGAAATGGAGCTCAGACTTCCACCTCTGACATTGCATAGATATATGGAAAGGGTACTTCATCTGGTGATACACATGCTCTTCTGGTCTATGGTTGCCTCATGGCTATATCAAGTCTTTCCTTGGGGAATAAATGTACAAGAAAAGTTGCTATTTATGCTTTAGAAGAAGTATTCTATTTCTCTGATGTATTTATAATGAGGCATATTCCCATCTAGATACAAGACAGTTTTATGCAGTGAATGAAACACCTTATAGATCAGACATTAAACTGAAGTTCCAACCACCTCTATCCAGGCTTATTTCCAGTATTAGTAATTGCCATCTGCCACCTTAATTCTTTGCAGTTTCAGCTGAACTTATTAGTATCTTCTCTTCAGAACAACTGGATAGTCTTGGGCATAGTTATTTACTACTTTTCACTGATTAATAAAACACCTTATAATACCTCAGAAAGTATTTCAGTGCTGAAAAGTATTACAGCAAGTCTGTGGCTCACCATTCACGACTTCAAGAGATGGTAACAGGGGAAGTGATTTCCTGTAATTGGAACAGAAGGTTCTGCTATGTTGCCATTGAGGCATAGACTTAAATAGTTGAATATTTAAAATGCTGTCTGTACATAAATAGTAGTTTTGTGCCGAACAGCTGAACAGTTTAAATTCATTCATGTGACGTTTCAATTCTGAATCTTTTGAAACTTGGAAGTCTAAGCTAAAGGTACTTGTGATCTCACTCTTAAGTACAAACAATGCTGTTGATGCTGCTCTACCATGAAAAAATGCATCTACATTTATTATTTTACTTGCCTTTAGGTATTTTAGTATGTGACATTACAGTATTCTTGATCTATCAGCTTCTATGGTGAGGGTTTGAACCAAAGATGTGTTGATCAAGTAGATAGAAAGGGTGGTGATATTTACAAAATCCTTCTGTAAATCAGTAGACAAAAGTTTGGTTTTGCAAGGAATAAGCCTGTCTTTTAGAGTTTTTACTGGAGTATGTGAAACACAACTGAATTATTTTTGTATTAGTTGTTGTCCAAATATAGGATTGGAAACATCCATTGAGAATTTACAAGCTAATCAAAACAAGCCATGTTGATATAACAATGAAAAGAACCTAAAAAAGAAGCAAGAAGAAGGAATATCTGTGTCTTTAAGCGCAACTAGGCACTTCAAGTTCCTCAGTTTGCTAGTTTTTAATACCTTAATTTTTAACACCTTGCTTTTTGTATTTTTGATGTTACAGACATCACCTATAATTTGCACAGACCTAACCATCAATTTAACAAAAAGTATGTTCAAGAAGGATTTGAGAGGCGAAAACATCATTTTACACACCATATTAGAATGGACGAAAGAAAGGAAACAGAAAGTGTTTTAAAGTAAGTGTAGTAGCAGAAGATGGCATAGGTAAAAGGACAGCCTGGATATGTAAAATTCAATGGGGCTGACTTATAGTGAGTCTTAATTGTAGAAACAAGAAATATAGATAAATGGGCTCTGCTGAAGGATATCAAAGATGTGATCATAGCAACTGGGCAGAAAAATCTTTCATGAAAGTACAGTAGACTGAGAATTAGTTGGAAAATTTTACATGAGAATTTTAGTGTAGCTAGAAAGAAAGATTTTTGGTACCTTTTGGTACCTTTCTGGTGCAGATTTTGAAAATATTTCTTTTTTTTAAATAGTTGTAGATTTTTTTTTTCCTTGAATGATTGAAAGCAAAACATCAGAGGTGCCCCCAAAAAGATTTAGGGCTGTTGGATGTGCAGTCAGCTTCTGCACGGTAGTTTCACTGCTATTTGCTAGATGCTGTTTCTTCTGACTTGTTAGTTGTGTGCCTTTTAGTGAGCAGGAGAAATAATTTTGTGTTGAATTCAGAACCTCCCTTTACACAGAAAAGAATGAAGCTAAGCAGGCAGTATTTGGACTTCAATAGAAGACAAGTGTATATGAGCTCCTTCGTAAACCTCTTCTTTCAGGTTACATGAGCCCTGTTAAAACTTCTCTATATCACAAGTTAACTAAATATTTTGCTAGTTTTTAATGCAATTATGTCCCTAAAGTCATAGTTAAGCAGTTGTGCATCCCATTTTAGCCCCAGAGATTGCTTACTTATCAACTTCCTTCCTTTTGTTTCAAATTCTGTATGATAGTATTGTTTTCATGGTAGCTAAAATAATTTTAATAATCTTTTAATAAGCCAAATTTGTAAAATGTAGCAGAATCCCTATTTTTTCCCATTGAATCTTAAAGTATCTCTGGTTTATTAAGCTCACTATCAAGTATAATGTGTAGAGAGCTAAAGCATATTTTTGTAGCTAAATTGCATTTATTGTTAAGCGTAATATTCAATCTGGTTATAAGATACAACTACATTTTTAAACCAATACGTTCTAATTTTATTGCAAAAATATCAGAAGTCTTATTTTAATTGAAGGTGTGAAGGAGGACTCCAAGGTATCTGTGGTATTTATAGTATGCTTCTGTAATTTTTACACCTTGTTATTTCTAGATACTGTATATTGGTTACTTTTAGCAACTATTGGCTCTTATACAGCCATCACTGTTAATAGCAACAGATAAGCTTAAAAAGTTTGCAAAAAAATTATGATTTTTTTAACTCTAAGAATAAGGAAATTTACTTTCTATTAAAACATAGATCAAGTTCAGTTTGAAAGATGTCTAAATCACTCCACTGAGTACAAGCGCAGACTGAGAACGTAATGAGAACAGGTATTTAAACTGACATACGCCCAAGGGGCAAATTTTTTCATAATGCTATTTGAATCTTTGAACACTATCATCTGAAACTCTGAAAGTATGTTAGGCTATTGTAACTTCACATGCATAACTGGACTGACTCTGACAAGCTTTATTTAGGAAAAACTCCCAGTTGGGTTTGGCCTGTATTTGAAAATATAGGAACACAAGTGTATTTGTGCATGTGTTCATATGGACACATTTATCTTAAGTGACTTAAAACTGCATATTAACCACTCACACACCTTAATTTTCTATTTTGCCAGTATTTGTTCATTCTGCTTTCTCTATACAACCATACTGATGCAGTTTTGTTGTGTTATTTCTGATAGAATGTATCTTCAGCAGTGAGTATTGGTGGAAGGCTTTTCTTATTCATGTCTGCCTATTGTTTCACAAGATTCTCAGATTTCCAGAGAAATAAGATTTTAGTAACATGCACGTACAAATATCCAGATTCGTTTGAGTGAAAACTGAACATCTCTCACTCTAGGATAGCTGGTCAAAGCTATTTCTTTTCTGTGTGGGCTCAGAATCCTGTGTGCCCATTTGTTGTGGTTTAAGCCCAGGCTGCAAACTAGAACCATGCAGTCCACTTCCCCCCCTCGCCCCCCCCCCCCCCCCCCGGTTCCTGGAGGGACGGGGAGGAGAATCAAAAGAATGCAACTCCCACGGTTGAGACAAGAACAGTTCAACAACTAAGGTATAACACAAATCACCACTGCCACCACCAACAATAACAATGACAAAGGAAACAACAGGGGAAGAGAACACAACACCTCACCGACCGACACCTCGCCCCCACCCCACAGCGTTCCAACCCTTCCGGGAACTCTCAGTTCTACATCCTGGGCATGACGTGCTGTGGTATGGAATACCTCTTTGGCTAGTTTGGGTCAGGTGTCCTGTCTCTGCTTCCTCCCAGCTTCCCCTCCTCCTTAGCAGAGCATGAGACTCACAAAGTCCTTGGTCAGAGTAAACATTCTGACCAGCAACTGAAAACATCAGTTTTATCAGTATATTATTCCCAGGCCGAAAGTCAAAAACACAGCACTGCACCAGCTACTAGGAAGGAGAAAAAACGACTGCTACTGCTAAACCAGAACACCATGCAAGTTTTTACAGCCACTGGAGAAACAGAGCTTTTTTCTTTATTTAGTTCTTGAGTTTCAATTTAGAAGTTGGTGGAACACACTAAAATAAATCCATAAATAAGCAAGTGAAATGAAGGAATACTAGCTGACTGAAAATGTCTTGGTGGAACAATTTTGTAGTTAGCTTTATAGTTAGTGACCACTAACGAAGCAAATTATTTTAAATTCATATCTTTTCAGTTAACTTTCCTTCCTCGTTTCTTATTCCTGCTTCCTCACTGTCGTGGTTTAAGCCCAGGCCGTAAATCAGAACCATGAAGTCCACTTCCCCCCCCCCCACCTTTCTTCCCTCCACTCCTGGAGGGACGGGGAGGAGAATCAAAAGAATGCAGCTCCCACGGGTTGAGATAAGAACAGTTTAATAACTAAGGTATAACACAAATCACCACTGCCGCCACCAACAATAACAACGACAAGAGAAATAACAAGGGAAGAGAATACGATACCACCCGCCGGAAAAGACAGCCCGACCGAAAAGGGGACGTGCCCTTCCGGGTAGCTCCCAGTTACATCCCCTGGCATGACGTGCTGTGGTATGGAACACCTCCTTGGCCAGTCTGGGTCAGGTGTCCCGTCCCCGCTTCCTCCCGCCCCCTCCCCCCCCGGCAGAGCATGAGACTCACAAAGTCCCTGGTCAGTCTAAACATCGCTGTTATCAGTTTTTTTTGTTCCCAGGCCAAAAGTCAAAAACACAGTGCTGCAACAGCTACTAAGAAGGAAAAAAAAACCTGACTGCCACTGCTGAACCCAGGACACTCACCCTCTATGTCATCTGTTGCTCTTTAAAATAATTCAGGATTTCTTCAGAATCACAAGTGAAACAAAATACTGGTGTGTGTGGGGAGACACTTCTCACAAGCTTCACTGCCTGGTCAGACTCAGGTGAAAGTGCAGGAGGACTGAAAGCTAGTGCTCTATAGATATCATAGCTGATTTGCAGATGAAATTGGTGCTGGTCAGCTCAAACAATAAAGTTTGAATGTGTGTTCTACCCATTTGTTTTTTACCAGTCACCATAATGGTAAATATTTTTGATTGTTCAGTTAATGTGGCATAAGAGCTAGAGGTCTGGCTTGTAAGGTCATCTTCTGGTTTCTTCACTAGACTATTTTGCTTTTTCTAGCTCTGATAGTAGCAATGCAGTATCACCTCATGCTTTTCGTCCTGATTACCTCTGGTAGTGCAGGCTTTAAAAAAAAAAAACATGTTTAAAAAGCTAGGTTTTCCCTTTTGATATAGCCCTTTAAAAATCCTGTACTTTAAAAATGGTAGCTTAGTATGTATGCTATTGCCAATTGTCATTACTGAAGATTATTGCTTCTGTAAATAGCATTTTCTTTGTCATTTTATTAAAATTATATTACTGCTCTGAAAACAAAATATTACTGCTTTATTCAATTGAAAAGTGACTGGCATAGCACTCCTCTGATCTTTAAAAAGCAATTTTACTTTCATTGCATTTGTGCATTAAATTAAGTGTTCATATCTACAGAATAAACTAACATCTTATAAATATTACTGTGCTTAATTATCAGTTCGGTGTCTGAGTTTTTGCTGTTATGGTTGATCTCCAAGAGTGATTAAATATGTAATAGAGAACAAAAGGAACATTGATGTGAACAAAGATACTATTAGATAAAGCTAAATTTTATCTTCTGCATGTTTTTATTCATTTTAAAGTATTTTAATTACTTTTATATTCAGTGTGATTGGGTAACATTTCCTTTTTCTTTTTTTTATTTTTAATTCAGTTCCTGTTTTAGACTTTTGTAACATCTTCTAGCAACAGTTTAATCTATAGAAACTTTCAGCTCTAGTCTCAGTTGTGTACTTAAAGCAGCTATTCTTCACTGGGGTGGTCCCAAAAGGGAAGTCAGGTAAAACAGTGTTTGAAAGAAAAATTCTACTTGGACATCCTGCATTTTAAATCTTACTTATTCTTGCATAGTATGCTTTGCTACATTTAAGCTTCAGGTCCAGAATCATGACAGATTTTGCTATTTTTTTAAGATAATCTATGAGAAGGCAACAGAATACACTGGTGAGCATTGTATGACCTTACTTTATATGTATTTTCATTATGAAAAAAAACCTCAGACAATGTTTTCAGTAGAGTACTTGATGAAACATAAACTTACATATTAAAAGACTCTAAAACTACATGCAAGTTTGGATGTCAGGTTTAGTAGTTTGTGGATAGGTTTTTTTGTGTGTGTGCATATATATGTATATATATATATATATTTTAAGTATTTCCCTGGGACTTTTGATTAAGCCTTTCCTATAATATCTCAGATTATTCTTATTAATTGATAATTATACTTACCTAGGGTAGTGTAACTAATATGGCAGGTACAATAGGGACTGTATTGCATTTAGAAATTTAGACTTGTTCCTTAAGCACCTGGAATTAAGTGCAGAAAAATATGGGTGGTAGTAGTGTACTTAGTCACATCCCGTGGGCAGCTGTAAACATTAATGACAGTTAACCTAAGATGGCTTTAAATGTAAAATGGGATTTCTGACCAGGAGACAGGTGGTAAGCCATATTCTTTTATAATTGCCCCATAGCATGCTTTATGAACCATCATCAGGCCAGAGAGAAAGAATAGCTCATCTGGGCATGTACACTTCATTTCTTCATCCTCTTTTTCCTCTTTGCAGTCATGTTATAGAAAAGGGCCAGCATTTACCTCAGAATGCTTTAATCCTTGAGTTTATGAGCCTTAAGAACACCACAAGTATAGTTCATGCTGACAGGTCACATCATCCCTTATGAAATGGAGAAAAATAGCGAGAAAGGAGAAAATTGCAAAGGAAAAAGTTCAGATCCACTTTAGAGTATGGCACCATGTGTTCTGAAATACTGTGATTTAAAGCTATGACACGCAACAGAAGTCTAGAATGGTGCATTTATTATTGCTTACATTTTAGGACCATCATTTCAGTTCAGAGGAAGGGGGGCAAGGAGTTGAGGTCAGCTTATCTTTTCTGTCCTTGCTGTTTGTTTGGCAAATTTTCCTGGAGACTGCAAGGGTGTTAACTATTAACTTTAACTGGCTGCCTTTGCTATCTTAGATTTGAGGTGCAAGAGTTTAGAGCATTGTATAATAACCGAGTACTACTAGAACAGCAAAATATAAAGAGGAATGCAAAAAAATAGGATCATTTTACAAATTCTGGGTGTGGTAAGATGAAGCAGCCCTGAAACAAGGGATGGAAGTATATGCCCATCTTATTTCTGGATATGGCAATTAATGGGTTATTTTGCAAATGTGTTATTTTTGTTATTAACTAGTAAACAACAATAAGGTTTAAAAGTTACTTTCATAGATTTTGAATCTAATAAAAAGTTTTAAAAATAGGTTGTTTATCTGTTGGACAGGAAAGATATTAAGGAAATAAATGGCATATATTTATGTTCATGTTTTGCTAGTTTGTTCATTTGGGCCTTGATTCTTACTCTTTAGGACAGACACCCTATGAAGCCCCATATTTATCTAAGTGGACTTATTCCTGACATGTATTGCTACAAAGACTTTTGTTCGTAGAGTATCAGCTAATTAAAATAAATCTAAAACGGAACCTGGAAAGATGTTGATTTCCAATTCAGTAAATCCTAGCAATATCACAATAAGTTTGTTTTTAATTCTTAAAAAAGCATATTAAAATTAACTTTTTTCCCATTTATGTAATGCATATAACTAAACTTCCTTCCTACTGTGAGACAGTTTCATTTATTGTTGTTTGTAAACAGCTTAGTAAAGATGCATAGTGGATTGGTGTAGAAACTCCTTGAACAGTTTCTTTTGAAATAACACTACATACGTTAAGCTCAATTACACATCCAAACAGCCACAACACACTTTTGGTAATTTATTCATTGATTTAACATAGTACCCAGAAGAGTCATGCCTGCTGTCAATTTTGTAATATATTATGTTTTAAATATACTCATGCTCACCCATGCACGCCATTAAGGTGTGCATAAACCTGTGTTTTTCTCTCTTGACAGCTATAAATGTTTGTTATTATTACACAAAACATATGTTCATGTTGTTTTTGTCTAAATTATTCTATCTGGGGCTATAAAGTTTTAATGTTATTAGTTGCCCTTAGAATTTTAATGTTTCACTGCTGTAACCTTCTTAGGATTTCTCTGCAATTAAATAGAAACTATTTCACTACAGCCTGGAAGAACAATATATTTTATACAAATAATAAAAAAAAAAAAAAAATACTTCTTGCTCCGTTTTCTTCCAGTGTAGTAAACTGCGTACCTGACAAGGTTCTATATGCAGCAATCCAATCTGTAGTATTTTCTATAACTGAATAGAATATTACACTTTCCTACAGTCTTCTCATTAAGAAAAAAATCTAGCTTAATCCCTTTGAGATAGGCTGTATGTCATAGGCAGTTTGCTTTGAAGGCCTTCTCCCTGTTGTGCTCTGTTGTCCCCTTACTCAGTAAGCTCCATTACAGAAGAAACCTCAATCAACATAACAGATATACTATGAAAAAAGCTGGGGTTTTAGGAGACAGCATATTAGAGTAGAAAAATAATTTGAAGAAATGTCTCCTGCGTTGTCTTCTAAATAGCAGTAGTGTTGGCAATAGGAAAATGTGTTACTCTCCCTGCCCCCTTCAGTTTTCAAGGCCTTTTTCTAAGGAAAGAGAGCAGATGGGAATTCATCCAAGACATTAAAAGATATTTACTGCTTTTAAATGAGCAAAGGACTCATTTAGGACATTCTTTTCCACTGGATTAACGCATTATATGGATCTTTTTTTCATGCATTTTGTGCCAAAATACCCTCACATAGAATAACAGTGTCATGCAGATTTTAAGTATCTGACTTTTATTATCTTATTTCTAAGTATAGCAGACTGGTATTTCTATGAGATTCATCACTCATATTTGTATTCCAACAGTCATATATGTATTTCTATGAGATTCATCACATCACTTTTGTTCCACAATCTGAGTAAAACTCCTATCATATGTTGAGGAGCAAGAGGGAACAACTGTGGTCAGAACATTCAAAATAAACTGATTAGAATATGTTTTCTCTCTTAAAATTATTAGGCCAGATTTCTTTCTGGAAAAAAAAAAAGCGATTTCTAACTAAATTTGTGTAAAATGCTTGTGATACTTCAACATGAGCATTTGAATTCGAAGGTTGTTTCATGAAGCTTCTATTAAAAACTCAAAATCAAAATAACCTGCCTAACACCTTTAAGAAATATATGAGGAAAAGGACATAGTTAATGTCATTAGTAGCTACTAATGCCTGGTGTTTTTGAACACAGCATACATAAAACTTCAGAATGCTTTTTGAAAAAAGATATTTTGTAAATTTTACAGAGAAAGAAACTGAGGCAGATGAGGGAAGAGCCCTCCCCACAGTTATAAGCAGAGTCATTAGGCCAGCTGGAATTAAAATTCAGGAGTTTTGTCTTCCAGCCTCATGTTGAGCTCACTGCACCAGTAATTCTCATACTCCTACAGCAACAAAGATCTTTCAACATTTAATGTTTCCAGGACTTTGCCAAACGATTTCCTTCTTTATGAAAATGAATTCTATCCACCCAAATTTAATTTGTCTCCCCTACTGTCCTTGCTTTTCTTTATTTGTTCTTTCATTCATTTTTTCCTTTCACCTCCTTTATGCTCCAGAATCTTTCGTTTTCTTAATTCATTTTTATTTTTCCTCCGTTTGTCCACATGCTGTTAGAGAATTCTGTCTTTTCATCCCCAACAATATTTCCTTTTTTTTTTTCCCTCATTTTTCCTAGGTATCTCAAACCTGCCCTCAGAACTGCTGTGTCTTACAGGGCCACAGTTGCTGCTCACAGTGTTTCATAGCACCCTAATTTTCAAGATTTTAATTATATCTGAAGCTTTGCCAATTACATGGTGAACTTCTGCATTGGGAAGAATAAGACCACAACCTTTATCCTCAGAACTGAAAAGCTTACAATAGAAAAAAATGTACCATTTGTTGAGAATAGAGATAACAGGGGAAAAGCAGCGTGTCAAGGTACTTGGTTAAACAATAATCTCTTACAGAGCACTCATTACTGCTAAATAATTGACTGTGTTGGGAGAAAGGTTTCTATGTGGGGAGAGGTTCAAGAAGGTCAGTTATCTAGTGGTAATGACCATAGCGGTCATTAGAGGGTATTAATGCTATTAAGAACAGAACTTTAACTTTTTATTGAAGTTTTTATTTAAATTATATTAACTTTGATTCAACTTTTAATTGAGGTGCAACCATCCAAATTCTATAGTCAGGAACCAAGAAGTAATGAACATAAAATTACATGTTCTTCTGATAGGCTGATGGGTCTTTAATATATTATAATTTTAAGAGTCTCTACAGAGCAGTTATTAGTATAAAACTATTCAGAGGTATTCTATTAGAATTAGGGTTGGGTGAGTGATTCAGGAACAAGTTCCAGCTTGACCCATAGCAATGCAGATGGTATATTTTCCTAGCCAAAAAGAACTTGTTTTTATAAATACAGTTGCATGTGATCTTAAAACTTTAACTTGCTAAGTTAAAGGAAAAATCCTTTGATGCCTAAATTGATCTGTCTTATAAACCTGATGCATGGTGGCAGCAGCACTGACTTTATTCTGAATTGAATTTTTAGTTCTATACTAAGTTCAGTGTTTATTTATAGAGAATTTCATGCTGAAAGTAAGTAGGGACAGCATTACTGTCGCTCTTCCAGCTGCTACATGGACCATAGGGTGTGGCTGGCGCTCCCAGTAACCTAACATGTGAGTTACTAGGTGGAAGGATGGAGATAATACATCAGTAGCCCTCCTGCTCCATCTTTCTATGTTGTCTTTTTCTCTAGGGCACTTCAGAAATAGGCTGCTGAGTAAGTCTAAAGTGCTGGAGGGATAAAGAGGTATGAGACTGTAAAGTGAGCTCTCAGGGGACCAGAGGAATATCACATGTCATGCCACCTTCTAGTTTTCTTGTGACAGAAGTTTTTTGTCCTTGCCTTTCTACCCTGAGGACATAGTAACATGCTTTAAAATAACAGCAGCAAACCCAACATGCTGGTGGTACAAAATGCTAAACACTATTTCATTCACACAGAGGAATGATGAGCAAAGAATGGCTATTATGTGATAGGAGTTAATCACATTGCCAAGTGCATGTCTGGGCAGATGCTAAGAGATTTGGTAAGAAAGGAGCAGCATAGCATACAGAGGATTGCAAGCTGAACAGAATCCTCCATGCTGTCATGGCAACTTTTCAAGGTACAATTTGAGAGCCAAAAGCTATACTGTTTATGAAAAACTGTGACATTAAAAGAGATCTAGCAGTCTTACAAAAGTTGCAAGTGGAAAAGAATCTCGAAGTGAGTTACTTGTAACTAAGGAGAACATGGTGTCTGAAAGATGTTTGCTGATTTTATATTAATGTGTCAAATAAAAACAATAAGGTTAAATAGTAATTACTTACTTATCTGACTTGCCTTTAATTGCAGTGAGGAAAAGCTGGCTACTAATACTCTTAGTGCCAATTGACCTTACTACATAAAAAGTATTCTGGGTTTTGGAACTGTTTGGGATGTTTCCAAAACTTCTAGGGTGGTGTTCAATTTGCAGTTCTGTTGTTCATTATGTATTTCTATAGTTTTATTGTATGGAATGATACACTGTTCTGTGAAAGCATCTTCTTCTTCTAAAATCCTTTGAAATTTTTTGTGTTCTCAAAATTACAGACTTGGGGAATTCTTTGTATTAAATTGGTGTGCTGCTATTTTTATTTTTCATTTTTTTTTCAGGGAAATTTGTTATATGAACTGATCAAGGATTTTCTCCTGTGGGGAAAAAAAAAAAAAAAAAAACCAACAAAACCACAACAAAAAAACAAACTGCTTTACATTTCTGGTAGGAAGCCAAGTTTACAATGTCATATCATTATGAAAACATCATGCATCATAACACAACATAACAATGTGATTTGCTGAGATGTTGACTCCTTTTGAAAAATTGTAAAGTGATGTGTGCGTCTTTCCAGGCACAGAACTACTTGAGTATTTTTGAGCATTTTCCTAGGGCTGCCTGGTGTGGTGGTCTAATTTATTAGCCTTGTTATGGGGAGAAGATAGGTTCTAATAAGTGATGTGCAAGTCTTTGTATTTCTACTTCATAGCTACATGACCTTTTCATAAAATACTAGTACAAAGTCCTAAAAGAAATTCCAGGAGGTCATTTAAGTCTTTTGCTATGCCCAGTGCACAAAAAGTTAAAAATCACATCTGAGCTGTTTCTGCTGTCTTTTTTCTTAAAAACATCCAGTAGTGGATATTCTGTGACACCCAAAACAATTCCAGTTCTTAGCAAACTTGAAAGCTTTTTCCTACTGTTTTGCCTAAATTTACCTCACAGCAGTTTATGCACAGTTGCTCTTGTTCTATCCCCAGAAGACACACAGAATCGTTACTTTATTCTCTGTGGCAAGATTTAACGTATTTGAAGATCACCATCAATTTGCTATTCTGTTTCACATTGCATGGGCTTGTTCTGTCAAATTGTAAACCAAGTGTAAAACTAAAAATAAAGTCAAGATAAATGAGTTCCTTGATAAACACAAACAAACAAAAGAAGTGACATTCTCTTCTCTGTGCCTCTTGGGATTTAAACATTATCCCAATATTCTGCACTGTGGCAGAGAGCCTTCACTGTATCAAGTCCCAGGAGGACACTTCCATCTCCCCTGGTCATTTGGTGCCATCTTTGTACATAGCTGGTTTCTCACAATAAGATCAGTTCCAGAATCCCTTAAATACAGTGGAATATGAGCCTGGAAGCTGAGCACTACATGAGTGTCTAAAGATGATGACATTTGGTTATCTGCCACTCTTTATGTCAGGAGTGTTTTGTTGTTAAACTACTTACCTGATATGACATTTAAACTAGACTAAAGTAAAAATGTAATAAAAAATATTCAAGAGAGACGAAATAGTTAAGATATGTAGAGAGTGCATAAATGAAGTAATATAAGAAATTATGCCCCTAATGTTTAAACTGACATCAAAAATTCTCTCTCACATTTAGCTGTGTCAAGGTGGAACACAGGGCCTTGTGCATGCTCTGCATCTTCCATTCAGATCTTCTAGAGGGTCTAGGCTGCTTTAATCATAGAATCGTAGAATAGTTAGGGTTAGAAAGGACCTTAAGATCATCTAGTTCCAACCCCCCTGCCATGGGCAGGGACACCTCAAACTAAACCATGTCACCCAAGGCTCTGTCCAACCTGGCCTTTAACACTGCCAGGAATGGAGCATCCACAACTTCCCTGGGCAACCCATTCCAGTGCCTCACCACCCTTATGGTAAAGAACTTCCTCCTTATATCCAATCTAAACTTCCCCTGTGTAAGTTTGAACCTGTTACCCCTTGTCCTATCACTACAGTCCTTAATGAAGAGTCCCTCCCCAGCATCCCTATAGGCCTCCCTCAGCTACTGGAAGGCTGCCATGAGGTCTCCACGCAGCCTTCTCTTCTCCAGGCTGAACAGCCCCAACTTTCTCAGCCTGTCTTCATACGGGAGGTGCTCCAGTCCCCTGGCCATCCTCGTGGCCCTCCTCTGGACTTGTTCCAGCAGTTCCATGTCCTTTTTATGTTGAGGACACCAGAACTGCACACAACACTCCAAGTGAGGTCTCACAAGAGCAGAGTAGAAGGGCAGGATCACCTCCTTCGACCTGCTGGTCATGCTCCTCTTGATGCAGCCCAGGATACGGTTGGCTTTCTGGGCTGCGAGCACACACTGAATCCAGATCATGTTAAGTTTCTCATCGATCAACACCCCAAAGTCCTTCTCTGCAGGGCTGCTCTGAATCTCTTCTCTGCCCAACTGGTAGCTGTGCCTGGGATTGCCCCGACCCTGGTGTAGGACCTTGCACTTGGCATGGCTAAACTTCATATGGTTGGCATCAGCCCATCTCACAAGCAGGTCAGGGTCCCTCTGGATGGCACTGCTGAGATCAGAGGTGCTCAGTACCACCTGTCATGAATGAGTATTCTTGTTTTTCAGAGGCGGTAAAACAATGGGGAACAAGAATGACATGCCAAATGATGATACTGAATGATATGAATGATACTGAAGATGCACATGGAGAAGTTACACTTATGAAACTACGAGTAGGGGTGAACAGGCTAGGCAGACCTAAAACTTATTTCCTTTGCTTTTGGTGCAAGCTAATGATGAGTTCAGAGCTCCTCTGGAAAAGCTCAGCTGTTTCAGGAACTTTTCCTAAAGGAGAGGTAGACATAGAGGCTGTTTATGCAGTCTGAAATGAGGGTGGTAGTACCAGGGCATATGGTGCATTCCCTGTTTCTCAAGGAGCGCATTTAAAGTATGCAATCCAAACTGAAATAAAGCTGGTTTTCAGGCTGTCCAGTTAATTTTGGGGAATTTGTGCATGATAACTTAAGTGGAGTTCCTTCTTTATGAGAGTGCTAATATTACTATCCCCAAAAGAATAGGAAAAAACCCTTTAAAAATCGTTGACTATATGAATAAACATGAATCATCTTTTGACAACTCTCATATGAATTGCACTATTAGTCTCACGTGTGCTATGTGAGCAACATTTTGTCAGGAAAGTCAAATGACCACGTGTATTGATTTTTAACTGTAATTGAAATAGCTTAGTGTCGCATGGTATCTGGTTCCAATTTGTGACTTTGATTTGTAGGGATTGTGAACTAATCTTGCCATCACATGTTACATTTGTGAAGTAAAGTTTTAAATTGTGCTGATCAGACATATGTAGAAAATTACAGCTGCACTGCAGGCTTGCACCTGTGCCTGGATTTCATCTTTTCTAGTCTCTACTCAGGGCACATGTCTAAGGTCTGAGAAAATTTATGATGTGGGAAACCTGTATTAGTAGTATGTGTACCAGAAACAAGTGGATAGGAAGTAAGATGTTTGGTTTATAGTTAAGGAATCAGAGGCAGAGATGGAAGCATTATTAAGTTCATATAGTAGGTTAGAAAAATGGCAAAACCAGAATCCATATGTCCCTACTTTCAGTACCTCTCTATATAGACTCTGTAAGTCCAGCCTGCTTCATTTTTTGGTCCATAGGTTACTACTTAAACATGGCAGAACATAATGCCATAATGTCTTCAGTTAGGGAGTAGTGGAAGAGATTTCACACAGAGTGGTCAACAGTGGTACTATTTCCTTTGCATCTAAAAGCTTGTCTGCATGGTGATCATCTAGGAAATCTTAGTAAATCAATGACGTTATTGTGCAAAAGTTAGAGCATTAAACTCCCATATGGATGTTCTTACTCAGAAGTAAAGTCCCTATATTTTGCTCTAGCTCCTTTGAGAAGGATTAAGCTACAGCAAATTAAGGCCACTGTAGTCCTAAATGAGTGTCCGCATGGGGTATTAGTGCACTTCAGCTCATGCGCATTAGTTTTGAAGCATTAGTTAATTAATCTTAGAAGTCTTGTCCTTGTGCTAACAAGTGCACAGAGAACTTCCAGAGGTGATTCCAAAAGCTCTAGTGAGCTAGTGTTTTTTGCATCTCTCTTCATATGAAATTTTCTGAAGGACCACATTCTTATATTTTTTTGAATTCAGTATTCAAAAAAATAATTTCTAAACGTGCAGTTCTATTCATTTGCTCATTGAAATTTCAAAAACACCATCTCAAATAGATGATATATGTTGACATCATAATGGTGCCAGAATTGCAATCATCTTTAAGGGGAAATATCACATTAAAAATAAACAGGGTTAGGTATATATTTTCCACACTATATTATGATTTCAAATAAGTATAAGAGCTATTAAAATTGTATTTGCCAAGTTAGGCTGTATCAATGAAAAGCAGAGCATGTGGAAATATGTATGTGGAAATATCCCTCAAATTTTTTAGTTTCTCCTGGCAATGCTGTTGAATTTGATTAAAGTATTTATTTTCCAGAACATTTTTATTAACTTCTGAAACAGACTGTTTAAAAGATAATGCACAAGATGTATCTTGTATTTAGAACAAATAAGGAATAGTACTAGTAGGTAGTATTGTTATTTCCCCAAATAAAAATAATTCCTCTAAAACTGTTCAGAAGTTGGATGTTGAAAAATAGCCAAATGGACATTACTTTGAATGGAGGCACTTCAAGAAGAAAAAGATGACAGAAGCTACTGGTCTGAGTTCATTAAGTTGCCACTATTTTATTAAATGTTCATCTTGATTGCAGCTATTTGAATAGGAAACTGTCCAGCTATAAATAGGGAACATGGCAAATTCTCTGGTATTTTTTCCCTATTGCCTAACCTTACATTATGTAATTGATAAAAGTAACCCTCAGATAAAACTGCTTGTTTTATGCCATCCCAGGCCAAGACATATCCAAAACCGTACTTCAAAAAACCTATTTATGTTATTAAGCAGATATTAATTTATCACCTTGAATACTTTGTTGCTCAGATTGTGGATCATGCAAAAAAATAAAACCAATGGAAAAAAACCCCAAAACAAAACCAAGATAAAATCTGAAAGAGAAAAAGATATTTCTTTATTCATCATGCATGCTGAGTTGTCAGTTCATTAAAGTATACCTATAATTAAAAACTTAAGTTAATTAAGTTTTTAGTTTTTTAAATTCTCGTTATCGTAAAAGAGAAAAAAGAACAGTCTGGAGGGAACTTAATGTCTCATAACTATTGCTGGTTGGAAAACATCCCATCTTCTTGTCTCTCCATGAAATACTCTTACTGAAAAAAAAAAAAAAGCACAGTTTTTCAAGATGAAAACTAAGATGTTTTAGGCTGTAATTTATACTAAAAAAAAGAGTGTTATAAAATTCATTGTAAAGTATTTTTTGTAAAAGGAAAAAAAATGTTAAAAAATATAAACCGGAAAATTAGTACTTAGTATGATATCTTGCTTTGCAGGTTTGCCTTCTGGATACTTTTGTGTCCTAACTGATTTCTTCCAGCCCTAACTGATTGCTTTCTGCAAAGGAATAAATCAATTACTGCTAGTGACCATAGTTTGACATATGAAAAAATGAATCTTTTCATCTCTAGGATTTAATCTCAATGATGAACGCAATATATTTGATTCTCTGAATGTCTTTCAAAATATATTGTGAAACAACACTCTGAAAAAATGGTAGTGCTGGAAAATTGTCAACATGCTTTACTCAGCACAGTAAAATTTTGCATTTAATTCGTTTGAGGATGCAAGCCTTATTGGCTTTTGCAATAACTGCTATTGGCAGGTTTGTATTTATCACTAGTAGCAGATTTTGTTGTCTTTTTGCAGTAAGCTTCTGCATCTGAAGTCTCATCAAAAAAATGTTTTTAATGAATTTGTGAGCTCAGAGAAACTCATTAGGAAGGGACTCATGCCAGGCCAGGTTCTGCAGATTATGCACGAAAGACAAGTGTTGAAAGGAAGTCTTAGTTTTACCAGATCTTGTTTGGGTATTTTGCATCGATATTCAAATTGTGATAAATCAAGAAAGACACCTAATTTTAAGTTCGTATTCACTTTGGATTTTGTATCTGAATGTAATCTTTACTTTTGTTTCATGTGTTAGCTGTTCTTGTCTTTCTGGTTTCCAAAAAGAAAAGAAAAAAATCTATTACACATTGCAGAGTTTAAGAGTTCTCAAATTATTTCAAACCAAAATAGGGATAGCTGGAGAAGTTTGTTCTATTGGGTCATTTTGTTGTCTTCTTTTAAGTATAACTCACAGCTTTTCTGAGGACAAGTCATTCACCAGAAAAGTGAAAGTAAAATTTAAAGTGAACTGTTGGACATGTGCCCTATTTTCTGTTCTTCTTCTTCTTTTTTTTTTTTTTCTTTCAGTTTCTAAAATGAATCTTCAGTTTTTCCTAGAAATTGTTAGCACAAACACTGAAAACATGGTTAAAAGAAAACAACAGTACCCCTCACCCCCTTTTAATTGGGTTTTTGGAATAGGTTGAGGAATCAAATTTCTCAAACAAGAGGACCAGTCATTTTTCCAAGTACCAATGGGCAGCATTTCTGCAATGATGGCTTCAGCTGGTCCATATGAATCTCCCCAAAGTGCTGTTCTGCTGAATTCTTATAATTAGCTGCTCCACGGTCTTATATGGCCAGGACAGCATGTGAAGGATCCATTGCTACCAATGATTAACAATTAGTTACTAAACATCAATTTATTGTCTTAATTAGGTACAAAGGAATGTCCTGCATAAGTATTTCTACATCTGCAGGGACAGTTTGTACTATTTAAAAGTACATTATCCATGTCCAGTTTGGTCAGTTCTGTAGCAGGAACTGCCAGGTTGCCTACTCAGGATGTTAATCAGTACATTGAAGCATACAAGTAGTGTCGTGTCTGTCAGTTGGTCTAGGCACAGCAGGAGCTGCCTGCAGGAATCTCCAGGACTGAGAGTCCCACCTGGAGAGCTCCTGAAACAATTAGTGAGGCACTTTGTTGTGAAGGTGCAAGGTAGTGAGGCAGATGCCTCATATTGGTCCATTGTCTCCAATCAGCCCATTACCTCTGTTCAGAGAGTAGCGAAGTGTTCCTGGGCCATCCAGGGAATTAATGACCAAGTGCACTGAATGGACACACAGGCACAGGATATCCTTGACTTCCAGCTGTACCACAATTACAACTTTAGCACAAACCTGAATTACATCTTCATGTTACACCTATAACTTGAATTCCGTCAGCCTTGGCACAGATCTCTGTGAGAGAGTCGAAGGTAAGAAGAAATGGAATATCTCTTGCAAAGCCTTGTAACCATGAAAAAAAAGAATTACAGAGGTCTTAGTATGTAAGATACAAAATTTTCTGTTTTGGCATATTAAAATATAAGCATGAAAGAGAGAGGATTTGTATTTGTGTATTTCATTGTCTTTTTCTATTTGTGTATCTGTCACTCCAAAATCTGGACTGAGCGCACAATAGAGATTAATTAAAATCAGAGTTACTTCAAAAAGCAATTCCTATAATAGAGCTGTATTAGTAAATTAGTTGTGACTAATAGTCTTTTGTAGATGGATTAGAGGAATGAATTAAAATGTAATCTGAAATAACATTGATAGAAATTGTGTCTGATAAATCCAAGGTAACTTCTATCCTTGACTGGAAATAGAATGCCATTATGCTATTGTGTGCTCCTACAGCAACAGAGTTCAAAAAGTAGCTGTGCTCTAGGCTTTCCACTTTCAAAAAAATTCATTAGCAAGAATATCAAAAGCACAAATAATGGCCACTTATCATTTAGCTCGGCCTGTTATTGGATTCTACTCACCTAATGCCCTCTGCTTGTGTATTTCTACCAAGGCATAAATTATACTATTTTAAGTTTATACTTGTATGCATGTATTTTCTATATATAACACAATTTTTTATAGGTATCTAAGGGGTTGGTATCATTTAATTTATTACTGTGACAATTTACTACTAATCTAGTCAGAAATTTGTGTACCAAGTAATTTATTAAAAAGTTCTGTTTTTTCAGGTTTCAGATACACTCAGAGGCAGATGAGGTGTCCCTCTCAAAAGTTACTAGTATAGGCTATTATCCACAGGTTATTTTTCCAGATTAATTGACACATAAGAACTAATGCATAACATAGTTTTATAAATATTTTGTCAGAATATAATAATCCAAAGCAATATTAATACATACCTCAAGCTGTTGCATTCCAGAAATTCTTCTAAATTAAGGTACATTTCTGTACGAGCAAACATGACTAATAAAAATATTCAGAACTCACAGGTCAAGTTTCTGAAAGACCTTTCACAAATTAGCATTGTTTTGGAATTCTCAAATTTAATTTCCAAGCTTTCATAGCCTATTTTGAAAAAGCATAGTGAAAGTAGTAAGGTAAAAGCAGCTCACATCATTAATTCACTATTTGAACACCAAAACCAGAGTTTATTTTGGGGCACATACAAAGTTTAGCAACGCTTCATTTTTTCCATAGAAAGCTTTGGGTTTGTATTTTTTTTTTTTTGTGTTACACTGAGCACTTTTCAAGTCCCCAAAGCATCATGTGTTTAGACATTGGAAGAAAGGGTGATTTTTTGAAAGAAATAGGTTTAAAGAGAGATTTGTATGAGGATTCAGCTGTTGCTTGACACATAGGATTTGGGAAGCTGATGAAAGCGTTAAGAAGTAATATGAAGAAAGTATAAAGCTGGGAGTGGGACTAGATAGAAGATAAAACTCACTGCTATGCAAAAGGCCAACACAAAATCTATACATCACTTAGATCTCACTTAATCCCTCAACATAGGGGTTTATATAGCTATGAGCTGTTTGAAGAAATTATGGTGGAGCTTAAGTTGGACTCATGCAGAACAGTGATCTTGTGCCAACTCATTGCAAAATGAGGATTTGCCATATGGAGGAGGATTGTGGTGAGTTTTAGGAGTCATATGGAATATATAAAGGAAATGACAGTACAGGTATAGAAGAGGTCAAATGATGAAGACTTTGAAAGTATAATAGGATGAAAGGAAAAATTATTAGGAGGTATAAAGAAATTAATATTTCCAGATGTACCTCCTTTAAGTAAATGGCAAGTGATGACTCTCCTCAGACTAAGATAAAAAATGAAATGAAAAGAAAAGAAAAATAAGGTCTCTAACACCTATCTTGTTTATACTAATCAGGCTTAGCTTTATCCTAATCAACAATCTTAGATTCAATCTGAATAATATTTCATTAGCTTTTCAGATCTACCTTTCCTGTCTAGGTCTAATTATATCTAATGGAATGTAGCTCAACTCACTATATTAAATCATTAAAAAAACCCTCATCATTTTAAATGATTATGGAGCCTTGGGAAAGAATAGTCCTTCCTTCTCCTAAGACCTAAACGGCTTGCCCCAGATACTTGTCATCATTTTTCTCCAGCCTGTTGTATGCTTGAAAAGAAACTTAATATACCCATTTTCATTTGTAACCATCTATAAACAGCTACATAAGCACAAACATAAACATCTGTTCTAATCAATTCTTATAGAAGGTTACTTATTCATAGAAGTCTGCATTCTCTTAGAGGGACATATTCTTACAATTATAATGGTTTTGTATTATACTTCTTTGTTCAGTGTCTTGCATATTCTATTACTTATAAAAGGGTTAAAGCATGTATTAAAATGTATTTGAAGGGGCTATGTGTGGAAGTGCTAAAATAGTCAGTACCATTCACGTCTCAAATATTAGAAATACAGATGTGTGTCATTTCAAGGATGTTTGCCAGAGCAAGCCATATTAAAAAAATAAGCTCAAGGAAGAAATTCAAGTTATTTTAGAAATAATTACATTCTATAGACTGGTAAGAAGCCTTTACTGGAGAATCCACAGAGGAGCATAGTGTGTTCAGGGATTGCTTAGATCCTGGATTTTTAGAGGAGCAGTGGGGGCAGAAGTTTGTGAATGGTGTGAGGTGCTTGAACATAAGATAGACTTGAGAAAATGTTACGTCCGTATTTAATCTTTTTGTGTTTTGAGTAGCTATGTCTCACTTTTTAAGGGCTAAAAATACACTTCAAGAATTCCCAAGAATTTAAGAAATTCTGGGAAATAGCTATAGTAATGATATTGCAGGTTTTATCACTGCTTATTTATCTTGCTGGAAACTATAGTCCTGTATGTGCATGACTCTAGTATCATGAGTCTGAAAGAATAAAGCAGTAAAACATATTGATTCTCTGTTTTATGTAGTTAAGTTGGAGATCAGATGCAAATATCTTAAGGAGGAAGGGAAAGACCCTACTGGGAAATTCTGGGGAATCTTGACTTGAGTTTAGACATTATATCTACTTATGTGAAGAGGCACAGCAGTCATGTTAAGGTACTTATGCTGAAAAATGTCTTTCCAGCTCTCTGACGATTGGAGAATCCACCTCTATCATTAAAAAAAAAAGTGGTTAACATTAGATTTCTTGAAATGTGCTGTCATTTGTAGAGAAAAGCAAGAGATCATTAATATAGTGGTTTTGTTTGAGGGAAACTATTCCACAAGATAAAAGGCTGTTAAGCTAATTAACTAGGTATCAGTATTCTTTTGTTTGCTTTTTTCATGTTTGCAAAATAACTTTATTACTATTTTGTTCTTGTTGTTGTACTTGGCTATATACTCATGATAAGAGTACATAGTTAACATGAAAAATTATACAGCAGTGACTGGGTCTATATTTTGTAAATTTAGCATTGCCCTTTTTGGAATCTCAGTTATTTCTGACTTGCATTCAGTAATGGGCTTGCAGTCAAGAACATTGTGTTTGGACAGTTTTATCAAACCAGTTTTATCTTTAAAAGATTTTTATCTTCATTGGTGGAAAAGTTCTGTTTCTGTTTCAAATGTTAATGCAATTTCTTGCCTTTCTATTTCATACAATAGTAGATTTTTTTTTTTTTTTCACTAATACTTCCTTGGTAACAGTTTATTTTTCTCATAGATTGTAGATTTTATTTAATCAAATAGAAATAAATAAACTTTGAAATTAAATATTTTCTGTTTAAATGGATTGTCCAAATAGCAGCAATTGGAAAAACATGCATGTATAAAATTGTGGAGGTTACTGTTATGTTATACTACATAAAACCTATGTCCTGGCTACACATACAAGTGAATTGTTAAAAAAACTTTAAATGAGCCAAATAAATTTATCCACATAGCAATATGTTCTTACCATGATTCAGTAAGATTTATTTTCATTACTTTCCTATATAAGGATGTTATATTTTAGAACAAATGTCAGTACTTGTATAAATGAAGCCATAAGAGTGTACTAATAGAGTATATCTGTATGTACATTTCCACAGGTAAATGTTAGTACAATACATTGGCAAAATGTTCACACTATAGAAATCTCAGCTTATGTTGGCAGTCTTCATTATTTTATTGTTTGTTTTTTTTTTTTTTTAAACAGCCACAGCCTGGTGCAGAATTACTGTACATACAAAATTGCCAATACAGTTAATATTTACATCTATATAACATGCATAGCAGTATATAAAGAAAGGAAGGAGAAATAGTAGAGAGAAATAATATCCTTTTACTCTTAGAAAAGAAAAATTCTGAGCTTTTATTTCTGTTCACAATATGTTTATATATTTTATCCAGTAATTCTTTACTGAAAAATTAGTATCAGTCTCTAGGTTAGGGCCAGGAACACAGGCTTTCCTTTCTTCTCTTTTAATTTACTCAGAAGATTGTCCTTCTCACTGGGTGATAGACAGGATCCCTCTTGCTTCTTCCCTGGCAGGAGGAATCTTGCATTTCTGACTCTCATTGCCAAGCTTCCGCAGGAAGAGCAGACAATACCTTGCAAACAGTCTAGCTGTCTGAGCAGTTACTATGAGAAATCAAATCTCTATTTTCAACATCCCAAGAGAATGCTCTAATTAGCAAGCTATCAAGAAACAGATTAATCATAGCAGCTCAAGCCCCCAGATTTTTTTTACAAAACAGTGATCTACCTTTCCTGTAGAACTAACCTATAGGGATATCTTATGTGCATTTTGTACTTTCAGGAGACATTTTTATGGTCTGAATTTCAGGTTTCCATGATATCTATTTTAGGGTTATAGCTGACAGTGTGGAATTTGGCCTTTCTTCATCATTTCCTATTGGTTCCTTATACAACATTCTGCTCAGTTCAGTAAGCAGAATGTCAGAAATCCAAGTCTTACTACCCAGCTATCTCCATGCCTATAAAAAGAAGTTGGCTACTTTTGCCTGGACTGTGAATTCTGTTTTTAAATTCCCTCCCATGTGTATGTCTTGATCTGGATCCCACATATCTCTCTAATTTTATACACCTTTTAGGTACATACCATTCAGCATGTGAAAAAGTCATGGCAAATTCAGGATCTTAGTTACAACTTTCATATTGAAAAAAAGATGGATTAAGCAGCAGGGAGCCTAGTATTAAAGAGCTGAATTGAGTAGGTGTAAGTCAACAGAGAATTATGAATAGAATTTTTCCTGACCTTGGAAAGGTCACTTAAGTAAAAATATTCAAACCCAAGTGTTTAAGACTACCTATTTAAATCAACACTTCAATGCCTGAGTATCTTAGGTTTTCTTGCCAACTATTGGGGCTGTGAGGCACCATTTCTGACAAGCAGACTATATTGTAATGTTCACGTAATAGTGAAGCTATATAATTGTATGCATGAATGTTTTTGCCTTATTACCTGATACCAGATTGTCCCCTCAAAAAAAGATTTCCGCTTCAAGGTTCTCCAGACCATTTCAGCACTTGCTGGTCAGAAATTTCCTTTCAGCTCATTAAAGAGCAAAAGCAGTTAAAGAAGATGAATCTTAAGGATTCAAACAATATATAGGAACAACTGTATCGGCTATGTATGTGCATATTATCTACAGCCTTCTTAACTGTTATTAGCATGGGCTTTTCCTGTTAGCCACTGTAAGAATAACACATGGCTATTTAAACTAATTCACCCTTAAAGTTTATCCATTTTTTATTAGGTAGTTCTGGGTGCTATGGTAAGAAAATGCCCCTGAAGGTAGCCTTCCATATCCTAATTTGTAGCTGATAATTTTAAATTTCACTCCTGTTGCCTCACCAAGTTGAAAAATTCAGTACATATAAACCACAGTACCTGCTTTCAAGGTAATGCTCATTGCATATCCATACCTTATCCCGATCACAAGTAAGAATTACTTGTTTTCAGCTACATGCCATCTGGCCATTTAGAAAGAGAGAATATCCTTCCTACAGTGATCTGGTCCTTAGGAGATCAGTAGTTCAATTTTATATTCTCTTTTCCTGTAGGAATATTCAAATGTGTACTAAGCAAGATGGTGATCTTCACTTCTTTTTTAATATACTTTTCACATCCTCCTCAGAATTCCATTTTCCCTGATTTACTTAATTTTACCTTCACTCTCCTCTTTCTCATAATCTTATGATGACATTTTCTTTGACAAGGGGCTGGATACTGCTTCTCTTAGAGACCAGCAGAGAATGTCTAATGACAGAAAAGGTTTTCTGAGAGTTCTTAAAAGGCTGCCAGCACTGAAGGGATGGTTAGCATAAGCACCACTGTATTCAGCTGAAGAAGTCACAAAACAACCATCTCTGTTAAAGATTCATTTTTTGTGGTGACTACTGAAGCTAAATCCATTGTTACTATCTTGATCATAAAATGTTCATGGGCACATTACTTAGTTTACATGGTTCCTCTATAAAAGAAGAATACATGCTTTCCTAAAAAGTCTTCCTTCTTTCTAAAGGTCAAAAGGAGTTACTACCATTCTGACACTCTGTACTGAAAAGGCACATAGGAAAAAGCTGTTATTAGTTTTATGCATAAGTCTGTGCACATTTTAAAAAGTGCTAGTGGCTAAAGCTTATTTGCAGCAACAGCCACAGCCATGTAAATGCTGAAAAAGTACCTTTCATAAAAATCACAGAAGGCAATCAAGAATATTGTTTATTTACCCTTTTGAAACAGTGCAAATGCCAAACTGCCAGTCTGAATCCAGGCAGCCCTACATTCTGGAATGAGCTCTGTTTGGCAGTTCAGTCTTGCCATACTTCTGTAAAAGACTGCAGGAGATCTCAGCATTCAACATCATTATTTTTTTCTTTTCTCTTCTCTTTACATAGATATTTTTAAAATTATGCTTCTCCTTAGTTCTGATCTCGTGGTTCCCAAATTGTGATGGAATTGCATAATCCTATGTATTTGACATTACAGTAGTTTTTGGGAAGATGAACTGTCTTGCAACAATAAGATGTAATGTAACAGAAGAATCTGGTAGGCATAGTAGTTTCCTTAAAAGAATAGTTACTTATGCCATATTTACAGGTATATATTGTAATTAGCAAGCATAAAAGAGGAATTCAGATAGTCAAAGAACATATTATTTTCATACTTCAAAAAAATACCATAGTGTCACAGTCACTTTAAAGAGGCATTCGTTGAGATACTTTGGTGCCCAAACTTCTCAGGGATACAAATTAGGCATTGATGTCCCCCAGAAAGTAATGGGAATTTAGATGCATGCATATATACTTTTGAATTGAACTACCTGGTTGAATTGCTGAGCCCTACAAATAGCTTGCAAATTGGCCATTTTGAGCCTTCTCTGTATTTGTTTGGTAAAATCTTTATCTAGCAACCAAGATATCTACTGATTTCAGTGGAGCTTTCTACACTGGCAACCATAAGGGTCAACCATTTTAAAAGGTATTAAATCAACATGGAGGAATAATAAATAAATGGTGAGAATTATGTTCTTATCTGGTTTATAAAAGTTAGTACGGGTATAATTAGTAAAAAGAATTTTTTTCAGTGTAGAGAGCTCATCAGAATAGATGTAGAAACGCCTAGGGAAACTTGACTGAGCAAAAGAGATTTTATTCATCCCCCGCCAATGAACAGGTAACTTTAACTGACACATTTTCTCCTAATTCTTGCATAAATGCTCGAAAAAAGACCGTGGTATGAATTCAGTGAAATGCTGAAACATGCATTAAAACTTAAACATTTATGTTGCCTCATTGACCTTGCTGAAGCTGCTCATAAGTCTAAAGTTCCTTTCTCTGTTGGGGCCAGCAAACACTGTAGTTGAAGGGCAGATTAAAGATAAAGGTTTTGGGAAGTGCAGTCTTCAGTTCTGGGGGTAGTGAAGATAACTATATTTATCAATGGTGGTTAAGCTCCTGGATGTTCCAGTTTCTCCAAGCTTCTTTTTTTCTCAGAACAAGAAATATTTAAGTCCCAGGAGGATAGCCAGAAGTGTATGTAAGGCCAGTATTTCAATATTTTTTTTTTTCTTTAAAACCTTTGCTAGGAATATTAAAAAAAAAAAGAAAAGAATGTTAATGTACCACCAAAATTATAAATAGAATAAATTATGAGATATAACTGTTGTAAGCATTAAATCCTCTTTGATATTATGCTCACATCTGTGTCTGATCATGAAACTGTTAAAATTAAACACAATTATCTGTAAGACAGCTAGGTTACTTTATAAAATTTAACCTCATTAGTATATGCTTTTTGAATTGTATGTCTCTACATCTGCATTATGGACTGTCTGTAAATTCCTTGTGGGTGTGTGGTTCAGCAAGGACTATGAAGTATTGAGGTATTCTTGTTTGTAAAAAAAGCCAAAACCAGAAGTATCACAACATTTTCCAGTGTTCTTTTGGATGATGAAGTAAATTTTAAAGCTTTTCATTAACATTATGCTCTATTAACAACAATGTAATACGTTTTCCCGTAGTTGAAATAACAAAGTCTTAAAATCTTCTAGCATGCAATCCCTGAACACAAGTAGCCTAAAGATCCCTCCTGAAGGGAGCTTCTGTGTGTTGGTTTCTGAGGAACAAAAGGTAGCCTTTATTGCCTTGATAAGAAATTGACTACTCAATGTTGGATTTTTACACATCTGTTATGGAATGTGGCTAAGCCACTGTTTTGGTAAGACACCCTTTTGCCATTCTTACAACTACTGTGGTTTTATTTCAGTACCTTTTAAAAGAGAGGGTACAGTCCTCTTTCGGATTTGAAAGGAAGCTACTCCTTCTTCAAAGGAGTAGTGAGTGTAAATTTTAATTTTCTCCTAATCCTATCTGCTTTTGAAATGTTTGTACACTGAAATCCAGAGCTTCAGCGCACATATATTGTAAGCAATACCTAAGAAAACCAGTCTTTTAACATTTTTTTAAATTAGGTGTCTTTTATTTCTGAAAAGCTAATACCCAAACTAGCAACAGTAAAGATGTCCAGGTTTCAATGAAATATATTTCATAAATTAGCTTATCATTGCACTGATTTAGCATGCCTAGCAGGTGAAAGACAAAAACATGTGTTATCTTCCCTAGGGAACCTTCAATGAATGTCATTCTAGTTTCATATGTCTTTCTTCTCTCCCCTTCTTGAACTGATATAAAATTCTAATGTGTGCCCTCTGGTTCCATCTTCATTGAAATCTAGCAAAACCGCTGAAGGTAAGATAGTGGCAATGGTGCATGAAAAAAGGGAAAAGGAACACAGTGATTCATAGCATACTTGAAGAAAGTTGCAGTTGTTAACAGCACTACTTTTGTGTATAGACAGGTTAAAATGTGTCATACATCAGTGTTAAAAAAAGTTATTCATCTTTGCTATTTTCTCAAAGTTCAGGAAAAAGGGCAGTAAAATCTTTGCCATGTGTATCTTTAAGAATTATTTCACATGTGTCTGAAAACAAACCAATTCAATAGCTCCCAATGGCAGCAAGAGAAATGCAGCATTTTTACATGCTTTTGCTTGTGGAATTTCTGTAGTTTTGAATAGTGATTGCTCTTTGTTGAAAAGCTTCCACATGTTTTCAATCCTCTTTTGTCCATGGACATCCGAGTTACTTACGTACAGTGACTTTTTTATTTAGCATTTCCCTTGGAAATCATCATTGAAAGTAGACATGGAAAACACCCAGTAGATCATTGCTGTCAGAATTTTATTTATAGACACCACATGGTCAAAGGTTCTTCAGTAATTTAATAAATTTGCACAATAAAATAGAAAATTTAACCAAAAAGGCAAAATGATCCTGTTAAATACTGAGCAAATCAATAGCAGAAAATCAAATGAAAACATAATATTCTGTTTCCCCACATTCACAATAAGGAAAAGGAAAGCAGCAATAAAAGAGCAACTCAGAAATAAAATACTCTGACCAAGTTCTTCAGTTCTTCTCTGAAAGGTGACACGAATATGGCATTGGGATGTCAAAGAAGCAGAAGCTTGACCAAAAGTTTTGGCAGGCCTTGGTGCTTTGACTGTACATAGTCTGTGAAAGTTGGTCAGTTGAACTTTACCATTCCCTTTCACAGCCGGAGTGAAAAGCATTAACAACCTTACCCTGCAAACCTGTACGTGTGGAATTGAGTAATCACTGAAGTACCTGCTGTGAACTCAGAAAGAGCTCTGTATGAATAAAGTGCCTGCATGAGTACGTTTGTGGGAAGGAGTCTGACTTGGTGTGCTGGCTACTGGACTCACACTGACGTCATGGAAAGCTGCATGAGTAAAACCACGTGCAAGTGCTTTGAAAATGTAACAATGAGCACATCAGGGGAATAGAACATCCACTGACTTCAGATGGCCAGCATCATGCTACATAATTTGTCTTTTTCAACTCTTCAACTTAAATCTTCTGTAGCTCACAAATGCACAAGCAGGTTTTGGGTTTTGTTGCAATTATTTGTTAAAAGGCAAGAATGAGTTTTAGATAGTAAATCATTGGAAAGACATTTAAACCACCCCATTCTTAAAGGACTCATGAGTATACACAAGGCTCTGTCGCCTAACTGTTTTCAGGCTCACATGAAGTTTGAAATAACTAAAGAAGTGGAGTTCTGGAGACAAATATTTTGATTCAGGATGTTTTCACGTTTTCATTGATTCATTGGCTTGAAGAAAGGCTGTGAAGTTTTTCTTCATTAAACACATGTAGAAAGAGGGGGGGAAATGTAACTTATACTGACTGCATAAAATAGATCATTAATGTGTTTTTGACAAGCCAGAGAGTCTAGCGTCATGACTATTTCCAGAGGAGAGCTTTCTTCTTTTTCAGACTAGAGATGAAATGACGTACTGCAATTAGTCTTTCCTTTTTCTTAGGTTTTTGACCCCATTTTTATGTTGCATTCAATGCACAAGTAAATAACACAAAAGGAACAAATATGTATGTGTGGAGATCTCAAGTCACCAAAAACTTTAAGCAAATCCATAATTTGTACTGGTAACTGTGGGAGTAATCCTATTGCCCTTCAATGGGATGGATTATGTGCTTGAAGTTAAGCATGTGCTTTACAGAATTAGGGCTTTCATTATTAGTTTTGCATTTTAATTATCAAAATACTGTCAATTTCCATATAGAATATTCTAGATAAAATGTTTTAGAGCTACCAAGTGGTAACAAAATGTGTTCTTTATAGGACTGCAACATATCCTCATTTGGTATTGAAAAGATGCAAACCAGTTTAACTTTAATCTCCTTCAAACTTAAGAAAAAAGTTGCTTCTTCAGTGGATTAATGGCTCATGCAGAAAGCAAGTTTTAGATAGTTAAGACAATGGGTATGAAAACAGTGAAATACTTGCACATGTTTGTGTGAGCAAAACTAAGTAGATAAATTTTCAATTAATATTTAAAAAAGGTGTTGTACTTTAATATTTGTTTCTTGATTATAAATGGAACTAAATGCTTCTTTCAATACTATATACTGTGTATTAAATAATTTGTAAAAGGATCCCAGCCCATACTGAAAGCATTTCTGGACACATTGCAGAGAGTTTGGTTAATGTCAGAAACAATGAATGCAACATATTTGGAGGCACATACTCCATGTTTGTTAGATTAGAGATTCTAAATGACTGGTAATGGATTCAAGTGTAGAGCCAAATAAAGCTGCATTACTCATAAGCATATGTATCCTCATATTCAAATGTGGAAAATCCAGTTAATCTTCAGCCCTTCTTAGTTCTTCATTCATGAGATGATACCTTTACAGCAAAAGCAAATAAGTAAAAAGGTTCTTTTACCACAAATTAGAAAAAAAAAAACAAACCCACAACATTTTTAAAATATAAGTTTGAAGTTAGTCTTCCACAGATAGCCAATTAAATTATGCTAAAAATGACATTTTTAATTAAACACCAAGGTAAGCATAAATGGATTTCAAAATAATTAATCAAACATCAAAAAATTGAAACCTTTTTCTGCTTGAGCAGCAGAAATGAAAGAACCAGTCTTCAGGTCTCATAGAGATTCAATCTAATTTAATTCTCTGTCTTCTCTAAATAAACATTCCTAAAACCTTTTTTTCATCTGGGGGAATAAGGATGAGAGGGGTAATCAATATTTCTAGCATTTTAATTAAAACCGTTAGTGGAATAAATCCATTTAATTATCAGTTAATGAAATACAAGGTCATTTACCTGACAGGAACTTTGAAGGTGGATTACTAGCTGGAATAAAGTAGAAGAACCCAATGTCACAGCCATTTAGCTTCTGTCAAATTTAAGGTTAAAATCCTTTTAGACTGTTTAACCTATTCTCTACCATTTTTTACCATGTATGTCAATTGGGAAGAAGAAATACATGATCAAAACTTACCTACCTTTAATTTTTCTCCAGAGTTTCTGCTAAGTTTCAGTAATTCTTTTTTTTTTCATTTTTTGTCTAGATAGATACAAAATGCAAATTAATCCTGAGGTATATCCACTTTTTGCAGGTCTCCTTGAATGAAGTTAGCATATTGTGCTTGAACTTAGGAACTTATTAACAATTAAACAAACTACATGCAAATGTAGCTAATAAATACATTTGTTGACAAGAAATACTGAGCTTCTCTATTTTTCATATGTACTGAAGAGAATTATATAAATTGCTTACAGAGGATTTTTAAGGCTGATGTTCTCATTACATGTGTAAGAAGGAAAATGGAAACAGAAAGGGTTCTCTGTGAGTATGGCAGTAAACTTCCCATGCTTCCGGTAATGTCTCAATAGGACAGCAAATCAAGCAGTGAACAAAAGTTCTGCCAGATACACAAACAGTGAATGTCAGTATTGGCAAGCAGCAAGATCAACAGAGAAAGAAATAGTCGTAGTAGGATTCTGGGAAAACCAGGCAAGCACAGGAAGAAAAAAAAATAAATCAACATTTAAGTGTACTGCTGCTACTTTGTGGTAGGATTTTAAGTTCAGGGTTGATTTTATGTAATTAGAATAGTTTATATCAAATTAAAATGAATGCTAATTGGAATTCTAAGCTCACACTAAAAGTATACGCTACCAATTGGGAATGTTATGGTGTTATGGTGCACTGCTCTTTAAAAATAGTGGCTCTGTAAATGATGTGCCATATAATATAATACTTATCAGAATGACTATTTCTAATGTTCCAGTGTCTTTTATATTACGGCATTTTGAATACAGAAAAATAAAATGTAGGTTTTCAAAATTGGTTTAGTGAGTTAACTTCAAAGTTGCATTCTCTTGTTCATTGTGGCTTTTGTAAGTGTAAAGTCACATTTGGCAAATTACTCATAAGCATCCATAAGGCAAAAATAATAGTTATCATTCCAGTTCATAAAGGAGGTTAGCTATGTTTCTTCATAGCCTAAGAAAAGTCGTTCTTAAAAAAAAGGACATTGGATGTTGTGTATCACGCACATTTTGCTTTTAGTAATTACACAAGCGTTCTAGGCATGTTTGAAGTAGTGCTTCAGAACATGTCAGACTCTGTGGTGCAAGACTGCCTAAAACATACTTTAGTGTGTAAGCACAAGTTATGAACTATAGATAAGGGTATGCAAAGTTTAATATCTTTTACTAGACCATGTGTTAAGGTCAGAAAAAGAACAGAAAGCTGAAGGGATGGCTCTCAGCACAATGCAAGGTAGCTGGTTGTCAATGGTTGCTATGACCTTACTGTCTGCAGTTGTCTGTGTCTAAATCATGGGAAACTTACAGCTTCGAATGAAGAAGCTGGTATAGGAGGAGTGGCAGCTACTACAGGAAGGCAAAATCTACTTCCCACAGTGAGCAAAAAAGATTTGATGTCCCCAGCCCTTCCTTCCTGCAGCGGTATAGGAGAAACAAGGTTGACTCTTGAAGTTTCAGTCCAAGTTGCTAACTGAACCCTATATTGTCCTGTTTTCCTCATGGTAAAAGGAAGCTACATTATTTTTAGAGGTAAAATTAAATTTTTCTTATAACTGAGAAGCATTGACTCCTCTTCCCTTGCCTTCAAACTCTTCTTTGCTTGCAACCCCATATCATGATACTTGTGCTAGAGTATGCATTGCCCTTCTTAAAAATATGTTGAATACTGCTGTCAGGAATCCATAGCTTTGAAATTATGAGTTTATATATTTTTTTTTTTGTCACATGATTTGTGAGAGCATATTTTGCTTTTTTGAAATAATAAGAAAATTGCTATTGACTTTGACAGAATGCAACCGATTCTTCACTTTCTAGGTTTAGCCTTTAAAGACCTCAGTTGAGGGGGGAGGGGGCTGGAGGAAAGAAAACTTTCAAAATATCATGAATGCAATGTACTTCGTCCCCTATATGTTTATAATTCTTGTATTACTAGAAGTCCCAAAACTTTTACCCAGTTGTTTACTGAAGAAAAACACTGCACTGACCTGTCTGAGAATTTGATTTTCATATTTTAAAACTAATGCTTTTAGCAGATTTGGAAGTTGCTTATTTATAATATTGTATGACATGTATGTTTTTACTATTTTAGGACTCTCTAAAGCTGCTTATTTTTAATAAGGGTCTGAACAAGTTTACATAAAGAAATTCAGAAATGGTGGCACAGAAGAATGAATAACCAATTTTAATAGAATTTCTGAGCCAGTTATTCACAACTTTTGGTTTGGTATTAAAAGGAAAGCATGTCTGTTTTAACTCTGCGGTACTGGGACTAATGAAGAATACAACTTTTTTAAAATCCATCACCCTAACTTCAGGCTCATGTAGGTACTACAGCCAGCTGGGAAAGCAACTAGAAACTCTTTGCACCCAAACCCAGCAACATCTGCAGAAGATTACTGCAATCAAAACTGAAATGTCTCATTGAATCCTTCTGTTGTCCCCGTTGCCCAACAATAGGGAGGAATCCTCTGAAGCAGTGAATGAGCCAGTTCTTTTATTATGTTGCAATGATGACCTGAGGATGATTTTCTGATGGGGCTACAGTGGAGCTGGCCTTTTGCAGAGTTATTGCATGTTCTACAGAGGAACAGGGGTTTCTCTGGCTCTGTGATCATTGTGTGGTCAATACACTGTGGGATCTTCACCTCAGGACAAGGCTACCTTAATTCTCAAAATGCTTCTTCAAATTTTTTTAAGCACTTCCTTTACATATTTTATTCTTGTTTTGTTGTTATTTCCCATGAAAAGAAAATACATAGTTAAATTCAACCAAGTAAGTAAGACCAAAGGAAAAAAAGAAAAATGTGTGGATTCATTTAGTATTACATGTAAATCTGAATATACGTAGACCGCAAGGAAATCTGTATTGTAAAAATCACTGTTTTAAAAGCATTGTCACATTGCTTTACAGAAAACAGTAGCTTACTGATCTCTATGGGTTACTCAAATGCAAGTCAGGACAGATTTTGACTATTTATGTTGATTTCAGTCTAGCTGTGGTTTTGCAGGGTATAAAATATGGTGAGTTCAGCAGCATGCCATGAGAAGTGCTCAGCAAAGTATTCTTTTAGCTGTAATGCTGTCTTAATTTCAAGGAGAACTATCAAAATTCCACAGTATGGCCTGCAGAACCCCGCAAAATCTGGCAAATTGAACCAAAGAGATCTAGCTTTTTTTTTGTGTGTGTGTTTTTTTTTTTGTTGTTTTGTTTTGTTTTGTTATTGTTGTTTAGGCTGGAAGCATTGTAGATTCAGTATCTGGAAAGTCTTGCATTCGAGATATGTGTGTTATGAATAGAAAAGACATTGTAGGATTTACTCCTATGGAAAAAAAGTGCTTAAAATTAAGTGAATCTTTCCAGTTTTAAAGTTGTTGGGTTTTTTGTTTGTTTTTGTTTTGTGTTTTTTTTTTGTCTTCATGTTTCTCTCAAGAAAATTCTTTCCCTTTTAACAAAAAGAAACAAACAGAACACTGATGTGACATTGATGTGGTACTTCTAGGAGCTTCAGAAAGGACATACTCTTTCCTCTGCATATGTACATGCTGTCTTTGAGATCTGCAGATATTTGGATGCAATATGAATAGAGTATATAGCCCTTTAACACTGTCCATTCTTTTCACTGCCAAATGTAGCGGAGATTCAGAACGTGCAGAAATTGTAGAAGCAGATCTGGGCTTTGGCTGACTGTATTGTGCAAGCCAACACATCCAGCAATTTATTATGAATTGTATAACAATAATTAATACACGTTCCTTCTGTATGTATTAAGAAAGAAAATCCAGGAAATAAAGTGAGTGTATCAGAACTCATCTGTCTAGTAATAATGAGGTTGTAGAAATGGAACTTAACATGTTTATCGCAAAGCTATCAGAATCATATGGGTACATAATAGAAGGAAAGGGTTAGGAAGATGAAGGTATCTTTGCAATGTTTGGAAATGTAGTTTGAAAGATATTGATATTAAATTTTTTTTAAAGAAGGATAATTAAGCTGGAGCTCTGCCCCATTTAATATCATAGGCTTGGATGGAGTTCCCTATGTTAGATATGTCTGGGAACATACTATGCTTCTAAATAACAATTTTGATTTCAGATGCAAAATAAACCAGTCCAGAGTCATAAAGACCTGTCTGTATCAAAGAAATATTCCTGTATTTGGTTTGAAAGGATAAGTGTAACTGCATTTAAGTTCCCTTGCTTATAGAGCTTATAGAACTGTAAATGGGACCTGCTGTGCAGAAAGGCTGATCTTGAACCTGCTCAGTTATACCACTACAGCTCCCCAAATGATTTGATCTCCAGGGATGATGATCCTCAGCAGTGGGCTTTGGGACATAATAGGACAAAAAGTTTTGGAGCAACAGGTTCTTTCTTGAGGTTGTTTAAGGCTCGGAGCAAACTCAGGAAGACATTCAGTTGATGTTTGCAAACATGTTTGCAGTTGTAGGCTTACTTACTCTGGGGAGCAGCATGATGTTAAAATGTTGTGTTACAGCAACCATGATGGGAAGCAAAGCTAGCACTGTTGACAGGACATTTATTTTTTAAATACCAGCTCTGGAAAATATGTACTTGGCCTCTGCCATAGAATTAACAGTGAGCAGTGGATCTGATTACAGAATTATTTTCCTTTATAAAGTGACTATTTAGATATACACACACATATGCATAATATACATATTTATAAATTTTAGACTGAAGTTTTGAAGCATTATGTGAGCTTTCTTTGTATCTTAGATATTCTTAAGGAATCTTTGCCACCATTTTAAATGTTCAGTTAAACAAGGATGTATATTTTAAACTTAAATATTTCTCTTTTTAAAATACCGTGATGTATTTAAATAAAAAAGGAATAGATATGTTGTATGATTTACAGTCTTGGAAAAAAATAACATAGTCATAACTTTGCAGTTTTTGTGATGCATGAAGATCAGATTTTTAATGTTGGTTAATGCTTTACTAATTAAAGTGTGCATGTTAATTAAAGCAGAGGCTAATGTTAATTACCTATATTAATGGAATCTCATGTAGCACCTGCCTGAAGCAATGGGTTCAATTTTCAAAATATCTCAATTAAGGCTGAAACTTTTGATTTGCATCTAGTAGGGTTTCAATTAACTGCATTGCAAACTTAAATAACACACTTAAAGTGATAATATCACCAATCACATGCAGCACAGTGGAATTGGTCGGTTCAATTATTGACTACAGCTATGAGAGCTTTCACAGTTGGTAAGTGAGTACTGTGGTATTGGCAAGTGATTATTGTCTAGGGCTGTCATCACTTCTGTGGCCGTTGCAAGAGAGATGTTAAATTGCTGTGCTTTGGTCTCACTGCAATTCCATTGTTGAGGGAGACAAAAATAGAATGATGTTTGCTCACACCCAGTGTAAGGTTCAGCTTGTTCCTCTGAAATAAATGACCGCTGTTCCATGACATGGTAAGGCATTTTATCAAATGGAAAAACAGCATTTGTGATAAAGTGTGCAATGTTGCGGTGTACTTCTCAGCCAAGCCAAGAGATGTGGTTGTATTCCCAATCTGTTTCAGCCACCACAGCATTACGTGTTGACATAGGAGCTTTAATGAGCAGCTTCAGGAAGCGATTAACAAAGCACTAGAAATAGATGCAATCATGCTGATTGGAAATTCTACCTAAGCTCCATAAACAAGGCCATAATGTCCTGCTACCATACAACTTTCTATGGTAATTATTGTTGATAGCTCCAGGACTTGAACTTTTAATCTGAGCCTACTCCAATAAGACATTGATGGTTCAGTTATAATGAAACCAAGACCCAGACAAAAGCATGCTAACTTTTGTTGGTTTGTACACACAGTTGAAGAATGGATGTAGGATTCTGTGGTAGGATCCAAGTTTTGTTTGTACATGTAATGCAGAAGTATCTTTGAGCATAATTCCTATATATCCTCTATGGAAACAGACCTCTAGAGAGTCAGTTTTCAACCATGCTTAGCAAAGAGAACCTGCAGAAAAAGGTGGCTGTATTATTAGGATCCCTCACCTGTACATATTTTCCTGGTAAAAATATCCTTAGGCCTTAGACCATCCCAGTACAGTGGGTGCTGATTAGCTGTATAATAGATTGCCTGTGTCTATTAATAAAAGCTGTAACATTCTATTGTAATACTCAGACTTAATGCCTCCATTTTAATTAATGATATGACAAAAGTAAAAGTATCTTTACAGTATCAATCAATCTGGTTAAGGAATTTGTGTGATGAGAATAAAACCCTTTTACCAAACTGCATTTTAAATATTTGTTTTAAAATACTGTAATTACCCTTGACTTATGAGTTATTACTTTCTGACCTCTCTTGAGTCTAGATTAATCAGTGTGTAATTTTTTTGGTTGCTGTTTTCACATTTTAGGAGCCTGTATTCCACGTCATGTTGTAAGGTCAATAGATGGCTTAGAGTTCACACTTTTTTTTTCGTACCTAGAAACAGATTTATGTCTATCATAATCTGCATGCCCAGAATCCCTATGAAGTGATACTCAACTTCTTTAGCAGTATAATCTTTTCTACATGTACTTACTGGCCACAAAGTATCAATTTTCTTTATGGTTACTGGAAATGTGCATCTTAATTAAAGTTTTACCTTGACAGATATTTTCTGTAGTAATTGCAGTTCAGATTCTTTGAGTCAATATACATCTTATTTTAGCTGCAGAAAAGTCACATTTTCATAGATTAGGATAAAATAAAAAGATGCAACAGATAAGCATATACTGTGATATGTTATTGTCATCTCAGTTATATGTCCTAATATTGTTTCTGAGGAAAAGGATTAAATTATGCAATTGTATAATCATATGAACATTTGTTACAGACATATGTCATCTTGAACATCTACATATTGAGAATGGTGATTTTGATATTCTCAGTCTGTTTTGGACCTGGCTCCTTTCCCTTGTGAAATTAAAATGTTTTTTCAGATCCATTTAAATATCTGTCTAAACTTAAGTAAAAATAGCCAACTGTCTCCTGTTTGTTGGACTCTTGGTAGCACAGAATACTGTAACAATAAATCTTGTATTAATTTGGCAAGTTTAACTACATTCTGAATGAGAAGTATTACCAAGCAGGCAGTATCTTGTGTAATGGTCATGTCTTTGATGAAAATCTGTTGAAATCATTGTATTTACAAGATTATTCAGTTTAGGTCTCTCTGGATATTAGTTGGCCCAAAGGCACTTAGCCAATTAAGGCTATTGGAAAAAATGAAAGCAATCCAACCTGAAGCTTTCTGAAAGGAATCTTTAACATCATTTACTTCTCTTGCTGTATAGGGACTATAATATCTTGGTATACATCCAGTATCTTTGGTATACTTGTTTATTTTTATTTCACTGAGGTGTTTTTGTTAGGTTTGAGGCAGAGAAAAAGGTTTAATTAATTGTTCAAATTGCAAAATAATATTATATACAAAACATCCTGAACAAATAGTTTTACAGTATCATTTTGTTAGGGAACAAGGAAGAAGGTGGCCATGCAAATTTGGATGGATTTTTGTCAATGGTGATTTGAAAGGCATACCTGTAAATTTTTTAATCTCACTTTTGAGCATATGAACTCCTCCAAGAATATTTGCTTTATGAGTAAGTGAAGACCTTAGGTGCTTCAGCCAAATAACCGTGCAGGTCTGGGCCTGGAGTCATGTCAAGTTTTTACTGGAAGTCTTGGGAAAGAGTAAAATAACTACATGTACATAGAATTAGTCTGTAATACTGTGGTGTTTTCAACAAAAATGGAAAGAGCAAATAGGTTGAGTCACATTAGACAGTCATGGGCTAGAATATGTGGTATATTTTTAAAGGTTTCACATAAGACACAATTGTGCAGTCTTTACTCTGGCAAAATTCCCTTTAACACTGTGGAAAGCTTTTCTAAATACTATATCTAAAGAATTTAAGTGCTAGATGTTGGCTTTTCTTTTAAAGTTATTCTTAGAGCTTTGACACATATAACAGAATCTACCTTAAAGTGCTGTGATAAAAGCATTCCACTGAATTTTGTCTTGGTAATGCAATAAGATGTTATCACATCAGAATCCTTGTTGAAGTAAGGTGTCTACCATGTTTCTGAAAAGGCAGCACATGCAAAAAAGTTTTATTGTTAAAAAAGAGATGTAATTTTTGTTATATTTTAGGACTTTAATTGTTCTATTACTTTGTCTTGACCTTGAGCAGTCTCTATTTGAGTGGATCATATCCTAATATTTTATATGTATATATAAACAAAGGTTTTTTAAAATAATTTTATATCACATCTGGTTTTGCTGCATGTCTCTGGAGGCATACAGCATTTTTATTTTCAAGTAAATCTATATTAGTTACAGTCTCCAGCTGTTTCAGATATAGAATCATTTCCTGTTGGTACAGTTTCCAGGACAATTCCCTTTGTTTCTTCTTGGAAGAATAAGAAATTTAATTTAACAAAGACATCCTATAATTGCCTTTTGTATCTAGTAAGGTATCTAGCAATCTAAATATTTTATTTTATTTAAAACATCTGTCTACATAATATCATATGACTGTACAAGTCTATATCAGCCTTCTGAAAGACAGCTGCTGCCACTTTTATTTAATTTATAAGAGACCAGCAAAATTGCTTCTTAAGATAAAGCCCGTCTGCCACTGAGTCATATATAAAAAATTTTGCAAGATGAAAATTGCTTGCACTTACAGTTCTTGTTAAACTAATCTAGGTCTTTTTCAAATTTAGAAGCATCAACTTTCCTTTTCCTTCTGTCCCCACCCCTACACCCCCCAATCACTATGGAAACATTGGAGCTTTACATACACATTTTTTAGAAGCCCATTTTTTTAAGATTGAAGGTACATTTCTTTGTAAGATGAAATGCAAACTAGAATTGCATCTTAATTGCTCACTTGTGGGATCTATTTATCTCCTGCTATCTTCATTTTCACAAACATTTGGTGTAAATTATACTGGTGAGAATTTTCATGCTTTTTTTTTTCAGAATATATAGGGGAAGTGATAATGTCAATATAGACCTTTATCTGTCTTGTGTTACTAAGCTTTGTTTGCAGTGATTGTAAACTGTTTTTTTTGTATGAAGCAACTCATACTGATAAGAAAATGCTTAATAGATAATGTCAATTTATGCATAACAACCATCCTAGAAAGATACACATAGGCATTCCACAGTATTTCTAAATAAGACAACCTTACTTTTTCCAGGGAAGTAATCAAAATATTCCTTTTTGGAGAACTAAGAGTATGAAAGGAAAATGTTTATGGTTCCCTACTGGCACATAGTTATGATTGACAGAGAAAACCAACATGTATGCCACATGAGACATTTTGTTCAGAAACTTTCAGGAGGGTAGTAAATTGGTGTTGGCACAAACACAAAAAAAATAAAATGACTTGATTCAGCAGTTTTCAATTCTAAATCCCTAGGCTCCAAAGAAAGAAGTAAATATTCATCAAATGATCAAAATTTATATTGATTTTTATTCTGCATTAGCAGCTCAAAGTCAAGATTCTTGACAGGGTTGATGTCAGTTTGAATGATTCTCTTTGAAATAAGGATACAGGCACTGGGCTGAGTGCAACTGTGCATTTCTCAGCCACAGGAAAAGACTATTAGAACTAGTCTTTTCCTATTAGAACTAGTTTTTATCTGTTAGAACTAGAACTAGGAAGCTGAATTTTTTAAAGAATAGTATAAAGGCAGGCTTGTTCTGTACTGTTTTGACAACTAAATTGTTGTTATTGGTATGTAAAGTAATTCTTGTTGTTCCTGCTTTACTCCATCCTTTTCATTGTCATCTGACAACTTTTCTATAGTACTTCAGAGGGGAGCAGTAGTTCACATATGATAGTAGCCGAGTTAATATCAGTACTTCCCAAAGTAAGTGTATTTTAGAGTGAAGAACTAGTCTGGCAGAGCAAAGGAAGCAAAGATTGTATCTGCACATTATACATCTTTAATTTTGCAGTTTCTGCCAGGGAGTAAATAAAGATCTTAGGGGAGGGAGTGGGGGAAGGAGGATGGAAATCCGGGGGAAGAGAATGTGAGTATGAATGCAGCACAGAAACACAAATCTGATGACTGTGATTACTGAGCTGTGAGATTTAATGAGAAAGCCTGTATTAGAGTGAAGTAGAAAATCATAACCATCACCTCTAGTCTATAGGAGTATAATTGGATCTCAGCCCCCAGCAAAAAGTAAATAAATTAGTGACATTTTTAACAAACTTAAATATATTGAGATTAAAAAGGGAAGTTATCTCCATTACTGTACTGTTGCAGTATACTTGAGGGGTTTTAAGTACCTCAGCTTGCATTAAAATGAGATTCATTGTTGTAAATGGAAGAGAATAGTGTATGTTTGTGGGGGGATTAAATAAAAAGCAAAGTGAGGCAGAAATACAGTAACTATCAAAGTGCTAACAAATTTCCCAAATGTCCTAGGTGCTTACAATTCAGCAAACATCTTTAACTGCATAGCTTTAAAATTAAATTTTACAAACATTATGGGTAATGCTTTAATAGTATGCAAATTGCAATGAAGTCAGCAGCGGCAAAAGTGACCTCTCAGCAATACAAATTTTTTATGTTTAAAACAGTTATCTTTTTACATTTCCTTCTACCTCAGTAGGTGTTAGGTGCTTCAAGAGAGTCCTCATCTGAGAATCATAAATAAAAGAGAAGCAGTCTATGCCTGCTTTTTATACATGGTGAGGCAGTAGTACAAATCAGTATATTAAGCTATGTATTTTGCTGTTGCTACAATAATTGCTAATTTTTTTTTATTTCTTCAAAACTCTTTTTTGGATTTTCTGTTTCTAATTTTCCTCAAAACCCACACACACACAGATATATATCTCTCACATATATATAGATAGGAAAATTAATGTATAGAAAAAAATACTTAACCCGCATTTCTCTGCTATTAAATAAATTAATTTCTCCCTGCAAGAGAAGAAAAAAGTGATCTTAATTAAAAAAAACCCAAAACACAAAAGCCAACAAAACCAAAACCAAACCACTTACATTGTATAGTAAGAAAACTTTGCCATCTATAGTGGCAATATAATGTCAAATAGACAATCTAGGCATGGGAAGAATCTTTCCATTTCATAGGAAATAAAATAAGCATTCAATAAGAGTCTTTGAGGTACACTCAGTGTAAGAGTTTGGAATTGAAAATGTTTTACACTATTGAGCCTCTCAAAATAATTGTCTCGAAATATTGAATCAAAGGAGACTTTAACTTGAAACTTCTGCAGCTTTGTGAGTTGGTATGTCTAGGAAATCATGGAACTAGTTATTGAACACATATATGTTTGTAATAATAAATATGAAGCATTTCTCAAGCATATAGAATTTTTAAATAGAGCTTCTTGGAGAAAAAAATGAAACTGTTTATGCACTAAAAATAATTACTCTGTAGCATGCACACAATGATGTATTATTTCGCAGAAGGATTTAATATTTTTTCTGCAATATGGCATCACCTTACTAGTAATTTCTCAATTTTATGTAGGTTCCTTTCAGCATAAATTACAGAGTTATACAAAAATCTCTGTTCATGAAAAGATATCAAAACGTAGAGCAGGAATATTATTACAATATGGTAAAATTAATAAAAAGTCAAAGTGAATTACCAAAGTAATGTCAGATTCATACACTGCAAGTTTAAAGAAGTAAATAATTGCCTTATATTTGATTCCAAATGTGATTTTTCAATATAATAAATTCAGATAACTTGGAAGACACTTTCTACAAATAAGTTATCAGGTTTCACTTCACTGTAAAGCAATACAGCTCCTAGTGACGAGAAAAGAGATTTTCTCCAAAATATGTGTCAAGTAACTCTCTGAGCAAAATTTCCAGGGAAAAGGCATAACATTTTTACATTAGCTCAGTCATGCTTTCCTGGGATGTGTTAGGTAGTTTTCCCTAAGAGGCATTGGTTTTGCAAAACCTACCATCCCTCATTATTTTTAAATAGAAATACACATATCAATCTGCTGCAGAGGTGGGGCTGGAGGAATGTGCACCATCATTCTGGAATTTTACTTGCACAAGTGTGCTGTCCTGAATTCTGAACATTGGTACCTTTAACCTTAAGGGCATGGCTGTTTTGAGTGCCCAGCCCTACAGATCATCCTAGATGCATTACCTGTCCATTCGGTTTGGTACGCAAGCCTTTTAGAGGAGTATGACTGTTAGAAATATCAGTGGTTTAGATGGTAGACTCTTTAAGAATCTCTTTTTAAGCTACTTCATTGCTCTAAAAATGCAAACAGAGGGAATACTAGGAGCAATCAGAACTGTGCAAATAGTGGAGATTTTAATTAAGTAAGATTAAATTTAAAATTTTAGCACATTGAGGAAAGAATTTCTGTGTCTGACTAGTCTTTCCTCTTCTTGGCTACTTGGGGCTCTTGAGGCAGGCCCAGAAAGTTATTCAACCTTGCATTTCAATACAACATATGTGTGTTGTGACCTCCTATAACAAATTTTTTCTCTGCTGGATAGGGAAAAAAACAAGACAAAAGGTTGTACTGATGAATTACTACTTTCATAGGACAAATTCTTCTGGGTTTGTAAGAATGGGACTGTTTGGGCATGCAACAGTTCTTGAGGCGTGTGAAAAGGTGTCACTTGAAGGAACTGGAAGGCATGTGGCAGTTTTGATGGAATACGCTCTGTTATGTTGATGGGTTCGGCTGGATCTGCATCCTTGTTAATTTGTGTGTTCTGCCTGGTTTTAGCAATCACTATCTGTCAATCTAGCCCTTTCTGTTGTCAGAGCAAGCCTGTTCCCCATCTGGCCCCCAATAATTACAAACCCTTCTTTTGCATCCCACCTGTCAGTCTCTTGCTCTGCAGGCTGGAGAAGCAAACCTGCAAAACAAGAGAAGTAGCAAAAGATACTGGCCACTGTTCAGTTCCCATTCTTACAAGGACTTTTTTAATTTCACAATTTTGGGATGCTATTGTCAGAAGCTATTGTCTTGTAAGTCTCTGGAGAGGTTAATCCTTTCGTACTTTTCTTCAGTGCTTTTTTTTCTGTGGGTACATAGCTGGGATCTGTTTGATGCACAGGGCATGCCACACTCTTATGTTGTATTTAATCTTGCACTGAGCAGAACCAAAGGCAGGGGGACAGTCAGGAATTAGACACCAAAAGTCCAGACTTTAAATTAAGAGCATAGTTGGGGCACCTGCGTAGACTTGGTCAGACAGTGCTGCTGAGGCCACGCTACTGATTGCATTTGCACTCCAGTCATGAAGCCACAGATCATGTTCCTAATCTTTATGAAAAAACAGCCAAAAACCTATATATTTCTGAAAGCCAAGGGAAACCCTGCAAAAAGATACTGCTGATGTTTACTGGTGTGTTTTGTTCTGTTGGTTTGTTTGGGTTTGGTTTTTTTTTTTCATTTATTCCCTCTGTTATTTCTTATGGCTCTGGGAACTGCCTGAAGTTCTGGTTGCTATAACAAGCACTCCTCTATCTAAACTTTCATTTTATGGCTCCTATGGACAGGCTTAAAATTCATTGTGCTGTTACTTCTGCTACTTAAACTCTATGATGAGTTTAAGTAACTTGAATGTTGTTGCCTTGTAATTTTGCTCATTCTATGTGAAGGTTTCACATTGTTATGATGTTTTTAGTACACTGAAAAACAAAATGATAACATTATTACTCATAAAAGCATTTCTGAGATTTATGATGATAAAAACACTTTGCTAAGATTTTAACAGGTAACAAGCATGCCCTGATTAACAGAATTAATTTCCTGCATGATCAAAAACCAGCATGTGCTTTGTAACAGGACTATCAAATATGCAACTCTCAGTAAACACATTTTATGTTATAGGATTATTTTTTAATCCGATTCAGTTCTGAAGAGAGTATGCAATATGAGGGATGGAAGAGGCAGGGAAGCCAAAAGCAAAGAGGGTAACAGACTGAAAAAGAAGTCAACTGCAGCCAGGTCCCCATTTTAGTTGTGCAAAGTGAGCAGGGAAAAACAGAAAAGAAAGGGGAAGGGGAAACACCCAAAGAACCCCCCCAAAACAAACAGAACATCACAAAAGATAAGAGTTACAATCTTGCTTCAACAACAAAAGCAAATGCCTACACTTGCAGTAGAAGCAGTGCTTCCAAGAAGCCACTTGAATTCCAAGAAGCCTAAAACTGCCAACTGGTGGATTAAATGATCTTAAAGGTCTTTTCCAACCTAAATGATTCTATGATTCTGTTACACACTGCCATTTAAAATGCCAGTATGAATTCTTGGAAGTACTACGTCTACCCTAAATGTTTTCAGCAGCAGAAGACCTGTTGGCTGGCTATGGGGATGGAGTGGTGGATGATCAAGTCTGTATGTGTGGCCTCTTGACTGCCAAAGAACACTTTCTGTCAGCTACATCTCCATGGAAGGTATTTTGAGCTGTGTGCTCCTCAACGTAATTTTATTCAGTGGCTGCATCTGTGACAGAGTCAGCATCTCTTTCATGTGCTATAATGAAGCCTTCTCCACAGCTACATATATGGAGAGGTATACCTATAATGTGAAAAATTAGACAGAATATTACGGCAGAAAACAACAAAAAATGTTTGAGGGCAAAGATATGACCACATAAATGCTACTGTGATCAACTTAATTTTGGTAAGGAATTAATCCCAATTTTTTCTCTCAAGAAATTTACCAATTACAAAGATACAAGGACTGCCAAGCTGGGATATACGTCCTTTTATAATGATGCAAGTGAGTTTGCGCTTCTATACAATATGCATATAGGTGAGCCTTTAAGTCTATATGCTGCATAGTGCCATCTGACCACTTCCTTGTTTGGTGGAAACTGGAATTTGTGCTTCAATTTAAGAAACAATATTTTTATCCAGCTTAAGTTTACATAATGGCAGAGGAATTGAACTATGTCTGTATTTTATATGTAATTCTATAGTAGTTACAGTCTAGTGTGACAGTGTATAGCTTTTCTACAGTACTGTAGAGAAAGGATAATAGACAGGGTACTTTCATAATTCAAATCCAACTGAATGTATCATAATTTGTATATTTAAAACACAGAATAGTTTGCTTACGGTAACATAGTTCATAACAAAAGACTTGTGCTCCCTAGGAAACAGTGTCTGAAAATACTTTCCTTTCAACACTAATTCAGTGATATTTATTCTAGTATATTCCAATATAAAATTTTGTTTCAGCAGAACAACATTAGCTCTGAGTTCTCATCTCCAATTTATATCGGTGTAAATTTTGAGTCCGTCATTTGACACTCTCTATACAAAATAACCTTTCAATCTCCTTCCACACACACTAACATCCATTATCCCTTGTCTTGTCTTTCTCCAGTTCAGAATAAAGTCATTCTAACATGTACATGTAACAAGAAATACAATGTATTTTCATTGATTTGTATTGTCACTGATTACTCTTTCATGTTATATAGTGTTCTGTATAGTAAAGGACATTCCGTGTTGTCATGCAAAGCCAGTCTTAAGGAACAGATTCTGCACCCCAGGCTCCCACGGTTTATTTATAAGTTCTTGCTTTTTAGAAATTAGCTTTCTGACAGTAGCCTTGAAAATACTTACCATTATTAATTGATCACTAGAACGGAATATTTGGCACAAGTATAAAATTTTTTTCACTGTTTTCCCCCAGGACTACTGTTTTTTCATAGTCTTGTTCAGAGATTGGATCCCCTAGGCTGAGGAAAATGAGAGCATTTTGTCATTTGATTATTGGCAATAACTCAGTTTAATTTACAACAGAATATTGTAAACTTATTCCATCCTGGTAGGTAGAGAATATGTGCAAGTGTGTACCCAGACCATCACCAGCATTTTTATTGTTCTTTTACTGCAAAAATAGTCACTTAAAAGAGGACCATGAAGTTGAAAACAACTGCTGAGTATTATTCCTTGGCATTTTTTTTTTTTTTTCCATGTTCAGTTTTCCACTAATTCTGAATTTCTGCATCCTCTTAAAAATGAGAAACTGAATTCCACTTCTGGGATGAAGCACTGAAAGTAAATAAATGACAGCCTCCCACCCAGTTTCTATTACATATATTTGGGATGATGCATATCTCAGTAGACTTTCACAGGATTTGCTGGATATCCATGTGCATAGACGTGTTTTTGTGATAAAGCTCTTATAGTTGTGTTAAGTAACAAAAAAGTATATGTAGGGCAATCTGAAAATGCACACTCAAAATAAGTTAGGAGGTAAAGCAAGCATCTTTTCTATATTTGATTAGCAATTCATAAATTTGTTACTTCATTTTGCCAGAATACTGCAAAACTAGTCCTTCATTAGCACTAAAAATTTTAAACTGAGAATAAACTGCAATAGATTTATTGCATAACTGTGCTGCGTACTGTTTTCTAGGTAGTGCCTTATCCCTGCTAGTTCAGCTTCCGGAGAATGTAGTTTTTCGAGACTTAAACTGATCATTGCCTACTCGAGGTCTTCACAGCCTCTTTGGATTTGCAATTGATATCAGTAGAACAAGGACAAAAACCATTTAAATACAACAGTGAGATAGATTAATTCATACAGAGAAGAAATCAGAGAGATCCATCTGAAACTCTGTGCTGCCTGAATTTGAGTTGCTGTAGGTATTTGAAATTGTTGAAAGCAGAAATTCAGTTTAAAATGAAACATAGTTGACTTATAGAGGGATCATATTTCTGAGCCACAAGAAGTGGGACACAATTGCTTGTATTCAGGATTCATAGAGTATAATATTGGTGGAGTTCATAATCCTCAGTACAAGAGGACCTTACAGCCGTGAGGAAGAAATAGTGGATTCTTAGTCAACCCTCTCTATATATTTACTTACCCTTTCCACAGTGTTTTCCTTTTCTCCCACTATTCTGTTTCTCCCTTTTTCCATATACATTAATGATTTGCCTATTTACAACTATTTTTGTGAGTTAACAGAGAATGAAAGATGTGAAAAGCTCCTTTATTTATTTTCTCTAAACATAACAAATTTCCCTGTAAGAAGCAACTGAGACAGAAAACTGCAAATGTTTGAATGAGAAATTTTAAAAGGAAATGTAATTTCCAAATCAGCTACATTATTACTCAGGAAAAATTGCGCCAAGGCAAGGTATAAGTAAATATACCCAGCTACTATTATGGCAAGCTTACAAAAACATTCCAGCCTTCCTTCAGACTTCCCCTACTGGCATTCTTCAGTACCTGTTTCCCTTCACTTGTGTGCATTTTTGGTAGATTTTGCAGATTTCCCTTCTTGTCTCTTGCCTTCTTGCTGCTTTCTCTTTACAGCTGCTGTTATTCCATAGATTGGTAACTCTGTTGTGCTGTCAGCAGCCAAGCAAAGTCTTCCCTCCTCCTGCAGTAGAAAATCTGAGAGTCCTTATACAAAATTTCCTCCATGCTTCTTGCATTTACTTGCCATAGCATCAAACAGTTAAGCAGGCATTCCACTCCTGGTGGAAATAAGAGTATGTAGTTACACAGAAGTAGCAGGTTTTGAAAGATTATCAGAATTTGTAATATGTTTCTCTTTCAGTGAAGCATATTAAAAGAAAACAATAGCGTATTGGTCCCAAAGTGCTTTTGAACTTACTCTACCTCTGTTATTTGTCCTGTTCCTAGGAGCGAGTATGGTGAACAGCAGATTTTATCCTTTTATCACCTGGTTCTCTGAGCCTCAGAACCAAACTGATCACCACAGCTGCAATAAATAAAGTGTCTATTCAATAAGTTGTGATGCTAAATATCATTCAACATTCTTCTGTCCAGGCAGAGTCTGATGGAAAACAGCACATCTCACTTACTGCCTTTTTCCTTGCAATTAAAATTGCTGAGTAATCAATGGATGCCAGATATGGGAAAGCAGAATGTGAATAATGCCTATTTGCTTGGTTTTCCTTAAACTTAGTATTTAAAACAAAAATACCTATAGCAGTTTGCCTTTCATTAATTATGAGACACAGGCAATGTGTTAACAATTTCAGTCTTGAAGCCTGTAAGAAATGTAATGTTATGTAGCTGCCTGTTCTGTCATAATGCATGATTTCTAATGTCTTTTTGGTTCATGTCCGACATTTTAATGAAGCATTTGATTTGATATCCATCTCATGGAATATATAGCACATTCTCCTACAGAAACCTAAATAGTTCAGTTTTAATATTTGGCAATACACAGTACTTTTTAACTATCACTGAAGGAGAAAAATGATGGTGTGAATCATTCGGTTAAAATTGTTGCAGTCCAAAAGTATTTGCTTTAAATGCATTCTTTCTGAATTTTTCAGGGAAAAAAAAAAATTGTGTTTTTTTTTCCTTTCTCTTTGTTTTCTTTTTCTAGGCTGAGGTTCAGCTATGCTATCTGGAAGCACAAAGAGATGCTGTTGAACAGATGTCCTTAAAGCTGTACAGTGAACAGTACAACAGCAGTAGCAAGCGAAAGGAAGAGTTTGCTGATATGTCAAAAGTTCACACAGTGGGAAGTAATGGGTAGGGAACTATTCTTTTTGTTGTTTTATTCTCACTGATCTGTTTTTTTTTTTTTTTTTTTTTATATGACATACTTTTTCTTACTTCTAGTTAACCAGGTTGTTTCTTCCTAGGCCAAGAGGCAGGGAAAACTCTATGTATCAATTTTTTTTCCATATATGAATGCAAAAAATAATGGGTCCTGGATATTTTATCAAAATCATGGTTTGTTCATAGGATTACCTAACCTTATTTAATAGCAATCAATTATTTTGAATTAAAAAAATTAATGTATCTTTTTTCTTCAGGCTTTTCTCCTCCAGTGGCTTCATATCTTTTTATTTCTTAGCATCTTCCAAGGAAGCATCTTTATAATGTATTAATACCTTTGCAAAACAATTCTCTACCATCATTATTCTGCTGGTGACTAGGAAATATGAATGTGAAGCCAAATTCTCTTACAATTCACCAGTTCAAACATCTCAGTTTTCTACTTCTAGAAATCTTTGTATATGTATATTAACTGTTTTCCTTTGACTTGCTCTTCTCTGTTTTTTAATAAATCTTAACACACACACCCACACACACACACCCCCACACCCACACAAATATATGTTAAATATGTATGTACATATATAAAAGCAGCTTTTCATAATAGTTTGAGCAAAGAATTTGGACAAATTAATCACTCGACTATGATAAAATGGAATCTTGCTGCCCCTCTATTTTTCACAACCAAGAAAACTTGTAGTTCTGGTTTAAGACTTTTTCTTGAAGGTCTTTTGAAAACCCTGTTTTCCAACTGCTAACTCCCCTAACTGAATATAAGAACATGCTTGTGAGTTCATAATAGTGTGGGGCTAAAGCAGTTCAAAGGAGCCAGCTAGTGCTCATTGTTTGGGTACACCCTTATACTGATAGAAGTTTTCTTGTAACCAGTAAGTACAGTACAACTTGTGCCTACAGTTTCCTGTGCAAGCAATGTCATTGACCAAGGTGTTCATGAGTTCTTTATCTCCAAAACTTCCTTTTTCCAATCATTAATGCTGAGGTCTTGGAAACACGGTTTTATTAAATTACCAACTGTAAAGATAAATGAGCCTTGTAAACATCCCCTCTTATTATACAAAAAGATGACTGTTTTAGAAAAGTTGATGTGGGCTAATTATGTAGGATTACTGAGATCTTGATTACATATGCAGAAATCTGTCAGATTCTCAAACATGCCAGTGCAGCTAGTGCCAACCATAAAAATAATTTGTTCAGAATTGGTGTGTATATGTATATAAATGTGCACTGGGGGCTACATGTTAAAAAACAGCTTCTAATTTTGCAGCCACAATGCAAGACTTATGATTGGAATTTGTGTGAGACATAAGACAGTAAGAGATCAAGAGACATTTGATTTTATTGAGGATAGAGGATATAAAGCTTAAGCCTCATGGAAAAATCCAGTCTGTAACTCTACACACCCTATGTGATTAGCAAATAAGCTCTTAAATGCCTTGTCTGTGCTCGTAATCACATGCTTATTACTGGGAACAGTAATCTGTTAGTGTTCCCTACCTTTTCAGTGCTGTGGTCACCTTTCTGGGCCCTTACAGCCATCCCATGTTCAGTCTTAGAGGCTCAACAGTGGCTAAAGGGGCCAAAAGACTGGAGGAAGACAAATACATATAATGTATTCAGCCAGATATCATACCATATCATGTATTCAGCCCTAACAGAAATGAAGGTGTGCTGAATTCAGATTGAAAACTTCCAGTTGAACCAGTCTGAGATATTGTATTTAACACAATGGAAATGCCTTTCAACTATTTGAAAATACAGTTGATACAACATTTCACTAATGAATAAAAACCATGGACACAAAAACTGTGGACAGACATTCCATAGTAGGATGACCTGGCTAGAGACTGAGCTCTTTACAAAGAAGAGGCCGGTTAGGAAAATTAGAGTACCTATCCATTAGCTATAGTGGAGATTTGACCTAGGAGAAAGAAGAGTTTACAGGGAGAACAAAATTTATTATAGATGGAGAATGGTTTGTTTAGTGGGAAAAAAGATTTGAGAAGTGGTTTTGTGTATGAAATAACTAAATTAAGATAGGTAACGTAGTGTCTGCAGCATAGGGTGATGCTAGCAGGTGTGAAAACAGGAGGTTTCCTGTAGAACAGCGATCTAGTTACATCAGTGATAGAGGGGGTTAACATGCATCTGCATGGGATAAATGGCTGAAGCGACAATGAAGAGAACTGGACTAATACCCACTGCAGGAGAACACCAGCTAGAGGCAACCAAAAGTAGTTGAGAGCAGCAGTAAAATGTTGTAGCAAATCTGCCTGGAAATATTGTATTCCTCTCAAAACTGGGGAGGAATTTAAACAGGTACTGTTTGACGATATGGATATGATATTTACAGTACCACTGCACAACATCAAGGCCAGATCCTGGGATTCTGTCATCACCTCTTATTGGGCCATCATGGATGAGGCTCTGAGATAAACGCATTAGAGGAGTCTTCAAGTGTGCACAGAATATAACGCAATTTAAAGCTGTTAAGGTCAGAGTTCCTATATCCTTTTAATAAACACACGTGAAAGGAGTTCCAAAAATTGATAACCCAGAAACATGGAAGAACTTTTTCTGGCTGAATTTTTTTGGTAGGCATACCATAATGTATACAGTACTCTTAAATACCATCTGATTTGTACCAGCAAAGAAATAATACAAACTGGAAGTGTGTGTTAAACATAGGGAAAAAGACTGATGGAAATAGCTTCACATTCCTTTTTATTTATTAATGCCACAGACGAACTGGTTTTCTCATGAGAAAGGTGCTCATGAATTTTCATTCAAAATAATAAATTGATGTCCACATTTTAAGAAATATGTTTAGGGTTCAAGGGATTAGATGTGCAATTCTGCATATCTGATTCCCTGTTTACCAAGATAAAATATACTTCTTAATGTCATTTTAGTTATTATGCAGCTAATGGTTTTAGTTTATTAACCAACAAACCTATATTAAGGAAGTTTTTGTTACTTGCCCTTTAACTAATATTATAGCATTCTTGTTGGCAGTGTTTGGGTGCTTATAGTGGAGGAATATTTATTTGTAATAAACCAATGACCTGATTTATTCCTTTTTTAGCAATTGATGGATTTGGATAATCAACCAGAATTATATTTTTTCTATAGTTCTTGCATCTGTAAAACATTTCAGTATTTCAGAAGTTATGTTTTCCCTGATTCTGCTTGTGGAAATATAAAAAAAAATTAACCTGCTAAATCCAGAAAATATAGATTCTGAATAAAAGAGAAAAAAAATTCAATATACCACAGAAGTACTGACAGGTACATTTTAATCTTAACCTGTCACTGATTCTATAGCTTCCGGATTTTCTGAATGTCTTTTTAGCGGTTTAGTAACTTACCTCCTTTTCCAAATAATAATTTAAGAGTAGATCCATCCATTTAGATGTGAGGCATTCATTTTTTTTAAAAAGATACTTTTTTTTTTTTTTAAAAAGATACTTTTTTTTTTTTTAATATCAGAGTTATTTTAGAGCTATTAAAATATTGCATTCAAATTTAAAAAAATTGATAATCCTTTGTAGGCTGACATTACTATCTTCATGCTCATGGAAATAACTGCCATAGACAGTTTGCTTAAAAATGCTCCCAGATGACTTTATTTTACAGCAGAAACCTGAAAAAGAGAATAGGCACAGTATGTAAACTTTGGGGGAGGCAGGGGTGGGGGAGCACACAAATCCCCATTACATCTTGCATACCTTCCTGGGCTTTTCCCAATGAATCCTGTGTCTCTCACTCTTCATTTTGGGTGGAGTATACTGTGTTTGGATAGAAATCAAAACGTTCAGTTTTTAAAGGACCAATTTTAAATGTACCAATTTGGACTGTAATTAAGATGTGGTTCTATAGACACAAAGAAGATGTTTGGATCCAGCACACCTTCTGTTATAGTAAAATCCTAGTCCAGTACCTGGTGCTGTTTCCAAAGGCATCCAATCCCATTCTGGTAGCAGCAGGTCATGAACATTGGTTGTAGGCTTTGTTTCCTGACATCTTCATATCTTAATTTAGATTTTTCACAGGTACCATCATCCAAGCCCAACTGAATCTGTACTTATCTATATGAGATGAAATCTAATCATCTTGTATATGATAAAACATATGTTTTAATAACTGTATGTCAGTTTTATGACTTTGGATAATGTTTGGATAAGATGAAAGGGGAAAAAAGGAGCAATAGATGCTCAAGATGCAGTATGGTTATACCACTTTCTGAAGAAGGGATAAAGATTCAGTATCACTGCAAATGTACCATTCAAAAGAATTAGTTTTAGTTTAGTTTCAAAATGATATCTGAGTCAAATACTTCCTGAAACAGGAGAAAAGCCCTGAACGCCAAATGAAACTATTATATTTCGACAATAGTAACTTGCACTTTTACGCTTGCTCTTCTTTGTAATAGCATTATGCTTACTTTCTCAGGGCAGCAGGCAATTTTAAGTAAATGCACCTCATAAATTATTGAGTAAAAGTATACTAAGTACAGTGGATTAAACTAGAGAGTTACTTCAGAAGCAGGAATCAACACTTGTGCATTATACAAGACTTCCTTTGTTGTCAACTCATTGAAAATAATACCACAGAAGGCAAATGCTTTCTTCTCTCTTGCTTTCTTGCAGAAAGACTGTTCTGCTTGTCACAACTTTATCTATAAGCTTTCAAAATTACTATGCATATGGTACTCTAGTTAATAACAAATGAAATGTGATAGCATTAATAACATTAAAAACATATTTAGTTTATTGTTTCTCTGTTGAAACACTGCTGATTTTTTTAATTTTGCTGGAAAACTTGTTAATAATTGGAGAAATCAGCTTTAGTGAAACATGCACTATTGTTTGATCAATATGGGAGGTTTTTGATACTACTGGCAAGGCTTTTGTTAGTTTCAATTTTGCAAGTTTGAAGATCCTTCTTCAAGGGGTATCTTTCCCAGGAATGTGCAGTTTTTCAGCATGTACCTTCTGCCTTGTATCACAGTGTTTTAGCAGAATCTATGCTTTACTTATTCACTAGGCTTTCAATAGAGAATCACATTAATCCTTTTAAGCTCCTTATTCTAATGATTTATTTTGTTGAAAACCGTAGTGATCCTCTTTGAATGTTAATGATTGCTGGCTATTCAAGGATTCATTGTTTTGACTTCCTGTCTTTACCTTTGTTTCTTACATGTCTGTAGGGAACACCTGTCTAATACTGTATCTGGCCTTAGTTCTCACTGGCTTACCATATTCACTCAAGCCTATCTTAAGGCGTTAAGTTGAAATGCTAGCTACTCATCCATGAAAATAAATGTAGGATATTTACAGAGAGAGGCTGATAGACAGCAGAGGGATGGCTGAACGGATTGAGTCATTTTTTGAAGAAAATAAAATTTTTATATGAATTATATCAAGATGATTGTTGCAAAGTTTGCTCAATATAAAGTCAGCACTTAGAAAAACATTAAGCAACAGCATCTATGAGGGATTTCTATTTCAAAATTTTTTAAGCAAATGCAGTATGCCAACAGTTGTCAGGATTTGGCATCAGCCACTGAATTTAGGTCGTGGCACTGGCTTAAATTGGATTTCAGTTTTCATTTTCATCCACTCTGTATAAATACAGAATGTCTCTTTAGAAATATACCTAGGAACATCATGAGTTTTCAAGCATATATTATTCTAATACAAGATTTTAACAACTACACAGTATTTATGCATAATACATTTCGTTCCTTATCTACAGCCTTTTGGACTTTGATTCAGAATACCAGGAGCTCTGGGATTGGCTGATTGACATGGAATCCATTGTGATGGACAGCCACGACCTGATGATGTCAGAGGAGCAGCAGCAGCATCTTTACAAGGTTAGTGCTACCGTTACCGCCTTTACCTAGCTGTAGAAGATCTGATTAGCTTGACAAGTCTTTCTCTCACAGGATATCGCTGCGTTCATTGTATGTATCATGGTGTCTATTAGAATTCCCTTCCCTGTCCCCAACCTCATTTCCATCCCCTTTGCGCTGACAGTCTGCACCGACATCATAATTGCAAGAAAGTTCCCTTTATCACATTCTATTTGGTGTAATTCTATAGAAGGACAAAGATTTGTCTTCAAAATGAATAGAAATAAATGAAACTGCATTAATAAATAGACTGAAACAAAATGAAGGAAAAAAATGAAATGGTAGCATTTAACAAAATGTGTTTTGATTGGAGCTTTCAGCTGGATTTTTATCCACCTTTCAGACCTCATCTGGAAAGAAAGAAATCTGCCTTGATTTTGGTTTGCTGCTGCCAGGATACAGGACTCTTCCAATTTAATTTTTATTAGTTATACATAACGCAGACATTGTCATGTTAAGTCATCATGCTTATGATTTCAGAAAAATGATTTTGAACTTGCTTATTGATTATAGGGTCTTCATCTAACATATATGTATATCTTTCTGCACACATACACACGATTTCTCTTATTTGTCATAGCAGTCTTAGCTCAGAAGCTTTATCGCTTCTTTTAGATAGACAGTACTTTTAAGAAGTTCCCAAAAATGTGTGATTTGATCCTAAAATTGTTTCAGAGTTCACTGTGTGTCTGAGAAGCTGTAGTCTATGGGTCTGAGGGGTGGTGGGGGAAAGAAAGGAGGGGTTTTGACAGAAATATCAGGCTGCGGTAAATCTTCCTCATTTAGGCAATTTTTATTGGAGTAATTCTGACAGTTGTCATCCTTGAATTGCTTTGAGCATATGGCATATTTCAATGAGCAGATTGTGAATCATAAAAAATAAAATTAATAACTAACCACAGAACCAGCAACAATATAATGACAAGAAACAACTACCCTCTAGCTTTTTTTTTTATTTCTTATCAAATAAATAGTACATTCAAGGTCAAATAGAAGTTGTTTTCTTTCTTCTATGATTGCATGAGTTGATAATTTCTTAAATATAATTTATTTTTTCTTTATTTGGCATCTTAATTTCTTGATAGACTTCTTTCATTCTGGTTTTCCTAATTTTAGACCTTTTATTTAAAATACCTAGTGAGAAAGGGTTCTCACATGAATTAAAATATGTCTGTAAATTGAAATATAGTTCAGATGCAAAGTGGTTTAGGCTGCAAGTATGTTTAATTTAGTGACCTCCATTTCTTGCTTTCACAATGATTTCTTATTTTTTTCTAATGTCTTTTTCCTAACATTCTAAATACTTAATCAGACTTAACCACACATTAACTGTCTAGGCTCAGAAATAAACAATGTCGGAATGGGTAAAAAGTTTCTTGCAAATCTAAAATAGTGTTTTGGTAGTGCCTGTCCGTATAAGACCAGCTTGTACTATGTCTGATCTAACCAGTATTTAGTCCTATACTAAAAAAATCAATAAACAGAAATCTTAAGGAAACAATTCGTCCCTCAATATGAAAAGGAACAAAGTTTAAGCAGTCACCGTAAGTATTTTAGGTACTATTTAGGCTACTTCCTTTTCCGCTATCCAAATGTAACCATTAAGAATAATTACAGATGGTAAGGCTGGGTTAATAATGCACAGTGAGAAGAATAAAAGAGGGAAATAATTTAAGAATTGGTTTGCAGTACAGTATGATGGCAAAATGAAGAATATTGTATATTCAAAATGGGAGGTAATAGCTTCTTAATATTAAGAAATTCTTTATTATAATAGGCATGACACTTCCAAAAGCAGAAAGTTTGTGCCAGGGAGAGTAGTTGAGTCTGTAGTCTGTGCAGCACAGACAAACCAGGACTGCTTCCAAGCACAGGCAGCTTATTTGTTCTGCAGCTTCCACAGAGAGGTCATGTAAATCAAAAGTACCTATCTGGTCACTGCAAAACCACTTGAAGAAGGGTAGAAACAGACTGCAGGCCCTCCCACAATGAATATTCTCTCCATATACCTTTCTAGTGAAAGCAGCAAGCAAATTGTTAAGGTTTGGAGGAAAGACTTAACTAGGAATGTGGAGTTTGGTTATGAAATGACTGAGGAGTGTCCATAAAGCAGAAGGAGTATTTGCAGGTAATGTAAATAGCTTGAGTGCATAGCATTAAGATCTATTGGCCTTTAAAATAAAACAAAGCAACAACAAAACCACAAAAAACCACCATGACCAAAAAACACCCCACAAAAAAAAAACCCACCAAAAAAAAAAAAAAAAAAAATCAACAAAAAACCTCCCAAAGAAGTGCTGTTGAAAGCCCCATAATTTCAGACATTCAAAAGTAGACAAAAGAAAACATTAGCAAATGTAACTGGAGGAACAGTTGTGCACTAGCAAGGACAGATCAGATAAATCACTAAGGTCTTTGTCATCCTCAGTTTCAGAAATTTGTGTAGGGATGTATCATGCCTTCAAAACCAGTATTTGTAGTTTTATAAAACTAGCCTAGTAAACCTCTCTTCTAATCAATAGTGACACCTCTTTTTATTTTAGAGGCTCTTACACAGAGCCATGGATGGGGCAGGAGCACTGCCTACGCTTCACAGTGAACACAGCCATTCTGGTCTGTAGGGAGAGAAATCTGTAAAGAGAAATTGAGGCAGTGATTCTCAGAATTCCTCAATGACGTGGGGTGTTATGAAAACACAGGTCCTGCTTTAGTTATTCTTTATCAGTTACAGCTTCAAATGTGAACCTGCTAATTGCACTCTGCGTTTTGGTGAATTCTCCTAAACCCACAGATCCCTCTTCTCAGTTATTGAGCTGACAAGTAATTGCACCTCTGAGCCAGCTCAGCATGGCGCCTCTGCCAGGGAGCCTGCTGTGGTATCACTATTACCAGCAGTAATCATTGTCCCTAAGGAGTCTATGTATGGGAAGGAGCAATGATAAAACAGGTAAATCGGAAGAGAAAAGCATACATTAAAGCAGCATAACATAATATATAAATGCTAAAATTGCATATGGGAAAATAAAATACATTTTCATGGTTAGACTATTTTCCCAGTACTCTATTTTCAGATTTAATATAGATTTAAGTCAACTCTCAGCTTAATTTTGCTTTGCAATATTCCAGGAGCTTCATAGTTTTTTTATTAGAATACTTATTACCTCGCTTTAACTAGGTTTTATTTTGCCCTTAATATAATAGGAGGAGCACAGCCATATTTTTTTGAATATCTGAATATGTATATATGACTTTCTATAGATATCGTAGATTTCAATGCAAAGATTTACAAAAAGAGAAAACTGTTCTTTCTTGCTATGCTACCCCATAGCCCTAAATGATTTCAGCTTTACAGTCTCAAACTAGCTAATGTTTTAGAAAATCAAGTAGTATTTGATAAAATGGCAGTCACAGAATGAATTGCTGATGGTTTATTTGTCCTCTGGTGCTTTATCTAAGAAAGAAAAAAAAAAAAAATAAAAAGAGCATTTCCAAGGTTTTGGACTCGGGCTTTTTTGTACCACTGTAATAGTTCAGTTTAATGCCAAATGTATCATGTTTATTTCATTTTAATCTACTGCATGTGAGTCTGATCTCATAAGCTCTAAGTACACAGAACTTGCATTGACTTCAGTTGTATTCATACACTGTTACTGGAGGATCAAACCCAAAGAATTTAAACTCTGCTAATTAGCCCTTTAGTGAGAACTTGAGTAATTCTGTACCTTGAATGTTCAAAAATGAAGCAAATCAGTATTTACTAGAACTGTGGAGATTAGAAATGAGTATACTAGGCAGAAAAGTTAATGATAATTCTTTCCATTTTCCTCAGAAGATTAATTGCAGAACTTAATTGTGTTAGATTAAAACCCCATTTAAATAAGTACAATATGATTGTTAAAATTGTTAGTATGTTCAGAATAAAATTAACTAAACATTTTTAAATATCAAATAAATTATATTTTTCTGCCTGATTACAAGTAATGTACAGTGGGTTTAATACAAACTGTGTAAGCTGTGAGTCTTTCCCTAGTAAGTCTTCAGCAACAAAGGTCATGATAGATGGAAAAAGACCCTTATATAGTAGTGCAGACATTTTGAAAACAAACCAGTGGACACAGCTTTAAAAAAGGTTAACTGCTGAACTATTTCATCAAAGGGAAGTGGCTCACTGTATTAAATAACACGAAAACGCACAGCAAAAGCTAAGGATACCTTTCAAAAAAAGTTGAGGGAAAAAGAAAAAAAAATCTCCTAGCAGTTTTTGTTTCCCTACTGGAAGCTATCCCTCCTCGGAAGGTGCAGTTAATTTTCTCCTCTGGGTGTGCTGCTGCTCCATTGTGCCTTTCTCCTGGCTCAGTGTGCTGTGGCCTTGAGTGGATCAAACAAACCGTGGTGAAAGTTTCCCTCATTTGCATCACTTCTAGACAGCCCCGTCGTACTCTTTGCTGACAGGAAATCACTGTCTTTGTCACCTTTCTTCAGTGATCTCCTTTTGGCAGAGATTGGCCATGTGACCAGGATTAATCACAACAACAGTTCTGGCTCAGAACTCAATGACATGTTTTCCTCAGCACTTCAGTAATGGTGTAGAGGAGTCAGTAGGAAATGACTGCATTAATTTCAGAGTGAAAAGATAATTAACATTTAAGGACTTAGTGCTATAACCTATGGAGCTATTATTCAAATTAAAACTAATTTATTGAAAACTTGTGGAAAAAAAAAAAAAGGAAAAAAACCCCCTCAAACCCAAACAACCAAAATTGTCCTTTAATGCAACTTAAAATAATCTTATAAGAGTCACAGAGTTTAAAAAGAAGCCCAAACTATATTTAATGTGATAATATAAATGCATAAAAACTTACACATTTGAAACTGGAGGCTAAAGTATGTAAAGTGCTTACTTAGATGATATGAATAGGATACTGGCAAACAAAAGCAGCAGTGTGCTCCTAGAATGCTGTGCTTCAAGGAGTTTCCTTGGCAACAGAAATGCAGTTCCAAAAGTAGACAGAACTTTCCTCAGAAAACATACTATTAATAACAACCTTCCGGAACAACTTGGAACAATTTGACTACTTGGCAATAAAATGCCAAGTGTTCTGCAAATTAATCTAACACATAACAGTTATATGTTTCTCTTGCCCATAATTCTCCTGAACTGGGGAACTGAGTTCTCTGCTGTTAGAGGATACAAATGTGCAAAGCGGTTCCAAATGCTATGCAGAGAGAGGGCTCAAATAGCAGCAGCCTATAAGGATCAATTAATGTCCTTCGTATCATTTTAACTTGTAAAACAGATTAGTTTAATTGGATTACCTTGTTCCAGTTAAAACGAGTTCTGTGTACCTACTGAAGCCACATTGTAGTTCAGTTTTTATTTCAAGCAGATTTTCCATATAAAGAAAACTTATTAAAAGATTAACAGCCTGTAGAGTGATATATTTGGACAATATGCTTAGGGGATTGGTTATAAACTAGAAAACGTGAAGAATTTTGCTCCTACACTGCATATTCTGCGTGACACAGGATAGCTTCTGTCTGTCTGGTAATCTGTCAGTGCTTGCATGGAGCTGCTAGAATAGTCACTGGTAGAAAATGGTGATTGTCACTTTGAAGGAACCTCTCAGCATACTGCAGGATTGAGCCCCTTGTAGGTAGTAACTACAAATATTCTATGCATGCAGTATTTTTAGATATGTCATCATTTCTGTATGAGACAAGAGAATAAACTAATTTCAGATTCGCCTTGCTAACAGGAATCATTAGAATTCCACTAAAGGCCATAAGTTTACCAGACAGAAAAGGTAGGCTGTGCTACTACCTTGACTTTTCCTGAATTCTCAGATCTAAAGGTTAAAAGTAATCAATATCTCATTGTGCAGCCTGATAATAAGTAATAACCATGATGTTAAAATCTAAATGACTGCAGATAGCACTTAGGTGTGTTGACCCATTTGGAAAGGCTTTTTAATTGCAACCAGAATAGTCATAGTTTGCTAATAAACTTTTAGGCTACCTTGCAAAAATCAACACATTTTTGAAATATTACTTTAATGCTATTAGCAAATCATGTCCCAAGTTATGTCCCAAAATCAAAGCTTTTATCTGACACGTGTAACACTTTAAAAAAAAAAAAAATTATTCTGATAAATAAGATCAGTGGCAATATTAATTACCAATAGTAATTGCAGCCCTCTACATGCATGGATTGATACATGCCTTAATGGAAGTTATGCCTTTGATATTGTAGTATGTTTTTAACTGTCATAGATAGTAAAATAATTGAGCTGAGTTTTGCACAGAACTCTGACATCAGTTACTGTTCTCCACAAAGTTCAGTAATTTCCATGTGCTAGGCTGCTTGGTTTTTTTTCCCCAACAGATTAATCATAGAATCATAAAATCATAGAATCAGCTACATTGGAAAAGACCTTTAAGATCATCAAGTCCAACCATTACCCCAGGACTGCCAAGACCACCACTAAACCATGTCCCTGAGGGCCTCATCTACAGGGTTTTTGAACACTTCCAGGGACGGTGATTCCACCACTCCCCTGGACAGCCTGTTCCAATGCTTGATCACCCTCTCAGTGAAGAAATTTTTCCTAATGTCCAATCTAAACCTCCCCTGGTGCAACCCGTTATCTCATGTGCTATCACTTGTTACCTGGGAGAAGAGACCGACTCTCACCTCTCTATCCTCCTTTCAGGTAGTTGTATAGAGCAGCAAGGTCCCCCCTTAGCCTTTTCTTCTCCAGACTAAACAACCCTGGTTCCCTCAGCCATTCCTCCTAAGACTTGTGCTCCAGACCCTTCACCAGCTTTGTTGCCCCTCTCTGGACCTGCTCCAGCACCTCAATGTCTATCTTGTCGTGAGGGGTGCAGAACTGAACACAACATTCAAGGCGCGGCCACACCAGGGGGATGGTCACTTCCCTGGCCCTTCTGGCTGCACTCTTTCTGATACAGGCCAGGATGCCATTGGCCTCCTTGGCTGCCTGGGCTCAGGCTGGCTCATGGTCAGTGGCGTCAATCAGCACCCCAGGTCCTTTTTCACTAAGCAGCTTTCCAGCCACTCTTCCCCAAGCCTGTAGCGTTGCATACAGTTGTTGTGGCTCAAATGCAGGACCCAACACTTTGACTTGTTGAACCTCATACCATTGGCCACAGCCTATCAATCCAGCCTGTCCAGATACCTCTGCAGAGCCTTACTATCCTTCAGCAGATCAGCACTCCCACCCAACTTGGTTTCATCTGCAAATTTACTGAGAGTGCACTCAATCCCCTCATCCAGATCATCAATGGAGATATTAACACTGGCCCTAACACCAAGACCTGAGGGACACCACTAGTGACTGGTTGCCTGTCCTGGGTTCAGCTGTAACGGTTATTTTTCTCCTTCCTAGTAGCTGGTGCAGTGCTGTGTTTCAGCTTCAGTCTGAGAACAATGCTGATAACACACCACTGTTTCAGTTGCTCAGCAGCGCTTACCCTGATCAAGGACTTTTCAGTCTCTCATGCTCTGCCAGTGAGGAGGGGCACAAGAAGCCAGGAGGGAGCAGAGACAGGACACCTGACCCAAACTAGCCAAAGGGGTATTCCATACCACAGCACGTCATGCCCATTAGATAAACTGGGCCAGATCACTGTTCAGGTAGGCTGGGTATCGCTCGGTGGGTGGTGAGCGGTTGTATTCTCTCCCCTCGTTATTTCCCTTACCATTATTATTTGGTTGTAGCAGTAGTAGGTTTGTGTTATACCTTAGTTATTGGACTGTTCTTGTCTCAACCCATGGGGTTTATATTCTTTTGATTCTCCTCCCCATCCCACCAGGAGCATGAGGGAAGAAGTGGGGGGAATAAGCGAGTGGCTGCATGGTTCTGAGTTGCCAGCTGGGCTTAAACCATGACATCGCCAACTAGATGTGATATCATTAAGAACTTCAATGACTTTCCATGCTAGGAAAACCCAGTGTTTTGATTGAGAGGTCTCAGAAATGCCTTATACCCCAAGCAGTAAAAATCTGACTGCTATCAGAACATCAACTAAATAGGTTCAGGACCTGACACAGCAAAGTTTCCTAGTCTGTTATTGCAGGGAGTGATGAAATTGGTTAACTTTTTCTACGCAGAGTATTTTCACTTCAGTTGCACTAACGAACAGAGTGAAAACTCCTTTGTGACACATCCTATAACAACCAGCTCATTTTTTCAGTGGTCCGTATGTTTAATTTCCTTCCTACTTCTGGCAAATTTTGCATTTTAAAAAACAGAAGAGAAAATAATTTCTACTGAAAATTTTACTTGAAGCACTGAAATATTAAGTTTTGATGTCTGTGCATAACTACAACCGGAAGACACTGATTACCATGTCTACAGAATTACAAAGTCAGTCTAGAGAATGGATAAAAAAAGAATATTTTTACATCTTCTTGGTTAATTCCGTAATATATTTCAAATGTAAACATGCATTTGTAAAGGCAGTGTCTGCTCTGTGGAGCAGACTCCCTGTATTTCCGCAAGAAGCGGCTTCATGCATTTCACAAAAGTAGGTTTCTCCCATTTCTTCCCAGCATGACATGGAAGACGAACTTCACATTTTAGCAAAGCCGTATTTACTGAGCTTGTAGCAAAAGCCAGCACAGCTTTTTGGAGATTAAAGCAGTGTGTCTAGAATGAAAGAGGCATTCGGCTTCAAACAAAAGTAGATGTGTACCACATAGCTGTCATCACCATTCCTTACTACAGCTGCAAAATGTGGACAATTTGCAGTTATCACGTCAAGCATCTTAGTCAACTCCACATGCTCTGTCTTTGTGCCCTTGCTGGTATAAAATGGTAGGATAAGGTCCCAAGCAGTGAGACCTTAAAGCATTGTCAGATATTCAGCACTGAAGCACTAATAATCTGACATGCTCAGCTGTGGTGGTTTGAGTGCATATGTCCAGCAGGAAATTACCCAAAGCCATTTTCTGTTCATCAAGCATTTTTAGCTTTTAAAAAATGGATACAGCACCTTAATTCATCCCAAAAGATGATGAAAATTACAATCTTCATTGTTTTGTATATGATAGGACTGCTTAGTGTCTAAACAAGGTAGAAGGAGCACAAGTTTAGTTTCAGATATACTAGATTATTCACATTCTGTGAAGTACAAGTAAGAATAACCAAAGCATAGCAGCACTTTAACTTAATCATTGGACTAAGAGTCCCTAAGAAAAGGTGTTATACTTGTGCTGTTACGTATGCAATCAAACGCCAGGGATGCCAATACCAGTGCTTCAATGTTCTTCAGTACTCTGAATGGAGTAAAGAGGCCATATGATGCTCAAGAGCTTGGGCATATTCTGGTTTACATTGTTCTTAGCACAAACTTTCGAAATGTATCCTTTGGTCTAAAGGAGTTGAATTTATCTGTATTTTCTCATTTTCTCGCACCCTGGATCACGTGCAGACCACATGTAAGCAAGTGCAGAGGCTTGCAGCTGCCTACTGTGAATCTAGTATTTAATGTATTACGGCAGATTTTGTGAAAGTTCATATGAATCAGCTGACTAAGAGCTTCTCAAGAAGTGATTTGTGAATTTGCACTCAAAATTCACTCATAAAGTCCCATATACAGTAATGGCAAATAAGAGATATCAACCCTCTATAAAAATGAAGAAGTTCAAAGAAGCCAGGACTGGTTTCCCTTTATCACACTGCATCTCAGAATCTTTAGTCTAATATTTCACAGCCTTTGTTCTGGATTGTGAAACCATGTGCTACCTTTAAGATCTTTCACAATAACTGTAACACGAAAATGGCTCCATCAGGTCAGAGAATAGTGTGTCCTGGGCAGTTCTCCAGATATTTCAGTTCCATGAGGTTGTCCAGTAAATCTGAGCCCACATCATAGAATTGTAGAATACCAGGTTGGAAGGGACCTTAAGGATTATCTGGTCCAGCTTTTCTGGGCAAGCATGACTTAGACTAGATATAGTCTAGACATAAACCTTACAGAAGCCACAACATCCCACCTCAAGGAATCCCATAGGTTTAGCCCATTGCTGTGACAAACCACCCTCTGTACAGTGTCTGTGCATGTGCTGCTCTAAAGCTTTCTGCCACTGGTCTCACCAAATAATATATTGATATAAGATAAAATTAGGAGTGTTAATAATACACTGACAACATAATTTTGAAGTTATGTCTGGACATGTTCTTCTTGGTTTTTAGCAGCTTGGTGGGTTAGGCTGGTTTAGAGGAATGCAGACAAAAAAATTTGCTAGCAAAAATATGCTTGGCAATAGCAACCTTATTCCTAAAGTTATTTGCCAATTTCTAATTCACTTTACAATTTCTTCAGCTCATACTCCATGAGAAAATATATTTTTTCTGAACATGTAGGAATTATGTGCTTTATACATGATATTTTACTTCATAAACATAATGCAGGAAATACTATTTTGCTTCCCAATTATTCCTCATCAGTATACCTCATAAATAATCAATACTATAATTAAAAAAAAAAAAAAAAAAAGACCACAGAAAACCTTTTTTAGGAAGTTTTCTACATGAAACCCAAATTCACTAAATCTCAATAAACTTGCACTGACAGCGCATTCAATGCATACCCATTTAAATAATAAAAAATAAGTTGCACTGACATATACCAGTTTATAATTTCCTGAATCTGTATTTGCATGTGTATTTTATTTGTATTTTTATTTTTATAAATATATACTATATTTTTATATTGAAAATACGTAACATGTCTATATAAAATATTTTTAAAAGATATTTGTAAACTTTTCACTAATTAAGCTTAGGTGAAGTTTTTACATTATGCATATATTTTTTAATACATTGTACCAAAAATAGCTGCACCATTTGTGTGAACTTCTCCTTCTAATAAGGTAAAATAAGTGATCACTATAATAGCATTCGTAGTTGTTGCAGTTGTGGTTGTATCAGGTCCAATGGGATCCTAGGGTAGGCTCCAGGCAACTCCTGTGCCCAGTGAGAAATGCCTGTGGTTGTTCTTAACTTCTTGTGGGTGCTGATATTTTAGCATTGCTGAAAACATAGTTGCTATAGAATTTCAGTGATCGTGAACTGTAAATGTTGAAGTTGGCTCTATGGAGAGATGCTTTTGAGGGAAGACAGCAGTTGTAGCTTTCACATCCGGTTGTTGCAGAATGACGGATGCTATTCCAGATGTGCGTGACATACTCCATTTATGGCACTGAGCAAATCAGCAGCACAGTGTCACATGCTGCAGGGAAGGCGATGGAGAAGATGTAGTTCCCCCAGTAATGCACGGAGAGAAGGGGTCATCTGTGAAGGCTGATTTAGACTACTTGAGGAGGTTCCTCTGACAGGTGATTTAGAGCAGGAGCTTAAGTTAAGCACTCTGAAATAGTTTCAGAAGAAACTTTTTCTCTTATTTTTCTCACCACTGATTGTATAAAGAGGTTATGAAGATCAGCCTCACTCAGCGTTACCTCTCACTGACTTTCAGTTATCATGAAAAGAGGGGTTTTTAGTACCATTGTGCCATGTCTATGCAATATTCCAGTTTGAAACCCTGCTGTGGTACATCCAGATTTTGACAGGAATCACACTGGAGTTTGATCATCTCTGCTTTACCCATTGATTTTTCTTAGAAATGGGAAATAATAGATACTTGCCATTTTTCAGGTGTTAACTTTCTGAAGGTGAACATTAGCCTTTTTGAATGATGTATTGAGACATATATATGGAGTTTTGCTGTCCTTTATCAAGGAGAACTATGTGCCTGCTATGTAGGCAGAAAAAGAATAATTCCCAAGATATCTTAGTTTGTTCTATGTGGAGAGATCAGATAAACACCATCTGAGGTGAGACATAGTTAATCATGTGATCCCACTTTGCTCTCTCAAAAAGTTCATTTCTATTGGGTTTTTTTCCAGTAAGCATATGTAATTTATAGTCAGATTTCATTTTTGTCCAGCCAGTTAGTAGTCAAATGCCTCATAGTGCCAGTATGGAAGATGGTCCCAGGAAAAAAAAAAAAAGGAGAAAAGGCAGAGCTTGCTTTTTGAAAATATTTTGTTTCTTTATTGCTTCAGTTTTGATCAAAGAAAAATTCTACTCTTGGAACTTCTGCCTGATTTAATCTTCAGTTATAGGGTTTAGGTGTCTCTTTTTTGTTATCTCTCCACTAGAACATGTAAGGTGTTTATCCCAGAGGCTGAAACATGTAATAGTCTAAATAAATAAATAAATAAAAAGAAAGAGAATAAAGCAGGTCATGAAAATCACTTCTCTTTTCCACCTTTGCTTCTTTCTGTCCATTCCTCTTCCTATCAGTTATGGTTAAATGCTATGGCCATGGTGCTGTATGAGCCTTATAGTGCCTTTGTGCAGTTAGTTTCCTTGTTAAGTAGAGAGAAAAATTTCTGAGATGACTACTAAAGATTAGAACGGGTATGAAGATACATATTTGATTCAGTTTTAATAAACATGCAGGATGATTTTCTGGTAAATAAGGCCAAACAATCTTTCTTCAGCTCATGAATACACATAGTAGATTGGTAGCTGACTCAGTGCCCAGAGGATTAGACACAAGGAAACAGGTTTCATTGCCAATAAAGACTATTGGTCTGGGCTCCCTCACCCTGCCTAAGTTCAAGAATCAATCAAGGGAGTGATTAAAGAGCTAGTTTAAGATTGAAAATATTAAATTCTTCCATCTTATTTCTCCAAATGAGATCTGAGACAACAGTCACATTAGAAAGGAAGGAAATATCTGTGATTACCCAGGTAAAATCACTGAAAATCACAGGACATAGGTGGCAATGACTATGAGCACCAGAGTTTTGTCTGGAACTCCAAACAAACAAACAAAAAAAGACTTTTTTTTGGGGTGATAGAAACAATGCTTTAGTCTCTAAAAAGAATTGATCAGAATGATGTAAATAGCTCTAAGTAAATTTAAAGCTATAAAAAGGTTTTCTTAACCAATAGCAGAAACAGAAAAGAGGATATGGTATGGTGCCAGGAACTAGAGCACCCATGTGTAACTGGAGACATAAAACATTTCTTAATTGTATCTCTTCCCCAGGATCACTTGTAAAATACACAGTTCCTATTCACAGGGAAGACATTAGAGTAAAGCCAATCTAATATATGCCTCCGAAGAGTGGCCAAGCTATCCAGAGAAGTGCCAAAATAGAAACAGCAGAACACACACATAGATGTAAGTCAAAAGAACCCATGAAGCAGGGCAGATGCAGACTAGCTGAAAATGTAGGCTTTTTAGTGCAACATATGTAGTGTAACAGGCAACAGGAAAAGTAGAAGGAAAAATGCTCTTGAAAAAAAGAGCCAGGCAGACAGATTAAATATTGCAGTTACCTTTGAAATTAAAATATAGTGTCTGAAACCAATGAGGATTTAAGGTTTTAATGAAGAAGTAGATATGTGTAATATGATTTAAACAAATCTAAAGATTCTCAGTGTTCTGGCAATGCAGAAGGCTGCAGGCATTCAATTGCTATATTTGCAACTATGCTATTAGATCAATGACTAATTTGATACCAGCTGGATTGTGGAGCCAGCTGCAGTGCAACACTGATAAGGAGCAAAATTAGACTGGAGAGATGCAACCAAGCACTGCAGATGTGCAATGAAATCATTATGGGACCAGTGTATAAATGCAGTCAGTCAGCGAGGAACCCCTGAAATAAGAGATGTCATCACTTAAAGTTTACTATTGTTTTGCAAGAATTCTACACACTGTGGCCACTGGTCTGTACAAGCTCTGGTTTCAATTGGAAAGCAATATTCAAAACGGTACCTGAAAGGAACAGGAAGGTCACTGTGATTGCTCCCTAGCATTCTAGCTGAATAAACATATTTGAAGAAGATTCTAAGAGCACTTAGAGGTTAAATTGAAGTTAGCACAAAACCCCACAATTCACCCTAAAGACAGAATTCTGTTAGTCTTCAGTAAAACTACTGAAAAAGGCGATGTGGCAAAGCAGAGACCATGCACCCCCAGAAAGTAATGCGGAGTGGATAAATTATCTACTATTGGCCAGAAAATCTTGGAGTAAACTGATCACAAAAATGTTGAACAAAATGCTGAGAGCCTGGGAAATGTTACAAATTTTTTTCAGGGCATCAGTGTTCACTGTGATGTCAAAACTATGTTTTGGCATATTGATCTGAATGAACAACACAGCCTCTGTTTTGCTACATATTTATTTTGCCAACTATGTGTAGGCTTTTATTCTCATCACTCTCAGCTTCTAGAGCTATTCCAGTATAATATGGACAGGCACTCTTAGTCTAGTGAGTAGCTGATGGCAATCTAAACATAGGAAACAAAAATGTCAAAGATGTAATCCATAACTAACTCCCAAATGAAAACCTGGACAGGAGTATTAATCTAAATGCGGAAAACTTGAAAACATTTGAGTCACCTGTGGGTGGCATGTGTTGATTTTTGAAGGACTTTTCTGCTGGCCATGAGAAAACAGGAGCCACTCAGGAAACAGGCAGAACCCTTGATAGAAGGACAGGCCAGTCTTTCACAGACATGAACAGTAGTTTTTACCAATTTTTTGCACATTTAGCAAAAGCCCATGGATTTTTGCAATGGTTAATATAGAGTGACTAAAACAAAACACAAACAAACAAACTAACTAACTAACTAAAGTTAGAGGACCAAGAGCAAATAAAATGTTGAGAGGGGGAGAAAGGAAGCAAGATGCCTGTCCTTAAATGGTATTTCAAAGGTCTGAGCTTTAGGAGAATCTCCTGGTGATATAGAGCTCCTGTAGCGGTTCCTCTCTTATTTTCTGCACACTATGCTAGAAGTAGTGAGTGAGTGTAGGGCTTAAACCACGACAGTAAGTTAGAGTTAAAATAGCATTCCTTCTAACAGAAAGCCCTGGTTTCTGAAATCAGTGAAACTAGGGGTTTCTGTCTTGCCCAGAAGCAGCAGCACAACTTTCTCCCTTCACATGCACAATGCACTTGTGTTCCAGGAGAGGTAATGTACCATGAGTTACTTGATGGGCAATATCTCACCTTTAAGACACCGTGTGCTGCCTCTAGCTGTAAGTGGACCCGCAGCCCACTTGTTTTGTCTTTTTTTTAAAATCTTACTTCAAGTGCTGGATGTATCCTTACAAATTAATGAACAGTACTGAGTCTCCCAAAAAGGCAGATTAACATAGTGAGGAACTTAGTATAGATGCAAATCAAAGAGAAGATAGTTATATAAAGACACATATCTTCATTTAGTTCAGTTGTATGTAAGATACATATCTATATACATGTTTTTTGTCTAACAGCACAAATGCTAAATAAGTAAGCTTTGCTATTCCTGGCACATTTCAAAGTTACTCAGAGTATTAAAATGTTAAGCAATATAATGTGTATTTCATGGAAAATGTTTCTGTTTGGCTCACATTAATTAAAATTCAACTCTTCCTGTTATAAGCCAGATTAAAAGAGAGGTAGAATATTGCTGGCCAACTGCAGCAGGCAACAGCAAGCAGAAATGCTTATTGTGGGAGATAGGTTGAATGCATGTGAGGGGCTTTTTGTATCTCCTTTCAAAACCGCATGTCTCACAAGTTATTTCCTGACAGAATAACAGGGTATTCTCTCTCTGTGAACTAACCATTTCCACAGACAGTGCTCTTCATTGCCATGGTAAACCAGCAGGTAGGAAATTCTGACCTTGGTGCTGATGCATGCTTAAATGATAGCTAAAATTTTCTGGTTTGCCCGTGTGTGTTTAAACAGTGAGGAAATATATTTCCTGCGCTTCACCCAAATGAATTCATGACAGAAAATGAATCTTCTACCAATTTTCCTGTTTCCTTCCCTTCAATCCAGTCACTGCACTACTATAATAACTTGCACATCATTTGAAAGCTGTTATGCTTATGGGTGCCTGTATCTGTTCCGAACATCTCTTTACTGTCTGGGTAACCTCCAAACTGGGAGACCTAAAGTGATGGCAGATCTGGTGGTTTAGGCAGTTGGTTCCATTGAAATCGGCATAGACCCTCTGGGTCATGCATATGATTTGCTTGTGAATTTGATGCAGAGGTCTTATGAGAAAAGGCTTTTATATTGATGTGATTTTACAAGGCTAAAAATAGCACTGAACAACCACTGTTTCCAGTTGCATGCTTACTTCTTTCCTCTCTGATGCTTTCTAAATTCTACCCTCCTGAAATATATGGTGCCTTTTCCAGGCTGCGTCTTTGAATTCTCTTTGTAGCTATATTCTATGATTCTATATCTTTTAGCTTGCTGACTTAATCTGGCAGGGCCAGAATTTGCTACCTGAGCACTACAGATTTTAACACCAGTAGATTCTGATTGATTAAATCTCAAAACCAGCCATTCTCCCATGTTCTGATCCCTAGTTATCAGGTCGTCCAATAGTTGAGAATCTTTCTTGAAGTTTTGACCTTAACTCATCTATTAGGGCATCTCAGCTACTTGTCAGTAGTCGGCAGTGACCTTACATTTTACATCCACTTCTTTTGTGAGTCTGAATGTACAACGCTAACAATGGATTGCACTGATGCCTATTGTCATTGCTTTGTATAGCTGTGAGATGTTTGGACCCAGATCTGTGGGCATAGTAGTCTTTGTTCCTACATCCTTTGAAGTAGTGATGCTGGCCAACATAATTTTGTGTAGCCTGTATTCAGGCTTCCCAGGAAAGCTCCTGGAAAACAATTATGTTTTGGTTTTTTTTAATCCAGATTCTTTTCTGGTCTTTCCTAGGGAGCAGAGGGGTATGTTGTGATACACTGACGTGTTATGGCACTTTATTTTATAAGGTGGCATGCAAAAGCCTAGAAATTTAGCTACTGACCATTTTTAACATGAGAAGATATTAGTCAACCTTGGTATCCTGCCTCAAGCAGCAGCCAGTCCCAGAAAACCTAAAATAAGATTAAGAAAATAATCTCTTTTCTATATATTTAAATTAGTTCCAATGGTCTTTAGTTGATGGGGTTTATTCATTTCTTTAATGTTTAACTTTTCTTTGTATGGTCATCTCATTTTTTGTTAGATTAAAATGGATAATTAGCGGATTTGACCACCAGGTGGCCTACTACACTGTGTTGTTAGCATACGCCCTAACTCCTTAAGAAGGGTGTACAATCATATTTATTAAAACTTCCGTTGTTAGATGGCGTTATTCTGTGAGTGCAAGTGTGGCATTTGCAATCTTAACTTTGTCTTTTTTGTTGTACCAATCAAATGTAAGCGTATTCATACCAGTGGGACTTTTTCAGGCTGATGAAAGGTTGCAAAATTAAAAACATGCATAATGTACTTAAAGATTTTTGCATGGTTAAAATAGTCAAACCTTTTTCTTAAGTGCTTAATGGCTTTACCAAAGGACGGTTAATTTCTGTTTCTGCCATTTCTTCCACATTTTATTAAGGAGGGAAAGAATAAAATCAATGCAATGGCAATTCTTCAAGCATCAGTAGCAAATGCCAATCACCAATGAGCTTGAAAAATTACCTTTAATAGGGTTAATGTAGTGCTAGTGTAGTTGCTTAATGTACAAAAGCTCTATGGCCTGTTCTAAAATATGTATTCATTAATTTCTTTAAACTTCAGTTCTATGGCAACACATTATACCTCTAGTATAATAGCTACCTAAATGACCTAAAAGTTGACTCAGATGTAGATCTGAAAAATGTAACCTAGTACTGTTAGGAACATGGAGTATTCAACAAGGTATACTTTTTTATTTTTAGAATTGTCACTAATTAGAAAGTTATTGTTAAGATAGGAAGTACAGCCACTTAAACTAAGAGGTGAAACCACTTTATTTATGTCAATGAAGTGCAGGTACCATTCACAAAAGTTCTGTCACCATAAAAATCAGTCACCTTTGCCAATATTCTCAATAGAATATATTCCTAAAAAAATTTGAAAAACCAAATAAGCAATGGGCTTCTTTTCTTTACCCCTCATCCTTCTCTCTCTTTTTTTTTCTTGAATTTTTCCTTCTTTGTTTGGAATTGCTAAATTCCCCTACATAGTGTAACAAACACCTATTAACCAGGCAAACAGTTAAATTTGAAGACATCACTGCAGATTGCTCTAAGCATATGTCTTAATGGGCACAGATCTTTCCAATTTGTATTTGAACAGCCAGATAGCTATCATGACATGCATGATTACCAGGATAGGCTTTCCACAAAGCAGGACCAGAAGGTCTTGAGAGAATGCCAGAAAGACAAAAGTTCATGTCTTCCCTAGTGTTTGCTGTAGCTGAAGTCGATTCAAAATATCCTGAATTTGCTTCATCTTACTTCACTACTGGTTTTGTGTCCTGATATTTCCTGCTGCTGCAGTCCTTTGAAGCATTGCTTTCCTTCTCAGATATATGCCTATCTTTTCCAATTTTCAAGATATGCCTTTTCCATCTTCTTTAAGTAGAATTCAGGCATTAAAACAACACTAAGTTGCCAATCTCTAAATCCACTGACATTGCAAGTGTTAGATATACATTTGGATATCGATACTATAGTCACCAGTTTACCAGTTTGCTTAGGGCACAGAGATTAGAATTTCCATGAGGCTACACAAGTCGCCATGAACTTGTGGGGATTTTTCCTGAAATCAGTTTTACTGCACAATCTTTACAGAACTATTATTTATTTTAATTGCTGGTTCTATTAATTTACTGGTGTTATGCTGTGTGCTGATTTCAGAGAAGCTCATTACAAAATACTAAGCACAAAGAGGCAGATTCCCTGGTCTGTCGAGATCACTTCACATTCAACTTTACAATTTCCAGAGTGAATCTAGAGCAGTTGATAGCGTGCACTAGAAAATACTCTCCTTGTGGGTGAACATCTCATTTTTCTCCTGTTCCCCATTCTCCTTTACAGCATGAATAGATGCAGAAAAAAGATCCTAAAGTGACCCAGAGAACCTAACATGTCAACCCCAAAATGTACAGGCAGTATTGTCCATAAACACAAATTAAATTCAAACCCATTCTTTTTCATTTATGCCAGGGCCAAGTTATTGAAAATTTGTTTTCTGACAGCCCTAGGAAGAATCAAGAATGCCGAGTGTGTGTGCGTTTGAGTTCACCAGCCTCTGCAGAAATTGTTCAACTTCTCTATGTTTTGGTGCTAGAAACTGTAATCTCAGAAACACTGAACAGTTAACCCAAGATCACTGCACGTTATCTGGTTTCGTGTTTGATTCTTTTAGTAATGTCATGCTTTCACAGACATTCAAACTATTGACAAAGGTATAAGAAGATAAAACAGCTAAAACAGTTAAAATTAAACAAATTCAAACTAGAAACAAGTCAAACCATTTCTAACAGTGAAGGAATCATAAATCATAGAACGGATAGGGTTGGAAAGGACCTTAAGGTCACGTAATTCCAACCCCCCTGCCATGGACAGGGACGCCTCACCCTGGATCATATCGTGCAAGACTCCATCCAACATGGCCTTGAGCGCTGTGAGGGATGGAGCATTCACCACTTTCCTGGGCAACCCATTCCAGTGCCTCAGCACCCTCACAGTAAAGAACTTCCTCCTTATATCCAATCTGAACTTCCTCTGTTTAAGTTTGAACCCATTACCCCTTGTGCTATCGCTACAGTCCCTGATGATGTGTCCCTCTGCGGCATCCTTGTTGGCTCCCTTCAGATACTGGAAGGCTGCTATGAGGTCTCCACGCAGCCTTCTCTTCTCCAGGCTGAACAGCCCCACCTTTCTCAGCCTCTCTTCATACGGGAGGTGCTCCAACCCCTTATCATCCCTGTGGCCCTTCTCTGGACTTACTCCAACAGCTCCATGTCCTTTTTATGTTGAGGACACCAGAACTGGACACACACACACACACAAAACCCTAGTTATTTATCATCTTACCAAGGAATGCTGTGAAGTTTTCATCATTTGCATCTTTAAATCAAGTCTGAATACGATGCCAGAAGATCTTCTCCAAGCCAGAAATTTGAGAGCCTAATATATGTAGAGAATGTAAGAGTAGGGCACATTTTATACAAATGGTAAGGTTAGATTATGACAATTTCTTGAACTTCAGATCTGTGAATCAGCCCAAGTTTTGTCAGAGGATATTTTGGCAGAATGCCATTAGAGATGAGAAGCTTTCAGCTTTTACCATGCCAGGAAATAGTAGTTCACCTTCAGCAGCAGCACAAATCCTTGAAAACAGACACCTGAAATCAGGGAAATAGAAAGAAACATAGAAAAGTTTCTGTCAAGAAAAACAAGTTTCTTTTGTTTCTGTCTTACTACTTGTTCAGTAGGCAAAGTGAGTTCAGTGTCACTGTGTTCGTGTATTCTTTTAAGGTAACTATTAGTGTTAGTTCCTACATGTTTGTAGAAATAGATTTATTGAGTTTAGAGCTGAGGTATTTTATAAAATGACTAAAATGTTTCATAAGTGCATTATTTTCAATCTATTGTGAAGCAAACAACATTAAGTAGTTCTGAGCTCAGACAATATATTCTGTTTGACAGGATGCTGAAGTGAATCTCGAAAGACTTGCATTCCCACATCAGAGATCATCCCTGAGACTGGGCACAGCATCCATCTCTATTTCAGTTTCCCATTTTAAATTAAGAATAGTATTTCTTCACCTCACATGAGTGTTGGAAGTCTGCAACTATTTGAAGCATAGGAATGACAAGCTTGAACCTTCCTGTAAAAGGCTGCATTAGGCAAACCCTTGCTGGCTGCCTTTTGGAAAGAGGCTTAGTATCTCTTCTGGTCACAGCAGCTGTTGGAGATACAGACTGGCTTTCAGCATGTCCTGGATTATCTAGTTTCCAGCATTTCTGGACAGAACTGAAATTTACAGTAACATCTCACTCACAAATCACAACATTGCAGTGTAACAGAGTACATATTTCTGTTCCTGGTGGTTCATGATCACGCTTCATATACTCTTCAGAAGTTACAAGGGTCTTACATAATAAGCCCAATGCCACATGCAGGTGGTCTTTTTACTTTTCCCATTATGTGGTTCCCCCTCATTTTTAATGTTGTTTTGTCTGTCTTAAATTATTTAAAAAATAAAAATGTTATTACATTCAGAAAGTCCATTTTTAGAAATGAACCCAGAGTCTGATTTTCTAAGACTCCAAAGGTGAAAAAAAAATAAAAATAAATCATATGATTTATCATGTATGTTAGTTTGTAGAAGCAATGGCCACACTTATATAGTCCTTTAAATATCATTCAGCAAACATGGTGGTGGTGTTAAGTGTCCTAGAATTGAAATACGTCTTGGAAAAACATCTTCCACCTTCAAGGTAGTCTGACTCTTGCCAGAGGAAGCTGCTTGGGCATAGCATTGTCCTGTTTCAATCACCAGTGAGGAAAAGAAAAAGCATCTGTGTTAAATACACATAGGTCAGTCAGAGTGCTATCAGTCTCAGATATTCTGAAGAAGGCTAGTTGTTAGTTCTTGCTGTTTAGTCATCTTTAAATGCTTAGTTTGTTTCAGAGACTATTGAACTTCCTATCAATAAGGCAAAAAATGATCACTGCTGCTGTACATTTGCCATTGAAGCTGTTAATACCATAAAAAAGGAAATATTTTCTTCCATGTTAAAATAATTCAATGACATTTGTGAGGTGCACAACTTCTTGCCAACTCTTCTAATTTAAAACATTATCTGTTTGAGGAAAACATATGTTAGAAATTTTTAATTCAGTGATAGGAAAGGCACTAATGAAATATGCATGTATGAATTTTGTATTGCATAAGTTTCCTCTTTCTTGAAATGTGATTAAAAGCCTAACATCTGGATTATGTTTAAAAGCTTGAATTTCCAGTTTTCAGAGAGATTCAATCTATTTTGACACTGTACACTTAGCCTTAACATTTTCAGCATGCTGTTAACATTACTTGCTATTTAAAAAAAATAAGTTCAGGTTTAAACAAAGTTGGACTTTTCCTAATGCTAAAAATGTTTTCTGAAATAGCTGTTTCTGCAGCAATCATACAGCCTTAGTTTAGGAACTGTCAACAGTTCCATTATAAATTTGCTTTTGAAAGTGGTTTGTAGTTTATCATAAAAATATCTTTTCTACTTGAGAGTATTTTTTCTTTTATTAAAATAGTACTATGTTTTTCCTAGAATAATACTAAAAATTAAATACCGAGTTCTTAAGAATTTATAAAATTCAGTATAAAAGGAGACTTGCCCATTGTTAACACAGATAATGGCATTGGGATGCCAGCTTTTTGTTTTAATAACATCAATGTGTATTGGAAAAGTGAAAACCTATTATCTGCTGTGTCTCTTTAAGGGTTCAGGATATGTCTGTCTAGAAATGATAATAAATAGTTAACTATTTAACTTTTTTTTTAACATGTTTTAACAATAGTTTTGATGCGGTAAGTTGTAATGATATAGCTGTAAGAGGAATTACAGTGATTGTCAGTGTTTTAGATAGTCAGTGGAGATATTTTAGCCCTCCTAGTGGACCTGCTGTGTGTGCCAACTTTGACATAACTCAAGGGAAATTATAAGGAACAAATCAAATAGCACATTATAAAAACTATTAGCTTTCACTTAATACAGTACAGGATGTGCATTTAAAATAAAAATGACATTTTTTATTATAACTTTGGGTCAATTTAGAAATCTGCTGTCAACACCCTTTCTAATCAGTACCTAGATGGGCCCTCAAACAAGTATAAGTTCTGTCATGAATTAAAAAAGTTCAAATACTTTAAAGATCATATTGTTAGCCTAGATACTACATGTAATAAGAACTCAGATCCACATGTGCTGAGGTTAGAGACTGAAAAAGCTAGACACAGTCTGTGTGGTCTTGACTTAAGGTCACTCACCAGCCTGCTAAGATTGCAGGGGTATCACCACAGGCCAGGGATGATTTTCTTTTTCTCACAGTTGAAAAAGTCTAGCAATTCGGATTACTAAAGCCACTGTGCTTTAAATGGTGGGTGTCCTGTTCTTTGTGGATTTTCCTGTAGAGACTGGTGGAGACTTAGAGTTCTGCCCCTGTTGGTCTGAGGAACTTAAGTTTCCATTTGGCTCTTTCTGCAGTGGCAAACCTCTTCTCCCATGAAACAGTATAGCAAATAGGTAAGAAGATCCAAAGATATTCTAACCGTAAACATATCCCAGTAGGTTTTTCTAGAAAAGAGGGTAATTTATTTGTTGATTTTCAGTCAAACTTCGCTTATGGAAGGCTACTACTGACCGTCATTAGCATTCTGGCTGAGTAACAATGGAGTTAAGGACTTCAGAAGAGCCAGTCTGTGAAAGATAGATGTGCAAGAACATCCGTTTCAAAATAGAATGATGCGTATAACACACAGCCTGACAATAGTCAGTGCGTTTGGAATTAAATCTTTGTGTGGAGGAGTTTCAATTTTATGTTTCATGCATACTGCAAAAGTAGGCACAGCTTAGCAGAAGGGAGGATAACAGGTTGTAAATTACTTTCTTTGATTATCTTCTTCAAAAATCTCCATAATCTTACATTGTTGTATTTTATTTTGTAAAAATTTACATGTAAAAATGTAACTATATGAGATTTCAGAATATCCAGCAAAGGATGGAGCTGCAACTCCACTTTTTTTTTTCCAGGCTAGTTTCCATACATCAGATACGTTTTCTGCTCACTAATAGGCTAACAGCAGTCTACATCAGTATTTTTGGAATCTCCCTTACTCTGTAATTTTTTCCTCAATAAATATACCTGAGCACTAATCCAAAGGTATAGTGGTTATTAATTCTGAAAGAGCACCATTTTAAAGTTATTTAATATCAATTATTCTCCAGGCAACTAAATAAATGTAAATTAAGCTAAATTCATGTTTAATATGTTAAGCATGTCCATTGGTTACATTTATATTGGTCTGTACTAAAAGTCACACACCACACACACTGGTGGTGCAAGGGTATGAAAAATACCTCAGAGCTCTAACAGCATTGTAGCAAGCAGTGTAAGATGAATCTCAGCAATTCCTTCATATATCAGCCATAGATCCCAGTAAAACACATAGTTTATAAGATCGATAGATTGTTATGCTGTGAAATACACCAACTCTGTGGCCTTACCTGAAATGTGCTCTCCTGTATGGTGGGACTGTGTTCCACCATCATCTGCCAGGAGTTGTCTTTGTAGATGGGTGGCAGTTTCTAGATCTATGGAATCACATGTGCCTAATACTGGATAACCCTTGCTATAGGATTTCAAACTGCTGTATTTTGGTTATATGTTCTTAGCAATTTCATTACATTTAAAATCTGGTTAATAGTGTAGTAAATAACTGGTATTGCTACAAAATTGCATTCTGAAGGCAATGGGACTGAATTTCAACACAAGTTGACACTCAATTAAAATTTCCATATATCTAGTGAATTAGCCAGTTCTTGGCTGCTATATTAAGGTGGATGTCTTCCTGCTTAACTGAGCACTGAGCAAGACAGGCAAAATGCGTAATAAAGCCAAATCAAGACTTAATATACCCACTCAATTTTTTATTGTTTGTATCAAGTAGTAAGCTTGCAGCAGAACAAACTCAGGGATGTGGATTAAAAAAATTTAAATAATCATTATTTAAAAAAAAAAATCCTCCATTTTTAGAGTAACAAAGCTTAAAAAAAAAAAAAAAAAAAAAAGAGAGAGAGAGAGAAGCCCTTAAAACTTTGAACTGAATTACTGCCATCAGCCAGTAGATCCATGGGGCTTGTTCGGCTAAAAGCCACAACAGACTTTGTAATGCAATGATGTAATCTTGGCTTTGTGTCATTTATATTCAACCTAAAAAAAACAATTTTCCTGAATAGACAGGCTGACAACAATATTGTTCAGTGTTGGTTTTTATTTGGATTGTTTCCAAATGGTTCATATGCCTCCACAGCAACACCCTATGCCCGCCTAAGTTTTTACTCCAAATTCCAAAGTTTCCCCTTTTTCCTTGCATTTTATTTTGCTTTTAAAGTCCCAGTTATGTTTGTGAAACTAACCAGCTCGGGCACAAAATTAGGATGTATCTTGCAGAGTGCATTCATTTTACTTTTTGCATATTTTTCCCGAGGTCATGTCAAGGTTAGTTTGAATTCCATCCTACATTAAGACTTCTTTCACAGCTATTTAGCTCTGCAGCCTACTCCCCGCTGGGGTCTGCCCCTTGGGCACGTCAAAGCTTCAGACCTGACAAATCACACACAGATGAAGCTGTACAGTTTTTTAAACAGTTTCATCAGTAACGTGGGGTTTTTTTTAATTCCTTTACACTATACTTTTTTTTTTTTTTTTTCTTTCCACTGGAGTTTATTCTCTGAATTGCAATATCCTGAAGACTGATTTCCATATGGAAAATTCCCTTGCTCAGGCGAGTTGTAAAATAGAAATGGCGTTGTACAGTACGTGCCACTCACAGCCTCCCTGAAACTGAAAGTACTGCAGATCCTCTTAATTAGTAACAAGCTATAGCTCCTTGTCTAATAACTGTAATCGTATTTTTAACATCTATTTGCACAGAAAAGCCTAAAACTATAAGCGCTGATAAATATTCAAAATTTTTCGTCCATATTGTGAACCCGTTAGTTATCCAGGAGACCTGTTAGTTGTTCACAGGAATAAACTGTCATTCTTTGGATTACTCAGATGAGTAAATGTTCATTGGTGTCAAAAAATGATGCTGTGTTTCAGCAGCAATCCTTATGGGATTTGGAAAATTTTAAGAAGGTGTATATCTGTACATCTTTAATTAGCTTCACAACTATGTGCAGGGCTTTCACCACCTACATTCATGTGCATATACACCCCCCCCCCCCCGATGGCTGCACAAAACCCCTTTGGGAGCGTATAATGCAGCTTGCAGGTGAAAATACATTTTCTAAAATTCTTAGCTGTAGACTGCTATCGTTATTTTAGCATTTGGTGAAACTAATGGTGCAACACCATTTCCCCTTTAATTGATGAAGTTAAAATGCTTGGCTGCTAATGAGTGTATTAGCAAACAATATACCCTTAACAAGCTTAAGCAGCTCAGGATTTTAAAAAGCAGCTTACTGTCCTCCTCATTTTTATAAGACAAAATGTACTGCCTTCTACAAATTGCTTGATCGACTGATGAAGTACTATAATTATAGTTGTATTGCAGTTTTGACAAAGCCACAATAACAGATTGTAGTTTAGTCCGCACTCTAGGCACACAACTCTTTGCATTACAAAACCCAGTTTTACTGGTCTAATTCTTACTGAGAACAAAAGGCACCTGGAGATGTTAACTATATACTAAAAGAAAACTTAGAATCTAGGAAATAATAATATTGAAGCATGACTTTTCTTCTCGCAGTTAGTTCATTGGGAATGGTATCTAATGAAGAGTTGTCTAAAGGCTTGCTTGTTTGGAACTAATTAAAGACAGATATCCTAAATAGAAAAAGGATCATGGGAATTACATTAGGTGTCTGGAGACTTGTTATTCTTTTGGTACTCTGAGCAGATTGTGGAAGTTGTTAGGAATTCAAGAAATAAGGCAAGCTAATAAAAAGTTCTATTTTTCTGGTTATTGGCCAACTATTGTATTTTTGTTTGCAATAAGATTTGTGCCAACAGGCTAGGGGCTTGAATAAAACATTTAAACATTTGTGCATTAACACATTATGGTGAAAAGAGAGTCTTGTGCTTTCACTCAGTGAATTTCAGCCTTCAATTAATGTGAAAGCACTACAATGCCTATGCAACTTCTCTTGCCTAGTGGTGCACCATTTATCATTGCAGTTTTACATTGACCTTGACACCCACTTCATTAGAATAAAGATTGTCTACCATTTAGGTTACATTGTTCCTCTGCACAGAGACCCCATGCAAATTTCTGTTCAGATAGAAGAGCTGTGAGCCTGTCAGAGGTCATCTGCATTAAATGATTGCAGCTATTTTCCAACTGCTTCTTTTCATTCTACTCAATTCAGGCTAGGAGGATCAATCAAGCCCTCTGCCTGAAACAGTGGGACTGCTGGGAATATAACTGGTTTTGGTAGTAGTGGATATGCCCTAAACAGTATTAAATATTTAATATAAATTCATTAAAGGACATACAAAGTCTTCAAAAAGATATTACGTTTATAGTGAAATTTAGAGGGTTGGGATCACCCTCCTAAAAAAAAAAAAAAAAAAAAAAAGCAGAACAATGGGTACCGACTGCATAATTTTTTAATGTAGGCAAAATTTAGTCATGAAGTTACGTAATATTTCTTTCAATGTGTTTATTTCTCTAGCTGCCACAGAAAGGAATGCATAGCAGAAGTGTAATCCGCATTTGCTACTTTCTGAGACAAAAACCCAAGGTGTCTGCAGGGGCTTAAAACAAAAGTGCCAAGATTTGTTTTGTTTTACAGGCATGCACCCATACACACATGCACTCACACAAATACATATTGTACTATTGTGCTTATTTGTAGGGGAAAAAAGCAAATGGAAATAAGTTAGCACTCTCCTTGAGTTTTCTGAGTGATATAATTGGAATTAAATTATTAATGGGAGATACTTAAAAAAGATTGTTTTATGATCTTCTATTAGAGAATTTGCAATTCATTTTAATATTTGTAGTTTGATTTATATCAAAGATAATGCAATCTATGTCCAATTAACAATACATAGCCAATGTAATGTGATTTCCAGATCATGCAAATGGAATAAACTAGAAGAGGAAAAACTGATTCTTAACCTCAGATGTAATTTGCTGTGTGAGTTCTGGCAATTTTAAATGACATTGCACTTTTTAATTTTTCCGAAGGCTCAGCAGCAAATTTATCCCAATCAAGAAAGCATATTATTAATTTACAAGGACAATTGTAGGAGTCTTTATAATTTCCCTGTGCAATTATTTGCCATAAATTGCTAATAGTGAAATACATAAAGTTTGTAAGAAACAGCAACTGCTATTTATCTGGACAGACCAGTCAGCCCAGACCTTGAGTGTTGTCCAGAGGTTCTAGTGCTATTGACAGTGCAAGAAATATAACCAAGTTTCTGGATGGTTTCTAAAATGTTTCACACTGATAACACCAAAAAGGTAGAAGCATTAAGAGCTATTGTGAAGTATAGGCTGGCCTCTAGCAGATTCCTTCACTTTGCTTGTATACAGCTGAGCTTTGGACCCTGGACTTTGGAATAAAAAGACTCTTTGTTCATCACTGAATGGCATTAGGCATGGGCTTCCTAAGGGGCCACCATGAAGCCTAGCATGAGGAGTGCAAACATTATCCAGAAAGCAAAGTGAGAATGTGTGTGAAGGCATGGTGGACAAATATTGCTATATGTGCATTGCTATATGTTTATGTATATTTATGTTGAATATTTGGTGAATTGCTTGCAGAGTGTTCTTTACTCAATTTTATGCATGCAATTAGTGTATTTTGCAAATGTGTTCCAACGCTGGTGATGCATGCACATACAGACACTGAACATGTGTGTGCATGTATTCATGACTGCAGCACTGGAAAAACCCCGAAAGGCAAGTTTTTAAAATTTAAAAATCCAATCCAGGTAAAACTCAAATTGCTGGTCACTGAGTCCTGATCTCAGTTGTATGTTATACAGTGCTATTTGACTGAAGATACTTTGCTAGTGTGTGAATGATGGAATGCAGAACATCTACAAATAGCACACCCTTATTCCAATAATGGAGAAAGTTCACTGGCTTAATTCTGTACTTTGTAGCCATAGCTCCACTGTGTGTTCAGTATGTCTAGTCTCTTTTCACTATAACCAACAGAAGCACCATACAAAAGTCTTACAATGGATGTCTTAATCTCTCTGTGTGCTTTTAGAGAATTATTTTGAATTCCATCATGCAGGCTTTTTTTTTTTTTTTTTTTTCCTTTTCTGAAGTTTTATTACAACAACAGAATTCCCAGGGAGCTTTAGGGGCAAGGTTCGCATAATATTGCCCTAAAGTTTTGCTCAAGGGGTGGAATCCGCAACCCAATCCCGATCATCTTTCTGTGATGTTTCTCTTTCTGAAAGATGCAGTGCGCAGTCTTAGAGTTGTTAACTGTGTACAGATTTTTTTATTGTTTACCAGACAGTGTACATCTACAAACCTTTCATGATGATTTCTTTCTCTGACCTCTCAGTGACTAGGCATCTTGTTCCTTAACACTGAGGGAGGCTGAAAAATGCTTGAGTTGCTCAATGTGTGCCTTCTATACCAGTTTCAAAATGGCTTATTCTTCTGGTTTCCATGGTGACAATTAACACTGTTACAAGGCATTGTTCCAGTCTCCATTTGGGCAGAATTTTCGGGTGTGATTTTTCACACAAAAAATGTTTTATATAATTTTTTTAAAGAAAAAAAAAAAGAAAAAAAAAGGGAAAAAAAAAGCACAGTTTACTATAAAGTGTCAAAAAAAAAATGTGTCTCAATCAAGCATGCATGGATTTCTTGGAATATTTTTATCAGGGGAAGTAAGGTTTTAACTTGCTTTGTTTTGGAATTCAACTTCTCATGGTTTGGATATTTTTGCCAAACTCATTCACAGCTAAATGCTACTCCCTTTTTTTTTTTTTTTTTTTAAATTCCACTATTTGTCCTTTGGGAAATATTGATTGCTGGTATTGAATGCGAAGTAATAAAGAGCCAAAATTCTTTAACTTACATAACAATGTTTTAGATTTCTTTTAAGTGGCTTCAGGAACACAAAATCAGCCATGCATGCCCACAGCTAATCATGCTGTAAATATTTTGCAGGATTTTCCAGTATGTTGTTGTTGTTTGGGGGTTTCCCCCAGTTTTTTAATATGACAGGTGTTGTGAGAAATTACATATTAGTCATTTATTTCCTTTTGTGGCTGTCATGAGAAACCTGTGACTAACTTCCTTAATCTCATTTTTGGCTATTAAACAGCAATATGTATCATAGCATCCACAGGCTGTCACAATGGAGCAGCCTTTGCTCACTTAAAGCTGAGGAAATAATGAATCTGAAGGTTAAATTATCTTCTCACCATAGGATTAAATAGTCCTGCCAGACTAGGGTTGTGCAGTACTGATAGAGCTGGTAGCTAATTTTTGCTTGCAACTGCTTAGAGTGTAGGTGTTTAATGGATTAAAAAATAGCATTAGCAATAGCATCTCTTGCTATCAGTTCTCAAACTGTGCCTCCTGTACATTAAGCTCTTCCCTTAACTTAAAATACACACTGCATGTTAAATATCCAGGAGTGAAACAATACTGACTCTCAATCACATACCAATACATCTAGTAATGAACTGAATTCTTTCATCTTTTACAGTTACAGTATAATGCATTTTCTATCAATCAGCACTTTCATCATGCTTGTTTATACAGTAGGGTACATGGTGACAAAGACAGAGCATGTGCATAAAATCTAGTTTATTTATTTTTTAATGTAATAACCTTTTATAACATCTGTCACACTATTTGGATTATGCTGCACTGAATTGTTTTATCTAGTCCAAAATTAAATGAAACATCTTCTGTTTCTATGTTAACAAGAGAATTGTAGTTAGAAACATGCACTGTGTTTCATTTCTTCAGCAGTCCTGCAGTGTCCAGGAATATTCCCAGCTGCCAGTCCAGAATAGGTGATGAGTGTTAACTAGCTGTGCCTGCACCAGTGTCACACAGCTAGAGGACTCCCTCAGTCTATTAATTCACTTGACAAAAGAAAGGGAGTCACACGAACTGGATTTCAGTGCCTAGCAAATTGGACTCTGGATTCGCCTTGATATTACATGTACTTATGGAAATAATTATGCAAATCCTTTTCAGCTATATCATCTTTAAATAGAAATCAGATTACATAAAGAAGATTGTAATCTCCTCCAGTAACCATTCTAGCTGAAAAGGCAATAATACAGCACCAAGAAGCATACTTGTTGAACATTTTAGTCCAATAAAATGGTGCTGCCTCTTGGCGGATCCAGTTCCCTAGTGCCAAGCCTGGTTGATAGCTACTGTTGTACATTTCTAAAATGTTAGCCGCAGCACACCAACTAGCAAAAGGCAAGTTCTTTATAAACAATTCCTTGTGTTTTACCATGCATATTCATGCAATTTTGGATACGCAGACACCTGATCAGTGTTCATTAATAATGAGAAATGGTTTAAATCACCTCATTTAAAACATTTGCTCTATGATCCACAAATGACTAATATTTGCTGAAGTTTACATAATACAAATGATGTGCATGTGTTGTGTAAATGAGAGATTAAAATATGAAACTAACAATATGCAAACATATGCATGGAAATGCTGAGGACCTGTTAGCTGAAACAGTGATTTCACACCTTTATTATTTTCTTTAAGCTGTCTCCAATTGTATTTTTGCTTTGTTTTCCTGCAGAGCATGTTCTTGGATCTGGCAAAGGCACCCATGTTTTAAACATTCATTATTCTAGTTTAATTTTTTATACTTATATACTTAATATTTTCAGTATGAGCTGCTATTGCAATTTTCTTGGCTGAATTTAAAGCAAAGAAAGCTTAATATTTAGGATGCAATTTGCTAATAGCTATGCATAATTTATGTATGTCTTGTAAACACCTTTTTAAGAATATGTGTTGAACTCTCTTCTTTCAGTAAAAAGTATGTTTTTGGCCATATCAGAAATTGTAACACTATGAGTGTTTTATACATAAGGAGAAGGAATTAGCTTAACTATATGTAGGTTATGTATATAAGTGGATGCCTCTGTTAAATTTTATTTTTTTATATGCTGTACCAGTTAGTAAAATATAATTCATCATTATAGTAACTATTATATTTAATACTTATACCAGTTTTCAGAGAATGCAGGTTTTAAAGAGATTTATCTATTGATGTGTCTGTAGATTAGAATACGTTTTTATAGAGTATATAAGTAATATACAGCTGAAATGTTTAGAAAGTTGTATTATAGTCATTTTGAAAGAAGCTTCTGGTTTTATTCCTGTTTTCTCTGTCCCCCCCCCTTTTTTTTTTAACAATAAATAACAGTGCAGGAAATAAAAGGTAATTTAAGCTTGAAGAAACTATTGGACTGTATGAGCATTGTGGCTGTTCTTGTTTGTGTGCTATTTCACTGTTCCTGTTGGTTGATGCAATAAAAATCAAGTTATTGATATTGTGTTGTAAAGAAGTTGTGTCTAGTTGTTTTTCTAAGGCGGAACTCTCACATTTTTGTGTGTAATAGCATTTCAGGCCACTATATGAGACAGAATCCACAATGAGAGAGAGAAGAAATAAACTGTACAGGAAACATAATTATGAAACTATTTCCTTGATTTTTTGGGAAGGTGCTTGTGGGGTTTTTTGTTTTGGTTTGGGGTTTTCTTTTTTCTTTTAATGGAGACACTCAGTGTTGTTTGCTGAAGTAGCGTATTTGAAAAATAAGATACCTCTGACTTGAATGAGACAAAGGCAGATCAAGCTTCAGAGTGTTAGTGAATACTACTGCACAAGCGAGTATTGTGAGTGAATATTACTATATGTAATCAATTGCTAACTGCCTGCATAGATACGTCACCCAGAAGGCTACGTGCTTGGTACCTAAATCTCTTAAGATGTGTCATGAGAAGGTTTATGCTTAAAAAAAATAAATTAAAAAATTACATAGTGAGCATGATCATAACTGGGCACATAGAATTAAAGTTTATTTTTTATATAAAGAAAACACTTTACAGTAGCTAATATTATCTATTTCTTTTCATTTTAGAGATACAATGTAGAAATGTCAATCAGGCACCCGAAAAAGATGGAACTGCTTAGTAAGGTTGAAGCTCTGAAGAAAAGTGGTGTTTTACTACCAAGTGATCTCCTTGAAAAAGTGGATTCAATTAATGAAAAATGGGAACTGCTTGGGGTATTTGCATTTTTATTACTGTTTGTAGGTTATATGTACATTTTTGTGTGTTGAAGTACGCTGTCTGTCTGATTTCTAATTTGAGGCACAAATATCTCTCTCTTTCAATTCACCACGTACATTTCAAACAAGCTACTCATGCTATTATAAGAACTCCATAGTATTTTTCTCTTCTGTTGATTTTTCTCTTATTCCATGCTTGTCTCCTGTCTGACTGTAATAATTTTAGTTCTTTAATACATAAAAAATGTAAGTAAAATATGCCATGTATTACGGGTATGAACCAAGTCAACTATAATGCAGTATATCTGATATACACTGACTGTCATGCTTGAATGAATGTTAATAGAATTTATTCTGAAGTTACATGTTAAAGACATCTACTGTTTAACTATTTACTATACCTTTAAGATGAAAAGTGGGGTTGTCACTGCATATTTCAGTTCACACTGATGGCTTAAAAACAAATATACAGATTCACAACAAATCTGAATACCTGAAGCTAAGAATACAGGTTATGTTTCATGCTGCTGTATTCAGCTCACTTTTGACAAAAGCCAAAAAAGTTTCATGTAATTCATTTCATGCTATGATAGGCTGGGTCTCAGCCAAAGAGGGAGATACAAGAATCTGGCAAAAAAAGCAATATAGTGATTCTGTTACCCAGAGACCAGTGATGGCACTGTGCAGGAGACACTATTGTCCTATTGTTGTAAAACAGCTGAGAGAGAGAGAGGTCAAACTATATATTTTTCCATCCACTTCTCACTTTAATTGCCTTCACTTCAAATCAAGGGTAAGATAAATTTATAAATTACTTTAAATGATTAATTATAGATGTGTGATATTAGCAATAGAGTTACATTGCATAATTTTGCATGTTATTATCTTAGTTTAAAAAAAAATTCTAATATATTACAAGTAAGCTATACATGCAACCTGCCAACAGCATTTTAAATGCTGACGTGTGTCACTTTAGTTTACTTGGTAGTGCATTAGCCTTTTTAGAAGGTGGGGCTTTTTTTGTTCAGCATGGTTATTTCTAATCACTAGATTCTCTAAATATGCAAATTGTAGCAAAGTTGCCTTATTATTAGTGAGCTTATTACTTTTTAATTTTAATATTCAGCATCACCACAAACATTTTAAAACTATTGAAACATTAATAAATTTACTGATAAAATGGAAGTTATTAACCTATTCTTCTACATCTGGTCATGACAACTTGTATTTTAAAAGTAATTTCAGTTTTAGGCCTTACATTTGTGATTTGCAGTGTATTTAATCAGGTTAAGGCAGTGGCACTGATTAGAGCTGGTGGGACATAAAACTATGAGATAAGTAACTGATCATAAGTCTAAAAATCTAGAAATAGTCTGTCTCAAAAAAAAAATAAGCCCTCCACTTCTCAGTATGTTAAAATGAAAACATACCTCTGGATTAAATTTTGCCATTAATTTCAGCGTTTACAGAAAAATAAAATATAAGGGTTTTCCTGCTAAATGCAATTTCATGAATAATAAGCAATTTGATAGAGTTTTGTTTAATTTAATAAAAACCTCTGCAGAAACTAACAGCACCAGGCATACTGTTTTAATTGGCATGATTACATTTTAATTGGCATGAAAAAAATTAAAGACAAGGATTTTAACTTCTAACAATGGTAAAATAGAGGGATATGGTTTTTAATATTACTTTCATCTAAGGTGAACAGTGTGGAATGGAAATACATTAGAATGAAATGTCAGTGGTGCGTACAGTTTAATCTGTGAAATTTTGTCCCCTGTGCTGAATATTACTCTGTCTCAATTGCATATTAAACAACCCTATCAAGGCAGGCATTGGCATCTGCTGTGCTGACACAAATTGTGAATTAAATGAAATTGATGTCCTCTGTCGTATATTTATGAAGACGGACCATTCTCTGAAGTATTCTGTTTATGAAGAATTTATGATTGCAAACTGTTCCAGAACAAAAAAGTGGCAATAAATTCTTTTTTGTGACCCTACCCTCCAAGGGCATTGATTTCACCTCCTGCTGCTACTTTTGTTACAGCATAAAAACAATAGCTAGCTCTGGATTCCACCGAGGGTCTTCAAATTATCAATATTTGCACCATGAAAATAGAAGGGTGTTGCCAAGAAAGCATGCCTGTTATGATCTCCTAAAGATGTTATTTACAGAATAGCACATAGTAGATTAATGCCTGCTGGTCTATATTTTTTTCTGTTTTAAAGCTTATTTTTTGGAAGTTAACTTCATTGTTATAAATTATATTCCAGTAACATTCTAAAGCATGTATTTTCATCAGACAGCCATACTAGGTCACCTAAAACTGTATCTTCGTGTTACAACAATTAACCACTGCTAATTATCAGTTTAAAAGGTTATTGGATGTGATTGTCAGTGTATATTCAATATTCTGCAATCAGTAACACAGATCTAGTGCTTATAATAAGTGTCAGTCTGACAGCCTCTTATAGGTCAGATAAAATACTGCTTGGCATAGAAAAAGCAGGCAGCAGCATATCTCCCTTGTGATGTTAAAAGATTGCCTTTCAAAATACTGAAAAGGAAAGTAACTTTCTATCCCTAGCCTCTTCAGAATATTCATTATGCTCACAGTGTCCACTATCAAAGTGTTATTCAGTGGTTCTTTTATTAGAAATACTACTTTGAAAAGCTGTAGTAAATTAGTTTCATTAGCGATCAGAGGTGAATGTTTATTTTGGTCTATTATTTTTAAAGTGGATGCTTAACATGGAGAACTTAAATCTGAATTTAGTTGCCTAAATAACTGGCCTGATGTTCAGGCACATTGAGGCTTTGCAATTTCTAGCTTATTGGCTTCTGAATGAGTGAGTTCACCCACTTTTAAAAGCAAACCAGCTGCTTTGTGATGTAACTGCTCCTGTATACAACCTCAGGGCTGCAAGTCTGGAAACTATGACTTGACAGTTCATACCTCAAAAAAATAAAGCAGTATTTCAGTGATTCCCAAAAAAATTTAAATGGTACCTTGGATAACAGTTTGGTGAACTCAGTGCTTGTCATAGTTTCTGTTGCTTGCTAGAAACAACTAACTCTCATGGTCATAAGCATATGAAGTTACCGACAAATTCTAGAGAGTGGCTGCCTTACAAAGTTATGTACCATTTTGTCTCCTCTGTCCATAGTTGCTCTTAATAAACATTGATTTATCATGCTCCCATCAAAGTCAGTGACCCAGAGAGAACAGCATGAGTCAGAAACAAGGGTACAAAAATGAAATTGATTGAAACAAGGAAACAAAGAATGAAATTGATATTAATAGTAATTATTAAAAACCCCACATCTCTAGTCATCTAACAGATGCTTCTTGTTGCACATTAACCTGTATATGTTTTGGTGCATAAGACTAATCTATGTTTTCTTTATCTGATGCATTAGAAAACCCTAGGAGAGAAGATCCAAGACACAATGGTAGGGCACAGTGGGTTAGGTCCACGTGACCTGCTCTCGCCTGAAAGCGGCAGCCTGGTAAGGCAGCTGGAGGTCAGGATCAAAGAGCTGAAAGGGTGGCTGAGAGATACAGAGCTTTTCATCTTCAATTCCTGTATGAGACAAGAAAATGAAGGAACAATGAATGCTGAGAAACAACTGCGATATTTTAAGGTAATAAAACCCCCATAGTTTTCTTAGAGAGACTCCTCTTTATGGAAGGATAAAATATCTTATACATAATATAATGCAATGCCTGTACATATGTAATCACATTCATATGTTTGCCTTCATTTATGTGCTATGTGTTCATTTGTGTAGATTTTATTGAATCTTTGAAATAATGTTTATTCCTAATACTTCGAGCAGAAAAGTGCGTTAGAGGACTAATCACACCATAATTGAAAAGCAATAGTATTCTTTCATTCTAGTTCACTATAAAGCTGAGTTTCGTAATGAAAACCTTCACTCTGAATTTCACTCCCTACATCAGCTAAATTAATTAATGTGCTGTGTGACCATGAGTTTAATAGCCACTTTCTTTGCACATATGAGTCAAGAATAGCCTATTTGAGGTTCACTTTTAGAGATATAAATTTAGCATACATGAGAAAACATTCAAAGTTGTGGTGAATAGATATGTGGAAAAAGACACATACACTGTGAGATTTGCATTAATCTAGGCCACATCTTAAGCCTAAGCCTGAAGATTTATGGAAAAGAGGGAAAAGAATTGTAGTCACAATACTAATATTCAGATGGATAAGCACCTTCAACTGAAGGCCAGCATTCAGATTTGCAACTGAATTAGTGGAGGTTATATGTTTTGTTCCATTCCCCGAAAGTAGCGGGGCCATTTAGGAAAGAGGGCTATTAAGTTAGCAAACAAACCTGGTAAAACCCTGTGATTTTCTTCTGTTCATAGCTATCACTTCTAAATAAACTCTCACCTGAGTCATCATTACAGGTCACTTTACTCTGCAAGTGACCTTTGACCAAAGAATAAGAATCTTAGTAATTGTTGAGCTTTAGAGGTATAAAGAGGTTTTTCTCTTCTACTAGTATACCAGGGTGCCTAGGGCAGCAGCACTCTTAAGTGGATGGACTGTTTATTAAATACTCACCTCAAAGGGCGCGTTACAAGCACTTCTAAGCATGCTTTTTTATACAAGCATTCAACAAAACAACTGTAGAAAAATTACTGTCTTCCCAATTTGTCATTCCTTAACTCTTTCCTCTCAAATCATGAGGATTTGAGAGAAAGTTGTGTCAATGTAGATAAAGTTGGTGTGTTTTTTTTAGGTTCCTGAGCATGTCTATTTGACTGCAATTTTAAATTATGACATCTGGGTGTGGTTTTGGGGCTTTTTTTTTTTTTTGATGATTTGTGGTCTTCTGCTAATGGAGAAACAATCATGCTGATTCCATTTTTTTCTGTAAACATACTTCAAAGCTAATGATATTAAAGTACTGTTGATAGACCTGAAGAACTTCACAGCTGTAGATCCACGTTTTCCATAGGAAATGCTGGATGCTTTTTACTTATGTGGAAAATTATGGCATTTATTTAAGTGCATAACTGTGGATTAAAAAATCTAATTTCAGACAAACTTGTTTTTAAATATATGTTTATGTATATATGAATATAAATACTATAGAAATGTTACTTACATATTTGGAACGTGCATAAATATCTCAAATGAAATCTATTTATATATATATGACATGATATCATGCCAAGAGCTCTTGAGAAGTTAAACTGCATAGTACCACCCACCATGATGTAACCAGAGTACTTCATTACTCGGTTGATTATCTATTAATTACATAAATAATACATTAATTATTTTCAAAATGGTAACCATTAGAGTATAAAAAATAATTACCTATCAAATATGGTGAGAGCACATCACTTTGTCGTATATATTAAACCATCTTTGTCTCATTAAATCTGAAATCCACTATAAGTAAGTTTTCCATTCTTCACTGATCTCCTGGGGAAGTGTATAAAAGAGAAAATGGATATAATTAACAATACTGCAATGTATAATACATATATTTGAGAAAGAACATTTAGAACATTTTGAAAAACATTAGCTATGCCACTAGTAGGAAACCTGCTGGGGTTTAGTTTGACTTACTTTCCACTTAACTTAAGAGTTTAATCTTATTACTGCTTTCACTGTGGTAAGTGAATCGTTGTTTCTTAATGGAAGTGTATTGTGCTGCACTATTCCAATTATACACATAGCCACTGTACACAGAGAAACATTTTTTAATAAAATAAACTCAATAGTGCCATTGATGTTCATACCATAATATTATGTTTTAAATTACGCTTATGCCTTAGGAAAAACAGTTATTCCATTTTTCAGGTGCTTTCCTTTCATTTTGCAATTGGAGGATGAATTGAATGTATAGTTCGCATGCAGTCGGGACCCATGATGAGAACAATGTGGTGAGAGGAGGGATTGTTAAATTCATGAGTAGGAAATTATTTTGAATTCTTTGTTTTCTTTCATAAAAGAAATCATACTGTATTAATTTGAGTGTTCTTTTTATTAAAGAATGTGCTAATGCATTGCCTTTCTTTTGGGATATTGCTGTGTAATAATAATACTTAGCATTTCTATAGTACTATCCAGTCAATGAGCTGTACATGCTGTACAAACATTAATGAACTAAGCCCCACTTTAAGGTAGGTATTATTATCCCTTTTTAAAAATAGAGGAAATAAAATGCACAGAGATTAAGTGACTTTTCCAGTTTTTCATGGAAGGTCAATGGTGTGTTAGTTTAGAACCCTGCTACAGTGACCCTAATCTTTGTCACTATCCACAAGGCAGCCCTTCCTTCCTTTGTCTAAGTTACTTCTCAGTGTATTCCATTTTCATATGTGATTAAAAGAGATTGCTTCCTTGCGTTTACCATTGTTTCTTGTTTATATTCAAAATTCAAATCCTGCTGACTATGTGTGGCTGAGGTTTTTTCCATTATTATTATCATATTTAGATATTAGAATTACTAGAATATTTTTAGTTAAGGTCATTACCCAGCTTATGTAAGGTCAAATTTTTCTTGGTTTTGTGGAAACTATGTGATATGCTTTGGTCAGCCCAGTGATCTCTGGGCAGCACAACATGCACCTCATCTGCAGAGCCAATTTTTTACTCATTCCATCAGTATTTAGTACCCCTGGCTGCCTCAAATATTTTCATGTTTAGTTATGAAGGAGAGGCACAAAGTTTGCTCCAGTCTGTAGTGACACTTGCTGGCCATTCCCCAGCAGCATTAAGTGAGCTTCCAAGTGTAGCCTAACCTGGGCTCCTGTCTAGAAGGGGAAAGAGTGAATACGTGTTGCTCAGCTGGAAAGGAGGCAGTGTGAGTCTCTTACCCCTGATTTGTTTTCTTCTGTTGCAAGACAAAAAAAACCCACCATGAATCTGAACTAAGAAAATCAAGAGATTTACTTTAATGAGATCTTCATAACTACAAATATACGTTTATTTTATTTATTCAACCTTTTTATTTCTGTTCTGCGTTTTGGGTCCCTCGAGTTCATATTTTCTAGCTTTTCACAAAAACAATGAGGACCAGGACTAGAAACATACTTTTTAAATGAAATACAAGATTCTCAGGTAAACACATAATTCTATCAGCTGAGGGACCTGATGTCATGGGACTAATAATAGGCACAACTGATTTCCTAATCTAATGATGTATGGCAATTTTGTGGGTCAGGAGAGATTTGGAGCAGGAAAGAACAAGGGGCAACAATAAAAAGAATTCACATTCTTTCATGAAAGTTTTAGTAAATTTCAGTTGAATAAGGTTTAGCCAGAAATTTGTGTGCCTGTTGGCTTGTAAGTAGAAGCGTTCTGCCACTTTTGCTTTTATGTCTCTGGGACTTCAAAAAGCAAGCTTTTTTCTCAGCCAAATGCCCTGCGAAAGACTGCAAGGGAGCTTAAATAATTAGTTATATATTGCTGTCACTTGCAATAAAACTTATGACTTTGTGTTCAATATTAAGAAATGACCTAACAACATCAAAAAAGTTATTAGTTATGGCTTTGGCTCACAGACCCGCTGCTCAAGAACAAGCTTAGACTTTTAAGTATCTGTCCATCTCAGAATCCCTTCTCAATCATGTAGAAGTGGGACCATCTCTGTTGCTTTCAGTAACAAGATTTATAAAGGATCTTCTTCCCCTTCAAACTTGGAGAGGGAACAGGATTTTCCTGTACAGAACAGGATTTTAGCAGAGGTGTTCTGCTAAATGGAGTTCTTTGGCAACAAAGAAATGGCATTTCACGTACTTTTTCTGATCTGTTTTTATATGAAGTAATAAGCAACATGTTATATATATTGTCATACCTGTTTCCTGAATCTATGTATGGGCCTTTAAAACAGAGAGACCTGAGTTTCAGCAGTACTGAAAGCTTGTGGTTCTCATTGACTTCAGTCAGTGTATTCATTAAAGAAATCAGACTGCTTATTTGTACCAAGAAATGTTGAAAATGTTTTCTCATTTAATATTTCTGAAAGTCAATGGTCTATCGAATTCCATAGCTAGTAGTATTTGTAGCCATTTGTTTGCCTGTAAACAGTATAAATTATCTGATGCTTGTAACTATTTCTAATGACTAGACTCAGAAGTGTGTGCTTTCAACTTCCACTGAATTTGTGACTGAGCCTACTAGATGATGCAATGTCATTTAAAAAAAAGTCTTTTTCATCTCTATATTTCTCCAACAGCCAAAGCAACTGAATTTTCTGATTAAGCCGTATAGGTTGCATTGTTAATTAATAATCAGTTGATCAGTGCTTATGATGCTTTTCATTTTAACTGAAAAGTTTGCATAAGAGTCAGCACTGTACACCTTGCAAACAATTCAGTTAAATTTAATTCTATCAAATAAAACAAAAATCAGTTTGGGAGCATATAAGATTATGGCTAAACTGAAATCAAAGAAAAGTGTTAATTTTGAGTAATGGTTTGGAGACTTATAGATTTGAGAAAAGTTCTGGCTGTTTCTACAGGTGCCAGGAATCGCTTTCACTACTGTATTTTGGATCCTTTACAATTTTTGGAATGATGTTCATGGCAGAGCTGCAATCAAAGAATTACAGAAAGTCAATATGCATGTAACAAAAGTATGCAAAAGAGTTTCCAATAGAAAGTCCAAAAGAACTCAAGCAGGTTTTAATCCTTCTTATACCCCTAGGATTATACAGAAAAAAGTAATCATTTTAATAGATTTCTCAAAAAAAGAGAGCCCTAAATTTTTTCACAGATGAAGTAATGTTTACCTAATTTTTGTTTGGATTAAATTTTAACAAACAGGAAGGCATACAGTATTAAATCTTATGAAAAAAGAGGTAGGATTCCAAGTCAAATGTAGCCTGATGACACAATGGTTTGAAGAAAACACAGACTGAATTTACATGACCCACCAATCTAAAGCAGCAGTTCTGTAGACCGCTTAAATAAGAAGCCACCTCTCTACCAGCAATACATACTTTTTTTCCAAAAATATGAGGGTTTGGCCCTAGTACAATATATGGTTTTATAGCTGTAATTTGATTTTAATATACTCAAATATCAATGCTCAGTGCTACATATACATACACAGAAAGAATACGCAAATACTTACTATATTCAAATGTATTTCAAATTTTAATTTAATGTGCTTATTGCTTACTGAAAGAAAGTTCAGTTTGATTTTCAATAAGCTCCCTCTTTTTAAGGCAACACTAATACAATTTATAGTTCTCATTTATAGAATCATACAATAGTTAGGGTTGGAAAGGACCTTAAGATCATCTAGTTCCAACCCCCCTGCCATGGGCAGGGACACCTCACACTAAACCATGCCACCCAAGGCTTCGTCCAACCCGGCCTTGAACACTGCCAGGGATGGAGCATTCACAACTGCCCTGGGCAACCCATTCCAGTGCCTCACCACCCTCTCAGTAAAGAATTTCTTCCTTATATCCAATCTAAACTTCCCCTGTGTAAGTTTGAACCCGTTACCCCTTGTCCTATCACTACAGTCCCTGATGAAGAGCCCATCCCCAGCATCCTTGTAGGCCCCCTTCAGATACTGGAAGGCTGCTATGAGGTCTCCACGCAGCCTTCTCTTCTCCAGGCTGAACAGCGCCAACTTTCTCAGCCTCTCTTCATATGGGAGGTGCTCCAGTCCCCTGATCATCCTTGTGGCCCTCTTCTGGACTTTTATTATTTAGAACTAAATATCCCTATTATTAAATATCCCTATTATTTAGGACTAAATATCCCATCTGAGATAGCAACTTTCATTCCATCATCCCATTTGGACTGTGAAGCTTGAACTCTGAATTCTCTGAGGGTTCTTTACCTTGATTCTTAGTTTTTAATTAAAATTAAAATTTAAATTTAAATCTCAAAATTAATCATAAACACTATCTGGTTGTCTAAAACCATTTTGCCCCACAAGTGTTCCCTTTACTGAGGAAAGAAAGAGACACATGATTTGGCCACCAGGGATTGTTAGATCTGACATGCTGCAGAGCTCCACAGAGGTATCATAAACGACTTGCAGGCACTCCTGATTCAGCAGTGGCAATGGGCTCCTGAACTAAGGCAGGGGTTTGGCGTGGTGGTTACTGTAGTAAGCAGATGAACCTTTTGTTCAGCAGAGGTCAGATGCAGCAGAACACTGTACACCATCTTTTGGTGGAGAATAGCCTAGTAGCTATTTTTAGGCTGCAGTGTGGACTGCAAATGTAAGAGATTTAACAAAATTCACTGTCCTGTCTCCATTAAGGTCTACTTTGTACTACTGCATGTGATTGTACAATTTACTTGATTGTCTATAACTGCCTCTTTGGAGCAATAGTATTGCATTTTCAGTTGCAAATCTCTCCAGTATTAGTGGATTATTGATTGAATGGTGTTCTCTGGAGCCATTAAATCCTACTAACAAGGTTTTTCTTTAATTGGTGGATCGTTGGCCTAGTAGACCATTGCCTAATTTTGGTTTCAGTTCTGGACAGGTTTCCCAAATTTCATCTTTGCAAGTAAGTTAATAGATCATAGTCCCAATACTGAATAATATTATGGACTGTATTAGTACCTTTACTCACACTAAAAATAGTTTCATACTGCCAGGAAACCCATTGATTTTAGTAGAATTATTTGCAGGATAAAGTATTATTCAGTATGAGGAAGAATATGAGTGTAAAAGGAACAGGCCTTCAGTATACATTCTGAAGTGTTATTGCAATCCTTGTCACGTATATTAGGTATCACAAGTATGATATGTCAGTCAGGGATGGGATTTACAGGCTGGCAACATATTACTGGAGACAGCAGAGCATCTTAGATTATGCTTACTGCAGAAAGTCAGTGAAAAAAAAAAACCAAAAATGATGTATGTGGATTCCTGTCCTTTGCAGGAGGATTCCCTTCCTGGTCTGTTAGGAGAGTGATGAATTTCCTCACCTCAGAATAAAACTGAACGCCTGGCCTCTAATCTGGTGGGCTTTCTGTGCATTTTGCCAATGACTGATGATGCAAGGTCATTTGTAATGCACTGCCTCTCTTTTTATCACGGTGATGCTTATTTCCATGGTTTAGGCACAATTAGAGGAACCTCAGTATATTAGTTACTCTAAGCTTTAGTGAAGGAAAGACAGTCTGTTTCGTGCTCTCTTTGCTTTCATCCTACCTAGGCTTCTTACCCCAATACTGTTATCTAGACAGTGGAAGAAAGACAGTTGAAAGTGTGATAATATGAGTAATGCTGAGCCTCTAAGACCATTATACACAAACAGCCACCTCAGCCAGATACTGAGCTTTTGACAACCCTTAGCTTTTTGACTGCTGTTCACAGTTCATCTTGACCACATTACCTGCTTCTGCCCTCACTCTAACGCCAGCCTTCGCATAGCCCTGGGACTAAACTGTGCATGTCAAATGCATGTCTGCCTCACCTGTTCAGGGAGCAAGTTAATGTTAATTTAAAATTTAACATATTTATGGAAACATTTGCCTAAAACTTATTTATGCAATTAAGATACTGAGGTAGGCTAGCTTACTTCAGATATGAGTGAACCTACCTCATCACAGTGCTGCCTGGCTCTGGTTGATTCTGCTGCAAGTAACTTCCCTTGTTGAGGACTTTTAGTTGAACTGAAACCAAAAAGTGTGTGTCTGTGTGTATATTTATCATTAAGATATGTCAAAACAAAGAAAATAGTGATTTTAAGTTTTAATGACATACCTATTATCAGGATATGTTGGCTTTATGAAATAAGATGAGGAAAACCATTTATAGAAAGGCCTGCTTGTTGTCCTTGTGTTTATATAGATACAAATGAAAGCATCATAATATATTTTCCTCTGTTTAGCCTGGAGCAGCCCAAGCTGTACATTTTTGAATCCAGGCTAAATTTGCTTCAGTGACACAAGAAAAAAGCCAAAGGAAATCTTTTTTTCGTTACTCATTAGATGTGTTTATTTTCTCTTTCCTATCACTTTGCCTGTCCTGAAGACTCTAAAAGATTAGTCTAATTTATATCATGTTAGCTGCTTTCCCATAAAAGGTAATACTAATGCACTATTGGATGTCTTTTTTCCTGTAATTCAGAATAAATTCTCACTATATTTTGGAATATACCAGGCCTATTGCACAGGGACAGCAAAAATGCATGTCTACCATCTGTGGGAGAATTAGATTAAGGAAGGCAGTAAATACAATATTTAACATCTGAACCTCAGCCTGAGGGTTACAGGTATTGATGTACATCCATGCAAGGAAGTTCTTCCTTTAAAGATTCTTAAAGATTAACTGTTCATTAAAGATGGCTGAAATTCTGATACCTAAAGTGTTTAGGCAATTGGAGGGTGTTTCTTGCCATCTAGTGCGTGATGTATGTTGAGAAACATTTTTATTTCTTTCAAGCTGTAGTTCTAAGTGAATTCCCAACAAGTGGAAATAAAGTTGAACCTAACTAATGCCTTACTTTATTTTGTAAAGTTTCCACCTGTACCTTAATTTAATCTCTTGAATTTCCATACACATTCGAAACTCTGCCCAGTGTGGTGTTCTGGCAAAAAAATTCAATTGTGTAATGTCCACTACAGGCAAATGAGTTTTTTGGGTAGTGCGGTTCAGAATTTGTTACAAAAGCACAACAGTACTGATATTTATCCTGCTTTTCTGATTCCCTACTTTTATTTTAGCATTTTCTGTGGGCAAAAAAGAAACCTTAGCGAATTGTGTCACTTCTTTCAGTATTTTTCCTCTGGATCTTATTCACTGGAAAGAGAACTTCTCAAACTGAATGAAAAGAAGGCATAAACCAAAAGCACTTCTAAACACAAACAGTGCCAGACCAGAAAAATGAATCCTACTGCTGTCATGTCTGGCTCTTCTGTCTGAATGACTTGGCTTATTCCCTGGAACCAAGTTAACCCCAACTTTGCAAGGTGTAGTAGATAGCTCTAAAATATTTCAGTGTGAAAATTAATGCAATTAATCCTCTGTATGAAACACAAGAAAAATAAGGCTTTGAAAATCTATGTTGTATTTCAGTAGGAAACTCTGACACAGTTTTTCTTTTATTTTAAAAGTTACCTTCCTGTAATTGCACACTAGTTTAGAGCTAAGATAGGCGCATCTTAACAATAATGGGCACTTTTTTAACAAATTATTGCCAAAAGTGCATTCTTTATTCCAGGGAGACACTGTAATAGATACCAGTGCTTTAGTAATGATACAAGCAATCTGTAAGCTATTATAGTTTCTTTTATAGTAACTTAATCTTCATATTGTTTTATACGTCTGGAATTTTAATAGTGTTTTTAATTTATGAAGAGAAGTATATTGCATATTACTAGTTACATGGGAACATGAGCTAAATAACAGACCATTGAACTATATTCTTCCAAACAAATATTTTGAAGTACTTAAACGAGCATAAGGAATAGAACAAAGGAATTAAAGAATGTCATACAGATATAATAGCAGCTTTTATGGAATGAGCCCACAAGTATCTATTCTGGATTGTTACTGGTTTTAATGCATACATTGTACTTCTAAAGAAAAAATGGAAAAGAACACGGATACTTTTAGAATGCTATTTTAAAATAAATATTTAATTTAAAATAAACGTATTTACCTTATTAATAAATATATTTGCATTATTGATTGTAAATATACACAAATTCCCACAATTTTTTTAATGCTAGTGAAATGAATGAATTAATATGAGCACTTGTTTAGATGTAGAATATAAGCGCCTACATAGATTTTTGGAGCCACTGCAAAAAATGAAGTATTTTTTCCTATTTGTTCATTGTCAATTTTAGTATGTGTAGAAACAGACGCAGTTCACAAGGAATATCTGTAAGAGAGATATTGTAACACTTTGCTAAGAAATGAGTTACAGAGAGATAATCAATGTAGAAATTTAGTGGTTGTAATGCTTTGAAAGTAGGACTTTTAAATAAAAAGAACCAGTTCACTGTTTTGAAAGAAGTCATATTCTACTTTAAACTGTCATTCTGTATTTCTGCCTTGCAATTAGATGATATTTCTAAAATGTCAGTCCCAGATTCTGTTGTGACCATCATTGTAATAAAATGTGACAGCAAAGATATTATATCAATACTTTTTCCATAATTAACATTAAAGATGTCTCAAGGGTTAAGTACAAAGGTTTTCCACTGAATGGTCTGCAAGCCTTGTGCCTTTAAAATCTTTTAATATAGCAAAGACTGGTGACAACCAGGAGACAAATCTATGAACAAACCTGTTTGGAGAGAATAGTTTTGTGATACGTGATGTATGTTACGTAAATGAGCTTATTAGGACTCTCATCTATTTTATTATTGGTGCCCAATTTAATAGAGGCATTTAAAAAACAATATTTCTGCCTGACTCCTTGAAATGAAGAAGATACATTGATATAATTGAGAGCAAATGATTGCATGTTGTGCCATTTAATCATGTCATTTTTCAATTGCTGCTTTTTGCACTTCACTGCATACTTATAGAATATTTAGCTTCAGTATAGATTAAGTCCCACAGTACGCAACTGAGTAGAGTTCCCATATGAGGTGACATTTTCTTTTAACCTTGAAATCAGCAGAAGCACACAGGTTTGGCAGTATTTTTCTAAAAGATGACAAGTCATCATTCATTTCCTATCTTTGTCATTTAGCTTTTTTATTTTGAGGAATTACTTTCTTACTAACATTTTTGCAGGAATTACTGTGTTTCTTTGTCATTCAGAAGCAGAAATTCTTATTTTTACCTGTAAGACTGTCCTGTAAGAATGGAATTTGAAGCATAGGGATGCATCACCGAGGCAAGAGAATTTCCAGCAGGTACTGCCGTTTCACACAAAACACTGAAAACTACATTCTACCCAACTTTTGTGAGAATATTGTTTCCTCCTTTCCTTTCATTGATATGTTAATGCTGTTAGCCATGATACTTAAAAGTTTTTCATTAGCACTTTAGGAAACTGAAGTGCTTCACTAGCCAGAAATCAGAAGACAAATTACAGTTTTTTAAAAGTTGCAATTTGATTGTTGTACTCATAAGGATAGTTTCCATTCTCAGATTTTGCTTTAATTTCTGCATATGGTTGTTCTGCTAAATAACAACGGCTCCATCTTCATTTTGTCTTCCATCAAGCACCAACTATTGCAAGGGAGGGAAGGGTATCATTCCCTCCCTCACATACTCACATCTCCCTCACATAGCCACATCCTGTAACAAGGAGAAAAAGTAAGCCTTTAATGGACCAAGGTTAGACAGAAAGTTCGTTTTAGATCTGTTCATTCAAGAGTTATCTGAAGTCAATCTTATTTCATTTTCCTAAAAGCACCCAGTATTGCCCATACACAGAAACACAAAATAAGCCTAGAAATAGCATTTGTCTCAGTATACCTTGGCATTTCTTCTGCACCTGAAAGCACAAAAAAAAATCCATCTGTATAAGTTACTATTTTCCATCTTCCAGCTATTTTCAAAGCTTTATTTTCAAAGCATTTCTACATGGACCTTTATTACTCCTAATTGTAAAGTGAAAACAGGAAAGATGGAAATGCTTGAAATACCTTCAGATCCCATAAAAATTAATTCCCCAAACAGTACATAATAAATGATGCTACATAAATCATATATCAACATTTCATGTAATGATTATATGTGGTTTATGTGGATTTGAATGAACTAAGCTAATCTTAAACTGACTTTTAATCTATTTTTAAGCATAAGTAGTGCTACAGAAGTTGCTGAGAACCTTAGTACTTTTAAATGGTTAATATTAAACACTTGTTCAAGAACCTCAATGAAGCTGTGCTTCAGTAGCCAACACATTGCATTATTTGGGAAAGCCAACTTCCCATCCGTGTTCTTCAGTCTTACAGACTAGGTGGTGCAGCACAGCTCGGGCATTGATACACTGCAGGAAGTATCACATAGGGATAGAGGAGGTTTTGGGGCTTGAGGGGTCTAGTATTCCTCAACTTCCCATCTTTATATGCCTCCCATATGCTCTGGCTTTGCCTAAGGCTGCACACAGGTTTCTGGTCATGTGCCATTCACTTAGGAGTCACACAGCTATGCAGAGCACCTTCTGTTCAGTTCACGGCCATGTCCATCCCTATAGATAGTGTCATTAGCCCATGGCTCGGAAGGACTGTTTGATGTCATTCAACTCAGCAGGAGCTTTTCCAGATGATTTAAGGCATGGTATTAACAAGCTGTGAAAGTAGTTTCAGCCAGCCCTTTTTAGCTATGCAGGTGATAACTTCAAAGCACTGAAAATAGGAGTAGGCAGAGGAAAGAAAAATCTTCCAAGATTCTAGCACTGTGGACAGGAATTCTCAGCATGGGAAACTGTGACTTGTAATAACATTATAACAAATAACACCTCAACGTTATCAGGGTATCTGTTGCGAAGCAAAGGACTCTGACACAAAGTCAAGTTCAGCAGCTGCGGTTACTGTGTTTAGCCTGCAGCAAAAACGTCAAGTATATTAATTTGAGTCTCACTGTAAATGATTTAAGTGAAAGTGTTTTTCTCATGTTTGTAAAGGCTTGAATTGTATTTACAGTTACGGCAGCTCAACGGACACATGATATTGTGAGGACCCACAATCGAAAGTGTCAGATCTCTTAATCTGTACTTCAGCAAATCTTTTTCACACACAGACTAAGCGAGCCTAGGTGATGCTCCTCAGTCTACTGTTAGATCATATCCTAATTTTCTGAACTGTCAAGTACCCAGTAGCTTATTATAGCAGATGTAGACAATCAGGCCCAAGCCTCAGTATATATACTCATAATTTCTTTTTTCTTTTATTTTTTTTTTTGTAATTAATCCTGAATGATAGCTGTTAATTCGCAATGTAGAATGCACCTTGCAAATAATTAAAGTAACCATGGTCCTGGAAGCATAGTTTGCGTGTACAATTGACATATTGAAAGGTTTTTATACAAGCGTGCCATTTTAACAATAACAGAACATGGGTGGATATGCAACGCTGGGAGATACCATGTCATAGGATACAGCAGTTATGGTGTTCCTTTAGAACACTGTATACCAGACCCTAATACTGCTTTAATTTCATAATTGTTAGTGCTATTATATAGGGCTTAAAGATACCTTTACGTGATTAAGTTCCCTGGCTTTTAAAGTATTGTTGCTATAGCCAACTCTTTCAACACAGTTGGATACAAGCACTTCATACTTCTCCAGTTTACTATTAACCATAATATCATGTAATAAAATTGAAACAGAAATGTCATAGGCCTGACTGTACTGTCACAGCCATGTAAATCAGAAATAGCTTCAGTAAAGCTACTGTTATTATGCTGGTGTAATATTGATGTAAATTAGAAATGAGTTGGATACTGCAGCTCTGCTTTCAAGGCAGCGCAATGTAAAGGCCTCACTTATAAAGGCTTATGAATTAAATACTCCTTACCTCATCATCTTATATGGTATTGCATCAAAAAAGAGCAATATTTATAAAAGATGACATAGTCAGATAGTTCAAGGTAAGTTAATGTTGCGGGCCAGATTCTGTATTGACTTCCATGAATTATTGCATATCTACATAGATTTGACTGCCGTCAGTGTATAACTTACATCACTTCCATAAAACTGAATTGCTTAGCAGTTATAAAATGTAAAATAAGAACTGTGGCTTTATCTTTGGGTAGATATTTTGGCTTGGCTTGGTTTTTTTCTGTCTAAAGAACAGCATCAGAAAGGAAATGTGCCAGACATGGTGGTTACATCAAGAACTGTGAAGGAAGCTAGTAATGAACTCTAGGAAAATAAATAAGGGCAAGTTCAGGAAACATAAGTGAAAATGCAGCTCTGGTATAAATTGAATAATAAAATTCCTGGTCATATTTTGCCATAAATAGTGGTTTGGGAATTTATCATTCACCTTATTTAAAATTCAGAAATATTAAAGGTATGGGGTTCTCTCATTATAGAAGTAATAGAATTCTAGCTATTACAGAGTTAGGGTAATTTAAATAGCTATAGAATGCATTATATCAATAAGTAGAACATCTGTATGAAATGTCCACCTGTTAATATACTACTCAGTGTACTTTACAATGAAATGGACTTAATCATTTTAAGGCATCTTCTAATGAAGCCTTATCGGGATTAACATTTTGAACACTAATACTTTCAGGCATTAAAACTTCCGCTTTAAATGAGATTGCATTGTCTTGTTTACCCTTGTTGATTAATAAGCAATCTGTTAACTGTTAGAGTGGCCCAATTGCGCCAGTGAAAGTAAATTAGTAATTCAGCTGTGTTTGTGGGTTTAATCATCATTTCTCTTGAAGGCTTTGAATAAAAAAAATTGCTTGCACACTATCCATAGGAAAATTAAAGATGTATTTTTAGATGTATATACTGATGTTTCGCTTCAGACTTTCAGCTTAGTATTATTGATCAAGCACATCTAACATCAAAATACTTCTTTGAGGTACACTATTTCTAAGTATAAATACCAAACTTTAAAGAAAAAGTGATATTAAAATCTGGAACTTGAATTCACTTTCTATAGAATGTTATTGATTAACTAATAGCATTCAGGAGGGCAGGTCCTGATTTTTATCAGTTAACACTTGTGAGCAGCTTTGAGAGGTGTGGTGGCTTTTTTTTGTTTTCTTGTTATGATTAACTGGAAGCTTAGAAGCAAATACCCAGTCTTCAAAAAAAAAAAAAAAAAAAAGAAAATCAAGATTGAAAGATAGTTCAGATTTTCTCATGGGGTCATGCACTTTCATCTGTAGCATCCCACAGAGAGAAACAGATGTTGGCAAGTTACAATTTAAATTATCTGGAAAGCTCCCATGTGTGGAGCACAGTTGCATTAAATTCAGGAGTAGCACAGACCTGTGATAATAGTCGAAATCTTGAACCATGCAATGCTGCAGAAGTATACGGTTCTGAAAGTGGGCCAAAGCAGTCATCCTCACATGCGTTTGTACCACTGATTCATAGATATTATTATTATTAAAATACATTATGAGTTAATAAAATCCCTATTTGATGTTGAATGGTGGTAGAGTGTGACTCTGGATAAAACCATGCTCAAAATCACCCCATACCATTAACTGCTTCCAGGAGGTAGATCTCTCTTTAGTTTTGTCATGTAGGGTGCATTATTTATACTGCTGTTCAATAAGATTCTCAGTGTAGTTACTTGGGTTTCTGGCATAGAACCAACATATCTTGTCTCCCATCAATATCCAGCAGTATTAGTGCTTAGCGATTGTCTCCCATCATGCAGTTCAAGTCAGCCTGCATTCTTGGTAGCAGTATGATGAAATAAATGATGCAGTGAATTAATAATCCTTAAGAAAGATACAGTTATCATAGTATTGCTACATTTAATTGAACATAGAACTACCCTGGAAATACTTTATGAAAACTTGTAAAGAACTTTATACTGAATTTTATCCTTCCTTAAGGCTTCTTCTCTGAAAGGGTACATATGACCCATAATTTCTATTGTTGTTTTCTGAAAATACATATATTCTTATTGCATGACTACATTTCACACACATATCCCAGATTTTTCCTAAGGAATTTCTGAATCCGATTACTGTCTGGGTAACTCATTTCAGATGTGTCTCAGTTTAATGCAAAAAAAGGAAGAATAAACCAGTCTACAGCATAAAACTTTCAATGTTAATAAGAGTTAGATATGTACAGCATTTGTTTTAAGAAGACTGAAAGTAGCTTTACTCCTGTAGTATTAAGATTATGACTGTTTATCTGGAGATAAAACTCTAAGCTTTGCCACTAAATATGGGAATTTATGGAAGAGCTGAAAAAAACTATTGCAAAACAGAGATTGGGCACCATTAAATATTAGATAATAGTAAATGTTTTAATCTCCACAGTATTCCACACTGACATCTGTTGTTTGTCTATCCTGCAGTCTTTATGCTGTGAGATCAAACAGAGACGTCGTGGGGTAGCCTCTGTGCTGCGATTATGCCAGCACCTCCTGGATGAGCAGGAGACCTGTAACTTAAATGCAGATCACCAGTCTATGCAGCTGATAATCGTAAACCTTGAGAGGAGGTGGGAAGCCATTGTCATGCAAGCTGTCCAGTGGCAGACTAGGCTACAGAAGAGATTGGAAAAAGACTCGGTGAGTGGTATTTGCTTTAAAAATGATCTCGTGGTTTCATTCTTCGCAAAACAAACTTTTTCACTGTGCTTTCTGCAGACTGAAGATGCTAGTCCTAGTCTTTACTGCCAACAGTTGAAGCTTTAGTTTTTCACAAAGCATCGTATTCTATGGACAAAACTGCTTACTGAGATAAAATCACAATATATACTTTCTGTTTGCTTGATATTTAATCTCATTACATCTGATCTTGTCAAATAATGAAAATAATCCTCTGTTGCCAAGTTGCTCAGTACCTAACAGAACTGGGCCCAGAGACATATTTCACTGATTGTAAATATATTTCAGAAAAATCATTTTCTGTGTAAGTAAGACTTGTTTTAATTAGCATCCCAGCAGTAGAAGTGTATTTCACATAGAATGCCATGGATATGTGATTAATATACAATTCTGTGTTATTTGAATGTAAGTAAAATGCATTAATTTGCTTTTATCTCAGGGAAATGATTCCTACAAGGCAAAATAGCACTCTGCTTAAACCATCCATTAAGTGGCATAAATTAGACAGATTTTCTACAGCATAAAACTACATTACAAAGCAGTACCTACATTTAAACAATAAATCATAGGGGGAACAAAATAATCCCTACTGTAAGATCATTGGCTGCAATGGATGAATTGGCTCAGCGTGTGTTGTGCTACTGTCATAATGCTGAAGTCTCTATACTGCAGCTACATTGACAGCAATGATAACTCTATGTAGTTCATATACTGAAGAACCTAGATGAAATCTGAGAATGTGACATATTTAGCTAACATTATTTTTTAAGTTTATATCAGGCAAATAAAAGGAAAATAATGGTTGACACATATATGCTCCCTAAAATTATCTAACAGTGAAATACTAGTTTTAACTTCTTTTTGCTACATTTCCTTTACAAAAACAACAGAAGCTGTATTTCTCTAGTGCCGTTAGGGTAGTGTGGTATGAAGATACACAAGACATTGTTCAGAAATGCTGTCAATTCCTAAATGAAAATAGTGTTAGTCTAAATAGGCCAAGAAATGGTGAGTTAGTGAGAAGGATGCTGTGAATGAGTGAACTATTTGAAGGTAGAAGTAATCTGTTGCTGTCCTACCTTTACCAAATGTTATAAAGTAGGAGTGCACCTTGCCCGTTTGTTTTATTGGCTGCTTTGCTTCAGGTATTGAGACAGAAATGGGACTTGAAGAAAGAATGGGTTTGAACAAGCTTTCAGAATGGGTCAAACAAGGTGTGTTGTATGAGGTAGCGCAGAAAGAAGACATCATAGAAAAGCAGATGGAGTGTCAATGCTGGTTTTGTAAGCATAGTAGTTTATTGATTGTCGTGGTTTAAGCCCTGTCGGCAAGTCAGCCATGCAGTTTCTACTCCCGCCCCCTCCCCCCCACCCCCAGAGGGATGGGGAGGAGAATAAAAAGAATGTAACTCCCACAGGTTGAGATAAGAACAGTCCAGTAACTAAGGTATAGCACAAATCACTGCTGCTACCAACAATAATAATGATAACAGAAATAACAAGGGAAGAGAATACAATACCACCCGCCAAAACGAGCCCAACCGAGCAGAGAGTGCCCTTCCGGGTAACTCCCAGTTACATCCCGGGCATGATGTGCTGTGGTATGGAATATCTCTTTGGCTAGTTTGGGTCAGGTGTCCTGTCCCTGCTTCCTCCTGGCTTCACCTCCTCCCTGGCAGAGCATGAGACTCACAAAGTCCTTGGTCAGACCAAACATCGGTGTTATCAGCTCTGTTCCCAGGCCGAAAGTCAAAAACACAGTGCTGCAGCAGCTACTAAGAAGGAGAAAAAATGACTGCTGCTGCTGAACCCAGGACATTGATAAAAGATTATTTTTCAGCCTTTACTTATACATCTATATGCAGAGAGGGAAATACTGATTAATGAGGAGTGCTGTTGAAAACGATCAAGAGCAGCTAGGAGCTTTTACTATACAACAAGCAGAAAAATGTCAAATCTTAATGATGGTAATGAAACTACTTTGGGGATGGGTTTGATGAAAGAGACAACAATGTATGCAGAGGAAGGCATAAAGTCCATATCCTGCTTGACATTACATATCACACTGTCTATAACTACCCAAAAGGAGGATGGAAAATGGAGGTGGCTGGTTTCTTCTCCCAAGTAACAACTGATAGAACAAGAGGTAATGGCCTCAAGCTGTGCAAGGGGAGGTTTAGATTGGATGTTATGATAAGTTTCTTCACTGAGAGGGTGATCAGTCATTGGAACAGGCTGCCCAGGGTGGTGGTGGAATCACCATCCCTGGAAGTATTCAAAAACCGTGCAGATCAGGCCCTTAGTGACATGGTTTAGTGACATGGCAGTGCTGGGATAAAGGTTGGACTTGATGATCTGAAAGGTCTTTTCCAACCCAGATGATTCCGTGATTCTGTGATTCCTGTCATAGAGGTAGTGAGAGCTGTAGATGTCACAACTGATGCAAATTACCAGAAGGAGAACAGTCATACTAACAGGTCATGAAGAAAAGCGGATGTATGAGGAGGACAGGACAAAAGTTCCATTTTGTCTGTATTTATTTCATATTAATAGACTCTAAGAAGGAGATCTCTAAAACACAGGCAGAAGAGCAGTGTTAGATGCAATGGAGTTTACTTGAGCTTCAGTCCAGACACTGGGCCTGCAGGTATCTGATTTATCTTATCCATCTACAAAGGAGAAATGGAAGCAGGTAAGGAAAAAGACTTGTTCGTGTCTAGTGAAAAGGATAGAAATGGGGTAAATATGAGACAGAGGAATAGAAAAAATTTGTAAAGAAACTATGACAGTAAAGTTTTTTAATTCTTTTGAGAAAGGCTGGTTATATTTTTGTGATAGGTCCATCTTCAAAACATTTTTGGTCACATTACTACTATATTACATCAATAGCTCTAGCAAATGGTTGATGGTATACAAAATGTTTAATGAGCTGACCAGTAGTAATAAAAACAATTGAGTTTTGGAGCTTCAAAACCAAGTGTGTGCAATATTAAACAAGCAAACTAAATATTAATTCTCAGAATCCTGAATTTTAGTTGCTAGAAGCTGAGTGTCTGTTGGATCTATAACTGCCCAACAGAGACTGAACTGAGTTTCTACTGTGTTTCTCTAAAAGGTAAAGTACCACAAAGATTATGAACTGACTTTTTCATTTACAAAACTTATAATTTTGTTGTAGTACATACATCTCTTTTACTGAACTTGGAACAGAAACAAGTTGTATTTGTGATAGCTTAGAGGTGCTGAACAGAGGTCTAAGTTACTGTAGTGAATGCGCGTTACCTTCTTTTGCATGTGGGCAGCTGCCGTGTGGAAGCTTTTGCTGTTTGTACCTGCAGTTACTCTAAATAAACAGCTATGAGCTAATAAGAGCATGTTGCTGCTCTTGAAACAGAAAGAAGTCTTGTGTTTCTGTTTGGGACTGCAGTTGATCAGGAGTTGAGGCATGGTGAGGGTATGGCACCTTGCTTGATGTGTGGATGTTTGGAACTTTACAAGGGGCATGCTGCTTTGTTCCCACTTTGCCTAATGTAGTCTGGAGTTATTTGCTGGGCTTAGTTGACTTTCACCAGGCAAGTGTATCATTCTGCTGAGAAATGGCAGCCGTTTAGAGCTACCATGATGCTCATCTAAATTTCACTGTGGGCTGTTTTGTTTTGGAACCTCTCAGCCTAGGCTTGTTTATAATAATAAGATCCTATAAAGTATGTCAGCATCTACAAGTTTCTCATGTTGATAAAGCTATCTGTATTCTCAGCATTTAAAGATGTCTCAGCCACTGCAGGATTCAGGTTTCTTTGTCTTCCCTTGCTTGAGTTGGCATGTCCTAAACTCCTTTTCATGCAGTTCCTGTGTAGTCATTTCTTGGGTAGGTACCAGAACTGTTTCTTCTTCTTCCCTATCTCTTTGTATTTGATGGTGTGCCAGTCCTGGCACACAAACAGTATCCCTTGGTAGCAAGTCTTTATTTGTAGTTGTCCACAGAATACTGTAATTTATGAAAACAAATGAGATGGTTTTATACCCTGGTGGCATCTGACTCATTCATGGCATCTGAGTTGCTGACAGCAAATAAGATAGCCCAAATGATTATATTGCCTCGTATAAGACAAGAGTCACTTGTGTCTTCTAATGTCATCTTAATTTGTGTTACTGGGATCTTCCTTTGTCCTATTTCTGCCCTTTTTATATTCAGTCACTTATCTGGGCACTTATAGCATTACAAAGCTATGCTGGAATTAGCCACAAAAGGCTTTTATGTTTCTTTTGAATTGTTTATCTTCATTGATGGTTTTCAATGTTTAATTTTGCTCAACTTTTGCAATAGTGGGCACCATAAGTTTACGAATAACAAGAAGATATTAATGTGTACAAGCACCTCAAGTCTGGCAAAATATGTCCTCCTTACAAACCAAAAGTTATATCTAGCTTGTGAAATTATCAATAAGAATCACTCCAGAAGGCTGAAATGTGCTTAGATTCAGTAGGTTAATCTAGCCATAAAGAAAGAAATATTCATACAATGGAAAAAACAATGACTTAAAAAAACAGTAGGACACTTTGTTACTGGAAGCAGTCCTAATCTGTTTTAGCAAAAGAGGTTTTTATTTCCTCCATCTGTTTTTTTTTTTTTGTGGTAAATTCTTTCCCCCCAGATTTATCATTCTATAGTTTGCTGATATAATGTTATATGTCACCTAAATTTTAGCTCAGAATTACACAGATGCCTTATAGTTTGCCTAACAAGACTCTTCTAGCAATCATCTTACAAGAAAAAGAAGCCTGTCTGGCAATTGCAACAGCAATAGCAACAATCCTTAGTCAACTAAATACAAAATTGCCATCTAAAATTCCTGCTCAACAGCTGGAGAAGCTTTAACTCGCTATGCACTTTCCTTTAGACAGTCTAATCGACTTGGAAGACTGAACAGTTCATAAAAGATTTGAAGCAGACTCAGTCATGGTCATGGCCATAAGTTTACAGCAGTTAAAGTGGGAATATATTCAATTGTTTTACACAATTTTTTTTTAATCTTTTGCTCAGCCACTGGTATAACCAGTGTCAGTTGTGTTTAGCCTCACTGGATTATTCCAGCTGCTAGAGATATTCACAGTTTGGGGATGTGCTGTCCAAGTCAGATATGCCTCTTTAGAAAGCTACAATGAGGTGACTGTGGGAATTCACTCTTCTGGGACCGTTCTACCAATACCATCATATGTAGAAGTGTTGTACAGCTGTGGCTAGGAGAGAGACAAAAGTGTGGTTTCTAATGGATTTTATGTCTTCAGTTGCAGTTCAATATTCCTGCCTTTTTGGTGACTGGTGAAACTGCTTTTTCTCCAGACTGCTCATTCATTGAATGAGAAGCATATCTGTTTTATGGAGCAGTCTCTTTTCTTATTCAATTATCCTAATTATTGAAGGGACAGTATTAATCATGCTTTTAAAATGGAGATTTTGAGCTAAGGAGATTTGAGCTAAAGTGCTGTAATTCTCACTTTGTCCTGAAAATATCTGAAATATTCATTTGCCTGATCAGTAAGTTCATTACTATGCTTATGAAAAAAAAGTATCTTTATTTCTCTTGTTCTCCTGAGTCATACCATGTGTACCCTGCGCTGTATGTCCAGCAAAACCCCCATTTGTATCAGCTTGAAAGTATGCTGCACATCCAGTCACATAATTGAAAATAATAAGGCCACAATAAATGGGAAGGCCTTGGGGTATAACACCCAAGGGATTCAATTGGTGTCGCTTTGCATCAATGTCCATGCATCATGGTAATTGAGGTAACATAACCAATTACCACATTTTAATTAGAGTTGTAAGGACTTGGGAAAATCTGCAATGGTGAGACAGCTCACTTTGAAAAAAAAAAAAAAAGGCACCTCTCTCTTTTCCACAGGCTTGTTTCTGAGAACTGGAAGAGCCTGCTTAAAGCTCTGTTTAGGATTTTTTCTAGCTTCCTCTGCATTTCATTCTTTATAATGCACTTTGAAAAACAAGTTGTTTAAAAATACTATGTTCCTTCTGATCTGGTATCTTTGTCCTTTTTCTCTATTTCTCTGTTTCTGTGATGCTGTCTGTAAAAGAAAACAGTTTGTAATAGCACTAGCCGTGGTGTCTCCTCTTCACTTCTCTATATTTAATTCACTGGCAATATTTTTTTAAGCGATGTGTGATGGGTTGACCCTGGCTGGATGCCAAGTGCCCACCAAAGCAGCTCTATTGCTGCCCTTCCTCAGCTGGACAGGGAAGAAAAAGTATACTGAAAGACTCGTGAGTTGAGATAAGGACAGAGAGATCACTCAGCAATTACTGTCACAGGCAAAACAGACACGACTTGGAGAAATCAGTTTAATTTATTGCAATCAAATCAGAGTAGGGTAATGAGAAATAAAACTAACTCTTAAAAAAACCTTTTCCTCACTCCTCCTTTCTTCCTAGGCTAAAGTTACCTCCCAGTTTTCCTTCCTTCTCCTCTCCAGAGATGCAGGGGGAGGGGGAATGGGGATTGTGATAATTCATCAAATACTGTATCTCTGCTGCTCCTTCCTCCTCAGTGGAAGGACTCTTCACACTCTTCCTCTGCGCCAGCGTGAGGTTCCTCCTGCAGCAGACAGTCCTCCAATGTGAGTCCTTCCCATGCTTCAGTGTGAGTCCTGATGGGGTCACAAGTCCTGCAGCAAACATGCTTCAGTGTGTGCTCCTTTCTCTATGGGGCCACAGGTCCTCTGCTGGACACAGAAGAGGCTTCTGAGCAGCTTCTCACAGAAGCCAGCCTGGTAGCCTCCCCTGCTACCTAAACCTTGCAACATATGCCCAATACATCATGGAATGACACTTGTTCTGGGCTTAAAGAGAAAAAAAAGAGCACAAACCCCTTCTGTCAGAGTAAAAAATGAAGTTGTCGTTACTTTTTAGATAGCTCCACTAAACAAAGCATTAGTTTCTAAAGTATTTTTATCACAAGCTATTATTTTGTAAGGTTAGATCTAGCTAAAAATCTTGCATAAAATTTAGAAGTACCTAACACAGAAAAGTACTGACTGATGATTAACTTAATTGGCTGAGGAGGTCACACTACATGTTGTAAAGTGCTGAACACCTATTATATGATCTAGCCATCACAAATAAATTATTTAATGATTCGTTTGAACCTTTACAAATTGTTTTTTCATTATCTGTCACAGGTAATTTTTGCTTTGGTATTAGACCTCTTCATATAACATATGACAGTACAATGTTGCTTGTATTTGTTTCTGTCATCTTGTTTTACTTATATTTCAATACTGAAGACTGCTCACTTTGGTCTTCCTTAAAATACGTATTTTTAAAGTGAATGGATAGTTAATTGTCGAGTCTGTGATGTGATGCACTATTCTCCTACTTGAGGTGTGTATGTTTTTGAGCTTCTGAGTTTCATTGCATGCCTGATTTGTGACATGGAATAATTATCTGTGGTATTTAAAATGAAGCTACATAAATGGCAAACATAGGCCTAGATTTTTTTCAGACTTTAACTGAAGATAGGAGACATGCCTCACGTTTGTACAAGAAATTATGTATTTCTCATCATTTTCTGGAGGACCAGCAACAGTTATGATGGCAGCCACCATGGCAGTATGCAGAGTCTGGATGATGTGGCAAAACTGAAGCTGATAAAATCCTTCTTGTTGTGCATATCTTGTTAAAAAAAATTGTAAAGCAATTGGAGTTCAATCAAAATTAAATAAGAATTCAGGTAAATATTGTGTTATATTCCTGAGGATATCTCTTGAGTGGTCACTGCAGTGGTAGGGTTTTAGAGTAAATAGAAAGAAAAAGGTAATACATTTAATACAGAGGACTTCATCCTCAGAGACTTCAAAACTTTCTGTCACAACTAGCTAACAGTATAAGATAACAATCCAAAGGTGAAATACTTCATGCAGTGTACCCAATCTGCTAAATTATTTAACTGTTTCACTCACTCTGACAGATGTAATGTCTTAGCATGACTTTTTAAAAATGATAGGAATCCCCAGGTTTATATTCAGACTCATAACCCCATCCAAACCAGAGTAAATTCCAGTCCTGTGAGAGAGCAAACACTCAGAAGTGGTCATGTGGGTTCACTGCCACCAAGTCAGACTTTTAGCTGCTGCTAGGATTTTAATCATGTTATGGACTATTTAGTTATTGGTTGGATTGGGCTAATGGTTAATCCAGACTCCAGAGACTATTTCATTATTTCATCATCTCTGTTAAACCATGGGAAGCCTGAACTCTTCCCATGAAGGGGGTGTAAAGGTACTTAATCCTAACTTTCTCTAGAGTCCCAGAAGATGACTTGGGAGTAGGCTAAATTGTTTAGGTTGGGAGAGCAAATGTACTCACTAATTCTACTTTGTTGCTCGTGTGACCTTTGTTATTTTCTGTTGATGAAAAAGGAGCACTGAATAGAAAGTCTTCACGTGCAGCACAGTTTCAGTGTGGACAATGCGAAGAACAGGCTTTGCTGTAGAGCCTCTTCCAGTGCAGTTTAGCTTTGCTCCATAAGGTGAACCACCTAGAGGAGAAAGGGTAGTTCAGCTTTCTCACTTTTTCAATCCTTTCCTCTGCATTGAAATTTCTAGACATACATTTCTGGCTAATGCTGGTGGGGTTGATTACATTTGAAATTTTAGTTTGGAAGATAATGAAACCTACAAGAACATTTCTTGTAGCTTGTTCTACCACAATCCTACAATAACAAGTTTCAATCACCATCAACCTCAGCTGGACTCATATACTTCTTTGAGATGCGTACTTCTCTTCTGTCACTCCTTGCTAATTCTGCAGACACGTTTAGTGTCTTTGCCTTCTCCAAAGTACCCAGCAAACTTTGTAACATGAGAAGTAAAAGTTACTTTTTTGCTGTTGGCATGAACACAGGAAGATAAATGAAATTACTTTAAAAGTAAAGAGTAATTTTAATGATAAAATCAATTGCTGCAATACTTAATTACTCTAAGCCCCCTTTGATTTTAATTTTTTTTTTTTCTTGATGAGGCACACAACATTTCTTTGCAGTATTTGAAATTCACTTGCTTTTTTTAGAAAACAGGTTTCTTTATGAGACTGGAAATGCATCATAATGGCTGATAATGGTTTTAAACAAAAAAGCTAAAAAAGCAAAATAAACTAAGCATAAAAGAAGTTTCTCAGTATTATTTTAAAACTAAACATGGTTGCTTGATCATGTGTAAGTACTGCCCACAGGTCATACTACAATGAAAAACCCACTTTGGATAGTCAAGGCAGAAAATATCGTGATCACAGTGTTACAAGACCTGGGTTCCTGGTGTTATAATTAGCTCAGAGCATAGTGTCTGAACTAGGTGTAAAATACCGCATCTGTAATAATGTTTTTTAGTAGCATCCTGTGAGCAGTCTGTTTCAGTGACTGGCAAGTCTTTAAGTCACAGATACTTCGATTTTTTTTCTCTATTATGTTTTATTGTATTAGAGGAAGAATTACATCAACTTGCTAGCTCAGTGCCACAAGGTTTTGTAGATACATCTACATATATATTTATATTTTATAAGGATTATAAATTCTTTGGATTTCTTCTCTATTCCTTTTCTGACTAATTCAGATTTTTGTCTGTTCAAATGTATAAATTCAGAGAGTGAAAAATTACATATTTTAAAGTTGCTTAAACGCTTTAAACTGTTCTATCTCAGCAACTTTCAAGGCTGTCAGTGGTGCTGTGTTACCCAATAAGAAGCTGCAAATCTTTTGTTTTAATGTTATGAAAAGCTGCTGCATTTATCCATGCAGCTCACAGATATTTCTGTTTCTCAGCTATCTACTGTCAACTGTGTTTCAGACTGGATCTGGTTTGGAGTTGAATGAGAGAATCTCATAGCTGGTAGCAAGTTGCTAATACTTCTCTGCTGATATGACTTTTTTAAGTGGGCGATCTTCACAAAACCTCAAGAGATTTCAAATGCCAGTGAGGCCTTCAAAAGTGCCAGTTTATCACATAGCTTTATAATTAAACATATAATCATGAAAACACCATCATATCTCTCATAGGTAATAGCATTTGACCCTCATTGGTGGTGTATCTAGCATTGTTAATTTCCTTGCATTAATAGCTAAAATTTATTTAGTAAATCAACTTACCACAATTTTTTAAAAACGCCAAATATTCCTGAAGTAATTAGAAAAATTCAGGTTTTGTGACAGCAGAATTCAATCCTATGGAATCTGTAAATGTGAGCTTTAGAACTTTATAATGAGAAAAGTCAACATCACAGTAACAGGTTTAGGGCTTTATAGCATGATGGCAAAAATTATACCAACAGTTTCTCAATCTATTAATCTTTTTTTCCATGCTACAAATTAAATAGTGGTTGGAACAGTGTGGGTAAAGCACTTTCCAAAGCTTTGATAAAAACACATTCCCTGGGCCTGAAACGTTCATTAAAACTGTAAGATGTGTAAAATATTCAAGTGAATTCTTAGGAATAATCGATTATAGTAGGAAAATATCTAATATTTAGGAATTGGAAATCTGGTACTTCCAATGCATGCTGATGATGAAAGAACTGTCAAACACCATTTATATGGGGGAAAAAAATCATACAAAAGAAAAAAAAATGGCTAGGTTTTTATTTTGAAGAACAGAGGTCTTATTTCAAAAGAACTCACTTCCTATTTAAGCACTTAAATATAGGGACAGATATTTAAAAGTGCTTAGCTGATTCTGACTTTCATTACCGTGCATTGTGTTCCAATTACAGGATGAAGTAAGTGTTTAATTTAGATGCCTAATATTCACTAATCATAAGATCATGACCGAGGTCAGCATTGTTTAAAAGATTAGAGTTAAGGGAAATGCAAAAGTCACAAACTTGTGATTTTTTAATTATTTTAATGACTGTTGCACTCTATCTCTAATGACCCCAGCTCTGCAAGGAGTGGTGTGTGAGTGTAATTGAATCTAATTTTCTGATGTTCTGTTTCAAGAGTTATCAAACAAAATAGTTTTTAGAAAGAGAGAAAGAAACCTTATTTTCTGACAGGTTGTACAGCAGTTATTTCCATCTTACATGGCTGTTCCATACTGGAAGATAAGGCACCAATCCTCTGGCCATTATGGAAATGTATTTGCAGGATCTTCAGTAAGTATATGCATAATCAGTGTTTCATTGTTCAATATTACAGGATGTTCAAGGAGCTGTATCCGCCATAAGCAGACAGAAATACAGTGAAAAACTATTTAAAAAATGCATGAAAATAAATAAGGTACAATTATTCACTCTTTTTCATAACACAAAAAGTAAAAGGTACCAAATGAAATTATAAGGCAGGAGATTTAAAATAATCAAAAGGGAATGTCAATTTCATACAGTGTATAATAAAAATTAAACTTGTTCCTACAGGATATTGTGGACAGCAAAAATACAAATTAGTTCAGGAAGTGATTAGACAAATTGATAAAGGAGACATCAGTTAATGTATATTGAATTCCAACTTTGTAGTCCCCACAGGCTGACTTCTCAAATTTGGGATGGCAGCTTCTATGCCATTCTATGTGTTTGAGGGTTTTTAACTTTTGCATAAACATTCACTACTGGCCACTGCAGGAGATGGACTCAGCTGACTGGCTGTTGATCTCACCCAAAGTTACAAATTTTTTTTGATAGCACATGAGCTTGCAGATTTGGAGGCCTACCTATACTTTATTTTTATGTACAGCAAAAAAGTTTTAAGGAATGCCTAAAGGGTTTTCATTGTATTTGGTTGGTTTTTTTTCTATTTTCAAAAACCAGGATGTGGCCATTTAGGTAATCTGTTCTCACCAGAAGAAAACTTTGAAAAATGTATCCACTTAACAATTTTTCAAGATATTTCTAGTATCTTTTTCTGTAAAATATACCAAAAAATATATAATACATACATTTACTTATTTCTTAAATATGTACATACATTTATGTCAGAGATACTATAATATGCATTAAATAACAAAATGTAAATTGTTAGCAACGATGATCTGAATTTCATTTCTCCTTACATGTAAGACATTTGTGTTATCGTTGTAGCTCTAATCCATATTCAGGTCTTCATGTTTGCTGTGCAGTAATATGTAAATTACCTAGCCAGCTGCATTAAGCAGTGTTTGTTTATTCTATTTCTTTTGGCATAGCATATAACTGAATTTCTGCCAAAAATGTGGCTGCTTCAGGGAACACTGTTTGGGTAGAAGGAAGTTTTGAAAGGAAACACACATCATAAGTCTTTACTCTGTGAAACAGTAAAATCAAAACAAACTTTCTGTTCATAAAAATATCTGTATTAATGTAAAATAATGGGCTTGTAAAATGCAGGGAGCAAGCTGAATCTTTTCAGAATGCTCTGTGTACATTGGCTTTGTAAACAAGAATACAATATTAAGAGGCAGGAATTTTTTCATACATGGCAAGGGTGACTAAAACTGGTGAAATGTGAAAATGGAAAGTTTAAGAGAAATTATTTTAAAATGGCATATTAATCTCCCCTAACACATAGCATTTAAATGCATTTAAATTTAGAAAAGCAGTGAAGTTTATGTGTTAAAAAAATTGCATTAATGATGCGTAGAGCTTCTACTTATTCTTGCAGTCCTTTCAGTCTTCCAGTCTGACACTTCCTTTTTTATCCAGCCAGCTAATTTCCCCTCTTTTGTGAGGAGTAACTGTTTTCACACAAGTGCTTACCCAGCAAGCTTCCTTATTGTTTCATGGTTAATTATCTTCTTGAGCTTCACCTTCTTGAGTGAAGAGAGAAAGACTGGGCCTCCCCACAGCTCTAATGAAAGCTAGGTTTTAGAGATGCACTGTGTGCGTAAATGCAGTGTCTGATCTCCCAACATAATAAATGAGTTCTTAAACTTTATGGAGTCACAGCTCATCCAGCAGGTTTACTGAACAATGCAGGAAGATGCTTTATTTTAAGAAATCTTTTTTTATTTTTATAAGGGGGGAGGGATATTGCTTCACTGTGAAACCAGATACCATAAACTGTTTCAAAATCTCTGCACGTTACACAAAAGGTGCATGTCAAACATTCAGATTCAGTACAAACCTGTGCTGATGCATGCAAGTCTTTGGGCTTTATACTTTAAAGTTGTATCTTAACTACACTTATACTAATAATGCTAACACTAGTAGCCCTTTGCCCCTCAGATATTATACCACTTTGTAAACTCTTCATACTTATTGGACTGTTTGTACCTCACCAGCACTGAAAATAGTCATTATGGATAGACTTAAATCTTCAGTTTATGTTCCAATTGTAACCCAAGTTTAAACTGTGTAACATTTAAAATAAACTCTCCTGTAACAGGAGAAAATTGAACAATAGCTTTAGTGGGTTTCTAATAATGAGGTACTCCCCATTTGTACTCAGCCAGACTAAGGTAGTCAAATATAAGCCTTTCACCAGAAGATAGAGCTGGCCATTACTTCATCTACTTCTAAGTGAATTTCTACAAAATATGTAATTTTTCAAGTGAATAAACCAAAATGTGCGTATAATAGTTGAGATATTGCACAGGTTCTATTAGATATACTAGATTAATCCTTTTTTTCAAGACAGCTCCAGGGCTGTGTTGGCATGCACTATGTACAGAGAAACTACAAACATCATCACTTATCAGTGATGAGGACAAGAAAAAAGTATGGAAGTTCAAGGATGTGATGATCTTAGTGAAAGAGCTCTGCCTAGTGACTTATACTTGGAGATAAGGCTGATGTTTCTGTTTTGCACATTTGAAAAGTAGCTCTTCTTAGATATAGGTTGTGTAATGGCAAGGAGCAGTTGCAAGTTTGCCGATGACACCAAGCTGTGTGGTTCGGTTGATACGCCAGAGGGAAGGGATGCCATCCAGAGGGACCTCGACACGCTTGTGAGGTGGGCTGATGCCAACCTGATGAAGTTTAACCATGCCAAGTGCAAGGTCCTACACCTGGGTCGGAGCAATCCCAGGCACAGCTACAGGTTGGGCAGAGAAGAGATTCAGAGCAGCCCTGCAGAGAAGGACTTGGGGGTGTTGGTCGATGAAAAAATGAACATGAGCCGGCTTCAGTGTGTGCTCGCAGCCCAGAAAGCCAACTGTATCCTGGGCTGCATCAAGAGGAGCGTGACCAGCAGGTCAAAGGAGGTGATCCTGCCCCTCTACTCTGCTCTCGTGAGACCTCACTTGGAGTATTGTGTGCAGTTCTGGTGTCCTCAACATAAAAAGGACATGGAACTGTTGGAACAAGTCCAGAGGAGGGCCACGAGGATGATCAGGGGACTGGAGCACCTCCCGTATGAAGATAGGCTGAGAAAGTTGGGGCTGTTCAGCCTGGAGAAGAGAAGGCTGCGTGGAGACCTCATAGCAGCCTTCCAGTATCTGAAGGGGGCCTACAAGGATGCTGGGGATGGGCTCTTCATCAGGGACTGTAGTGACAGGACAAGGGGTAACGGGTTCAAACTTAAACAGGGGAAGTTTAGATTGGATATAAGGAAGAAATTCTTTACTGAGAGGGTGGTGAGGCACTGGAATGGGTTGCCCAGGGAGGTTGTGAATGCTCCGTCCTTGGCAGTGTTCAAGACCAGGTTGGATGAGGCCTTGGGTGGCATGGTTTAGTGTGGGGTGTCCCTGCCCATGGCAGGGGGGTTGGAACTAGATGATCTTAAGGTCCTTTCCAACCCTAACTATTGTATGATTCTATGATTCTATTGTAGATTCAAGGTGCTTACCATTGTAATTTTGATTCCTTGCTAGGACAACTCTCTGCCACTTACTGACAACTGTGGTGTTTAACTTCACACTTGGAAATCCATAGGTTGGCAGACTCTGCAAGTACTATAAGCATGCAGTACTCTTCTAGCCTTTGACTTCACAATACTTGCTTGTTGACTCCACCCTAGTCAATATCCCGAATTTACAGATGATGAATCAATGACTTCAGGAAGCGCCTCAACTAAGATTACAAAGAAATTGTGTTGAAAATTTAAATAGGGAGAAAAAAAAGTCTGTTCTTTTTGATGACATGAATTAAGCTAAATTTGGTAGTCTCTCAACTGCTTCATGAGAAGAAACTGATGATAGAGCCAGATATTTTTCATGCAGTCGTGTTCTTCATAAATAATAAAGCCTCCCTTTCCAGTATACAGGAAGAATTTTTATTTAGAAATTTAAGCCTCTCTCCTCCAGATTTCAGTGAGAAAACTTTCTAGGTATCTTCTAAGGTCAAGCTCCCAAGGGCTGATGTCCTATTCTTTTGTACCTTACATCTATCTGTTTCTATGGTGATTCTCAGTCTTTAGTGTTTCTCACAAACACTTATTTCTGCTGAAACAAATCTCTTAAAAACTCTGTGATTTCAGGTGTCCTGATGTGCCTGTTATAGGCTGGAGATGCCTGTTGTGTCTACTGAGTCCATTCACAGTGTCCACTGAGTTGTTCTGGTTTAACTGAGAATACACCATGAAAGGAGTACCAGTTCCAATGTAAATTATACTAAATTGAAAGTATTCTTAACCAGTAAACAAACTTCTTAACTTGTACAAAGACAAAACAATAGTGGAAAGATATGAAAACAATTATGCCACTGTAGCTTTGCTAGTACAACTTTGTTCATCAGCATTTGAATGCAGAATGCAAATGATTTTCCATCAATACGGACATACAAGTGAAAAATTGTGCTGAAGTTCTGCTGTGTAGACAAGCAGTAGTTAAACCTGTTTAAGCATGCTTGGTTTCACAGATTTCCTGGGTTTGGTGGATTTTTTTTGTCTTAATGATAAAGACTGATCCTTGATTGAGTCAAATTCTGAGATTTGGCATGGAGGAACTCCCACCAACTTGCATGGGCATGTATCTGAGGTACAGTGCCAGGACTTGCTCTTTTTTGAACCAGGTGTTCATGGCAACATTTGCATTTGGGTAAAGCTAGGAATGTTTTTCTAAGTTTCATAAAGGGCTTGTGTTGGATTCTTGCACAAAGAAAATCATATATTCCTCTGAAGTAAAGGTGAGACTGAAATGACATTCAAGGGCAACAAATCCTGTCATGTAACCTCTTGACAGAATAAAAGAAAACTGCAAAACAGCAAAACCAACAGCCAGTAAAATATGCCATGTAGTCAGGTTTTATCATCACAAAAAGGGAAAAAAAAACCAAAACCAAACCAAACACACAACTTGGAATATAGGTCTGGGATTGTAAACAATATGACAATATGATTTGATATAAAAATGTTATAGATGTTTTTCTGCTCTCTGGTGGCATTCAGAGGTCTTCTTCAGTAAATAAGAACCAGAGATGTTAGAAAACCACATGAGGATATGGTGGCAAGAAAGCAGAGGCTAGAAAACGTATAATGGGCAGTGTGTTAGCAGTGATTCTGTGGGCACGGGACAGGTGCTAAACTTCTTGAGCCCCTGCTTTTGCCATGATCTGTGATAGTTCCCAAAGTTAGTTCCTGCAAGCCTTCTTCTAACACAGATTACCTTCTCTTCCAGCCTGGCTTGTCTGCACCAGCTGGTGAGTGGTGGAAAGGCTGGAGGCTTTCACTCTTTCTTTTGGTCATCTGGGGGCAGCTTACCAAGAACATTAAAGACCCTCATAGAACCCACGTGCAGGCACAACTGACCCCAGCGTATTACCTAGCATCATCAAATGATATTTAAATAGCAAAAGTATGGTTAGAGAATAGCCAATTTCTCTGACTTTTTAAACACTTCTACTTCACTAGTAGTAGGGAATAATAGCTTTCCTTTTAAAATGTCACTGCAATTATTTCATCTGTTGCTTAGAAGATGTGCCACAAGATGTTTATCATGATAAAGAAAATGATCAGTTTTAAAACCTGGATATGACAATCTCCTATACTCTAGACTTCAGTTTCTGAGCATTATGAAAGAACTTCAAACATCATCATAAAGACAGGGGGCTGAGCAGTGGTAAAGCCTCAGTTGTTACTATAAGACCCAGCCTGCATTGAGACCCTTGCAGGTGATGTCTGTGACTACAGAGCAGAGATGACATCACTGTCCTTCTTTCAGTACAGAAATCTGTACATACAACTGCCTATGTAGTACTCTGGCAATACCTGTAGGCATCCATAACGCCTAACAGAAAAGCACAAGTTCAGCATGAGCAGGATAGAGCATATTATATCATATATTTCAGTATATTCATACATGTTTTGTGTTATATACGTGTATTATATATTCATATATTATATATTATATGAATATATTAGATATATATTATACATGGATAATATATATTTGTATATTTCATGTATTTCAATATTATTTCATTGAGGGAGGCAGTAATAGTTGCAAAATAAAGCAAAAGAAAGTATGAACCACAGTTTTGGATCTTATTTTCTCAGGAAATAAATGTGCTGCCTTCTTTTAACTTTAATTATCTCAAATACGTATGTTCATGATAGTTTCATTAGTGATCTGTAATAAAGCATACTGCTTCCATACATTTTGAGACTGTGTTGCAATGTGCAAGTATGAGGCACATGGGATATTATGCATATGCTTACATATATTAAAACACTGCTGTTTGGAAATGGGGACATCTTGTTAGCTACAGTACAGGGAACCCCATTTGGAAGATGAGCTTAAGTAAAGCAGAGGTGAAATGAGTACTGTACACAAGTATTTCCCTCAGCAGAAGTACTTGGCATGCTTGCATTTTTCAAAAGACAAAATCATGTTTGTCTTCCTTGAATGTGCACACATTCCTGGAGATGGGGGATGGTTTTCTTCCTTTTTCTTTTTCTCCTGGCCCCTAAGTGCATTTGAGTTTGGATAATTTGTCCACAGCAACTGAAGGATATGTTGCAGAGGAGGGAGGAACAGAGTTTTTATTTATTATTGTAATGGCTCTTTTTTTCATGTTAATTCCTTTAAAAAAATATAATGGTACGTAGGGGTTACATTACAGGCCTGTTTCACCAACACAAAGTATCTGTACTGGAGTAGCACATGCAAATGAAGCCGAAACAGAGAATCATTGTTTAATATAATTTGCTGCAGAAAAAGAAAAACTATCCTTGTTTTAGTAAAGGAAACCAATTAAAAAATGTATTTTTAAGACTTTTATTTGAAGATGCATTGGGTTTGAGGAAATGTCTTTATTTGGCTTAATAATCTTCTTTCCTGCCATTAACATTTGCAGCAGATTAACTGTTTAACAGCAGCCCTGCAAGCATTTAAGTGCACACCTAACTTTGCTACATGAGTTATACCACTGAAACAGTAATACTGTCCTGAACAAAATAGTTCAAGTTTAAATTAGGAACAGCCAAACTCCTTAAAGCAGCATTTTCAAATACTTCGGAATTAATTCAACCTTTCACTCTTCTGAGTCTGTAATTTAATTGCTTCTTGGCTTAATTATATTTAAAACTTTTAATGCAATGGTAAATGCTTCCTAAGTCTTGTTTACCTAGTGATAATTTAAAAATAGGATTATGCATAAAGTTGTGCATCTTTTGTTCATATTGCATTGGTTTTTTCACTTGCTTGATCAAAACTATTACCCTTCTTTTACTGTGAACCGTGTGACTTTCAAGATCTGCTCTAGGTGTAGCAGCATTTAGTGACTACATTGATAAAGTCACTCTGACCTACTTTAAAGATCCCCATTTTAGAAAGATGACATATGCACACACGTGTATGTGCGTGTGTTTATACACTCTCACTCTTGCACATATAAAAAAGAAGTTTTTAAGTTCTGGGAAATTTAGTGCAGTCAGTTACACCAGCTGGTATACAAAGAATTTTTGCCAGACAGAATGGTACCTTTGCAGCATGTTTTGTCACAAGCTTCAGCAAAGCCAGAACTTACAAGTGAACATCCAGGGCTCACTCTATTCAAATCTGAAGCTCTGTAGCACACTCAAAGCTTCTCTTTAGTTGTAGTCTGTCTTAAATGTGGAGATCAGCATGTTTGTCTGTGACAGACCTCTTTCATATTGGAGCAATACCTTGAATGAGGCTAGGTAGAACATCCTTTGCAGTGTGTAAGGCTCTATAAGAAATCCACATTCATCATTAACTGAAAGAGGATGAAAAATGTGATGCAGCTCTCATGTGAATAAAGTTTTCCCAATTGGAAATAGCAATAGAAGATTTGTCTGCTTTGTGTAAATGATGCGTTGTGTAATACGATACAGTTCTTTGGATAAAAAAAAGTCACGCAGAAGAAACAACAGCATTTTTTTTCCCCAGTAATCTGAGCAATCAGTATTTAGTTCTAACACCAGCTGACACTTACAATGGTATACCTCCCATCCTCTGTATAACACCAAGTAAAGGATCAATCTGGGGAATTTGAAATATTATGTTGGCAAGACCTAATAATCTATTACTGTCCTGCCAATCCTAATCCTCCAGCAACCTACCTAGGCATTGGCCAGCCTGGTAAGGAGACCTCTAACATGGTAAAAATAGTTTGGAGATTCCTGTTTTTTACTTTGCTACTGCTGTCTGTGCAAACAGGCTGGAGTGATGCTGCCTTCCATTTTTGACTCCGGAGATTTATTCAGAAGTCTGTATGGTGCTGCTCTCTCCAGCAACTACCTCAGTGTCTAAAGTCTCTTTCTTGTTTGAGCTGCTTGCTGAATTTTGTAATAAGGGAATATATATATATACCCGTGCTAAAAATGCCAAATACAAAATGTTTGTGACTTAAGCCGAGTGGTTTGTTTCAAAGTTAAAACTTGGTCTGTACTTAGGAACAGCTGCCAATGTAGCCGATAATCGCTGAAGTTGTACTTCAAGTGAGATGATGCTTATAAAGTGAAAAAAAAAGTAGTAATTCACTAATATTAATTCAGTCAATTCCTTGGACAGAGAAAGCTATGCTGGTAAAATACCCATATCCACATAAGAGCCTTTGCAAGTATAGTTGTGACAATCACAAGGGTAAAAAAAAATAATAAAATCAAATGCTGAAATCCATCATAGCTTTGCTGCAAAATTTCTGAGTATATTCCAGGCCTCGGAAAAGCATGTGCATTTGAAGAACAAAAAAACAGGCTTTGAAGCGAGGAGCACTCAGTGAAGATGAATGGGCTGAGGTCACAACTCTACATGTTTTATTGTTTTAGTCCATCTGACTTGCAGAACAAACAAGGCAGCCAAGTGCTGATTTACAGGGGGAAGGTTATCTTCCTGACCAATAAGGACCAAATGTTTTGGTTTTGAGAAACAAAATCAGATTCTATGGAACATAAAATCCTTGGAACCTGCTGCTGATTTCCTGCCTTCAGGAATTTCTTTTTGCAGCTGGCAGCAACTTAAAACAATAAAAATGTGCAGTTTAGGAAGCTTTTCACAGTTATGTCTTCCTAATGCTAAGCACGACAGAGTCGTAAAACATGCCACAGAAAAAATAAGTAATTGTAGCTGATTTCTTGATTCATCTAACAGGTTTTCAAGCTAAATTAAATTATTGTCATTCTCTCGCATTTTACTTGTAGGATAGTTAAGGGTCAGCTACAGGTAGGTAACTGGGTGATGGCTGGACTTGATCTTGAAGGTCTTTTCCAACCTATTTTATTCTATGGCTCTATGAACTAATTACTAGCTAAGTACCAACCAGGAGTCATTATAATATATGGTAAACTGGCAAATCTAAATATGGATTTCTGAACTCTGCAATGCACAGAACTGCTCTGATAGCTGTACTTGTCTAGCAAACTGGTGTTTTCATGGGAAATTAGCATTTAAGGTATCACCAGCCAATATCCCTCAGGGGAAAAAAAAAAAAAAAATGGCAAAAGACTCTAATAAATTTACTCTATAAAGCTTTGGGGTGGGTAGATCCACAAACACACTCTAGCCTTCAACATTAGACTTCACAGATTCTCAAACTCCCGAAAGCCCCCTAACCTCCCAGGGAAGAAAAAATTCTTTGGCACAAATATTTCTGCCTATGATTATGTGCAATTTCTGAACACAGCTGCCGTAGTCAGGGACCTATCTTACATCTAAGCCAAATGAAGCATGAGGACACAGATTGATCTTACATGGAGAGTGCCTTGGTTTGTCAAATATAATAATCATATCACCCTGCTGTATGGTGGATAGCTACTCTGCCCAGTTTGGAGAAAATAAGTCAGATGAGTGTTTTAGCCATTGGTCTACTGGACATAAAGTGATGAGATAGCCTTGTGCTTTGCACAGAAACTGTGTACCTATATCCATAATTAGACACTGGAGCAGGGGTTTGGGCTTATCTGTTCCTATTGCCAGTCAAATGTGCTGAACAGTACACTGCAGGATAAAATTCCCCTCCTCTATCTCTGACCCCATTAATATTTAATTGTTTTATGCAAAATGAAACAGGAGACGCAGGTTTCTTTTCAGAACACCATATAGGTAGGGCTTCTCCTAAGAGAATGAGAACCTGGTTCATGTCATGAGCCCAGTGTCCCACACCAGAAATCAGTCCTCTAACTGTTGAGCTGACGGAGAACATCCCATGATTTCTCACGAAAGGGCTGAGCAGCTTTAGTTCCTACTTCAAAGAGAGAGTTCCTAGCTCAAAGCCAGAGATATATGCCTGCCCCTGCACAATTAACCTTGTCTGGGTCTTGACGAATCTAAGTAAGGAGCTAAGCTGTGTATAACTTCCCTTCTTTGGACTACAGCCTCATTTTATCTGCTTGTATTTCAGTAACTTCTTAAGTTTGTTGTGATTTAGATTCCTGTTTGGCATGTGATCAGTGCTGTATTTGAAAAACAAAACTTGTTCCAAGAAAGCTCAAGAGAGTGAGAGATCATAGTTGAAAGCTTTTTTTTGGAAAAAGTTCTTGTTTTTCTGGGTACAGTGATCATTGTTCAGCTGTTAGGATTATTTAAACTAAACAATTCTACATTAGTTAACAGTTCTATTACAAGACTTATTGTATAAGCAAAGGCTTCCCTAAAATGGAGGCCTCTCAATAAATGGAAAAATAAAGTAAAATTAATTTGTGCTCAGAGAACCAGCCTCAAAATCAGGGACCGCTTTTGTCTTATTTTGAGTAGTTTAAGGTGAGTCAGTACTCTTGGCCACTTGACACATCACATTTGAGTGAGTAAAGTTGTCAAGGTGTTCTTCCTCTCCCATGTGTGTTTCTAGAAGGATTAATTCTTGGTACTGTATGTTCTGAATCATAATAGCAAATATTACTGGAAAGTTACAAAAGTCTTAAACAAATCAAACTAATTTCAGCTCAATTATTTATCAGTTCTTCCTCAGAAAAAGGTGTCAGCACAGACAGTATTTGAAATTCATGTAGTATTTGATTAGACTGATTGATTGTTCTTATAGCTGAAGATATTAACACTCATTAGGTCTTACTTACTGGTCATTAGCGCTGCCTTTATTATCAAGTAAAGAATAAATATAAATTCAAATAAAAAGTCATCAAGTCTTGTGATTTCCAGTGTATTACATCTGTTGTTTTAAGATTCACAACACAAAAGTTTATTATAAACATTTTGAAAATCCTTTAATAAGTCCTTTATACCTTAACTCTTTTAAACTTAAGCAGGCTACAAGAGTTTCTCCTACATTCAATAATAAGCTGTTAATGATATCATTTTTACTAACACACTCATATGTGATTCTGCAGACTGGTTAACAATTGTTACATATGAAGTGACTAACCACAATTAATCTCTATTAAAAAAAAGCCAAATTTCTGTATTACATTTTGACAGAAAATTTAAAAAAAACTCCAACAACCTGGGAAGACTAAGAAATTATGCAAAATTTAATGTTTTATTTTAATTGATTATTTTAATTTCATACAAGACATAACAAAATGAAAAGCCTATTAGTGACCATTGTTCCAAAAATGCGCTTTACTCCTATTAATGTACTTATATAATTTCAGTGGAAGCACGTTCAAAGTGCAGCTGTAAATATTTTTTAAATTTTGACTTTGATTTTTTTTTTTTTTTTTTACAGGAGCCTCTGAATGTTATTGATGCCAGTGTGATGGATCTGAATGGTTCAAGTGAAGATGCACTAGAATGGGATGAAACTGACATAAGCAATAAACTGATCAGTATTCATGAAGACTTAAGTGATCCTGATCAGGAACTCAAGAAGGATGAGCTAAGACAGAAACCTTCTTCAGGAGAAAGTGGTTTTAACGATGTGAATGAAGATGAAAGTATTGGTGGTTGTGGAAGTCCTCTTTATTGTCCCAGCATTACTTCCCTTCCAAATCCTCACATCTATCAGGTCTACAGTCTTCATAATATTGAATTATCAGAAAAAAACCACATGCCTTTCTTGAAAAAAACATCTACACTCTCCAGTGTAACACAGTCTAACATTTTAAATGAAAGTCTTAGTAAAGACTCATCATTTTCATCTACCAAATCCCTGCCTGAGCTAATAGGGGGGAATACATTGGCAAAACCATATAGCTATATGTATCAGAGTGGAAACATAAGCAGGCACTCTGAGAGTGAGAGTGGGATAGTGAGTGAATGTGATACAGAAACTACAAATAATTCAGAGATTTTTTTGCTAAATGATATTGAAAGCACTCAGAGTAATCCTGAAATTGGGCATGCAGAAACTCGAGTGGATGATATAGTTGATGTGATAAAACAAAAAATACAGCAAGATGAAGACCATGCTAGTCTCTCAGATGATTTCCAGTTGTTACCTTCTGCATGTTGTGGAAGTGAAAATGATGAGGATTTGGACAGCATTACTATGTGTAACCGTGTTTGTCTAGAAGAATTGAAAGGAAAGCATGACGTGTTTACTTTTTATGATTACTCATATCTTCAAGGCTCCAAATTCAACTTACCAGTGCTAATGAAACAATCACAAATTGAAAAAACACATCCAGAGGGCAGTTTGTTTCAGGGCTTTTGTTTTGATAAAATACCTGGTAAATCTGAACATAAGCCTGGAGAGTCTCAACCAGATGGGTTTATTCATGACCATACTCTGGCAAGGGTCCCTGGAGAATCAGATCCCAATTCCTGTAAATCTGGAGAAACTGTAACAAAATTAACTGCTACAGAGAATACAAGACAGGTTTCAATTTTATCTCGTAGTTCTTCATTAGAATCTCTGTCTGTAGCAGGTGATTTGTTCAGCTCAGGTATTTTTAAAAGTGGAGATGGTCTTCAGCGAAGCACCTCATTGGAGAGCTGGCTGACTTCCTACAAAAGCAATGAAGATCTTTTTAGTCATCATGGCTCAGGTGACATAAGTGCAAGCAGTGACTCTGTTGGAGAGCTCAGCAAAAGGACACTAGATCTTTTGAATCGCTTGGAGAATATCCAGAGTCCTTTAGATCAAAAGATTAAGCGCAGCATCTCTGATATAACACTCCAAAGTGGCTCTCAAAAGATGTCTTTTACTGGACAGCTGTCTCTAGATATTGCATCCTCAATCAATGAAGACTCAGCAGCTTCTCTGACTGAACTCAGCAGCAGTGAGGATCTTTCTCTCTGCTCTGAAGACATTGTACTGCACAGAAATAAAATACCAGATTCAAATGCGTCATTTAGAAAACATCTTAATAGATCTGTAGCTGATGAGAGCGATGTCAATGTCAGCATGATTGTTAATGTCTCCTGTACTTCTGCTTGTACTGATGATGAAGATGACAGTGATTTGCTTTCAAGTTCCACCCTTACCTTAACTGAGGAAGAGCTAGGTATCAAAGATGAAGATGATGACTCTAGTATAGCAACTGATGAGGATATTTATGAAGAATGCAATTTAATTTCAGGACTTGATTATATAAAAAATGAACTCCAAACTTGGATTAGACCAAAATTTTCTTTGACAAGGGAGAAGAGAAAAAGTAACCTTGGTGATGAAATTCAGCGCAGTAAAGTTAGTAATGAGACATCAAAAGCCACAGATACATTAAGCATTGAAACACTATTGAATGGTTCAGTACAGAAAATACCAGAAAATAATGGCAATAGTAAGAACGTACCAAGTGATCATGAAAAAGGGACAAAGAGTCACCTGATGAAAGATATCTCTCAGGTTGTGAAGGATCAGCTTGTGGATGATATGGAAAATGGCAATGTTGAAAATACTCTTGGCAGTCAAAAGGAAAGTCTTGTTAGAACATCAGCAACTCCCAAAACTCATGCATCACTTGATGTCAGAGAAGCTGAAAATGAATGTTGTGTCTGTGAAGCTTTTACAGACAGTTCAGATGATTCACACATGGATGGAAAAGAGAATGTATTGTTGTCAGATGAATCCAGAAACCCTCTAAAAGAATGTCAAAGTCATCTTCAGCTTGATCACTCTGTTGCTTCCTCTCCTGCTAAAAAGCCTTGTCTTGAATCTTCCTCAGAAATGAATTGTGGAGACATAGAAGATGCAGCTTTACAAGCATCCTTACCTAATGGTCAACAACAAAAAATAAGCATTACTGAAAAATCTACTGATTGCTGTACAGCCTTGAAATCCAGTGAAGAAGAATGTGACTCCTCAGCCAACGGTCTTGCTTCATGCTGTAACTGTGAATCTGCTGCTTTTGATAAAAGAAACATGGAAGATGGCTCAGTACACAACTTTGTGAGGGAGATAATAGACATGGCATCAACAGCTCTGAAAAGTAAGTCACAACCAGAATGTGAGTCATCTGCTCCAGCTTCATTAGCACAGATCAAGGAAAAAGTGTTAGAACACTCTCACAGACCCATTCAGCTAAGAAAAGGGGACTTCTATTCTTATCTTTCACTTTCTTCTCATGATAGTGACTGTGGAGAGGTAATAAAATACATAGAGGAAAAGAGCAGCACTCCTGTGCCATTGGATTTCACAGATGAGAGGGAAAATATTGAATGCTTTTTTGAAGCCTGTCCTGAGGAAGAACGGGTTGAGCAGCAGCAATCTGTTTGTAATGGTACTCCTGAAGCACGAGTTCAGCAGCAGCAACAGCAACCTATTTCTAAGACTATTTCTGAAGCATCTCCAGAGTCAGTAGGTGAAGTGACTCAAGAATCATTAAGAGAAGTTAAAACTTCATCTGAAGGTAGGGATTTATCTTTCTTCTGTGATGATGAGAATGGTATAAACGTCCCTAATCCTTACAAACAAAGCGCATCAAATAATTTGAAAAATGCTGATGGTGATTTGTTGATTTCAGATGGGCAAACTGAAGGTTTGGAAAAGAATCCTCCAGGTCTTTGCACTGAAAAGAGTACTACAGGAAAATCACCTGGACCTGAAGATTCCAAAGGATGTGTTGCAGCTTCTGAGAAGGCTTCAGCTATAGAGTTTCAATTAAAGCCTGGCCATTCACAGAAAAAGGATGTTTTGCATCAGAACAGTAAAACTCTTGCTTGTGAAGAAAATCTCCTAAATCTTCATAAGGAAAGACATATAAATATGCACAGATAGAATGTAACCCTCTCCAGGCACGTACATTGTCCTAAAACCAGGTATGTACTCTACAAGTTGCACATTCTTTTTTTTTTTTTTTACACATTTTTTCCTTTTTTTTTTTTTTTTATTTTTGTAAAAATGAAAGGAAATGAATCGCCATTCACCACCTAGGGCTTCTGTTTGATGATAGTGCTATATTATTTGTTTTGATTACACTGTAATCCAAATTTACATGCCACTGGTCAACAAATGCAGTAAACACTAACTGCTTCTTGCCCTTTGGCTTTGCACTGACTGGAACTGGTCTCTTCTGGAACAAATCTGCTATCTTACAGAACTTGGGAATTCTTCAGAAGTAGTATTTCTATATCAGCCTTCTCTTCCCTCCTCAACTGAGCTGTGGAACCAGACACCAGCCCTACTCATTGATCCCCTTCTCCACAGTCAGCTGGCCTTATGAGGTGTTCAAAAGCACTTGATGAAACTGAACTTCTGGTTTTACAAGAATTTTGTGTGACTAGTGAGTTGGAGTTCTACAGTATTTCCAGACAAGCCATGAAGAATGGCTAAGCAGATTGTAAAATAAGTAGTGAGATAATAAGTAATCTCTTGATATCAGTTTACCATGACTTAAGTTCAATAAGCCATTAATAAGAAAAAAATTATTACAACACAGTGTTAGACCAAAAGTGGAGGTTACCAAAACAAGAAATCTTTGCAAATCATTAAAGATTATAATGTGAAGGTAATGTAGAATAAAGACCTGAATACCAAAGCAGGTGGAAACTGATAGCCGAGCAGCAGTACTGGAAGCTTTGGTTTTATTTTGTGATGAGCATTTTGAAACATAAGTAAGAGGATGCAACCTAAAGTGGAAAAGTGTATCTGATCTCTTCCGAAGTCTGAAAGTGATTCAGATCTGGAGTTTCTGACTTCACACAAATGTCCAACAATAACTGCACATTTAACAACAAAAGAAGATCTACAAAGCAACTTCTGAATAAGATCCTAACAAGCAGCACTGCTGCTTTGAGTCTCACTAGTTGTTGGTGACCCAAAAGCCAGCATAGCTGTGTAGAATGCTGTTAGTCTTTGGAAACACTCCTCCAGTAGACCAGAGAGAGCATGGCAACTCCAAATGCCACTCCAATTCCAAATGCTGCTGCTTGCCAGAAGCTATAGCAAGGAAATTTCCAATAAAACACAAGGCTAAGCACAGAACCAGGTTTTCCTGGGAGGTTCTGGAATCTCCGTCCTTGGAGATGTTCAAAATTCAAGTGGACGTGCCCTGAGTGATCTGATCTACCTTTGAAAATAGCCTTCCTTTGAGCAGAAGGTTTTACCAGATGATGTTCAATTTCCTTCTAACCTAGCTTCTGCTATGATTCCATGATGTTGCTAGGAGAAAAGACTGCTATTCATCACTGCCTGTGAAAACCACTAGTACTTTCCAATTGCAAACTATGTAGCTGTAGCAGAGGATCTGGGCCTATTTATATGTAATAGAGTGCTTTCTTTTGCATTTCCTGATTTTGCTATATTATATTACTGTGCTTTGGGCTTTTCTTTTGCACATATTGGTGGCTAACCCAGCATTCACACTTTCACATTTGTATAAATATGTCTAGCAAAGTCTTTAGGTTATGACAGCAACAGTGTACAACTTGCCACTATCTCTTTGAACATGTATCTATTTGAATAATTCATTATCTTGGAACCATCATAGCAAAGAGGATATTTCTTGAATGGCTCTGAAATAGGCTGTCATGACCTGTTGATTACCAATTAGGTTAATACTTGGACACATCCAAACAACTGGAGTAGCCATGGAAATCAATTGGCAATTACAAAACTCATAGATGATATTACATATTCTGGAATTACGTTACAAGGATAATTTGTATATGGAGGACTATTCGGAAATTGAGATGACAAAAGTTTGAGGTTGATAAGTGGTCAATATGTAAATGTAAGTTTTTCTTTAATTACTATTTTATTACTTTTCTCATTTTTCCACTCATTTTTATAACATTAATTTGAGGAAGAATGCTTACTATAGTGACTGTGATTTTATTCTTCTTCTCGTTCTTTCATTAATGAAGATAATAATACGTCTTTTCAATTCATTAGTACTTTTCCTCTGAGGATCTCAAAATACCGTATAAAATTTCACTCAGTCTTTAAAACTTCATAGTTCCTTACTAGTAGCCAGCTAGGTTTTTCCTAAGACTGGGATATGACAATATGCAGTTGATGTAAGGACTAAGATTGGACATAGAGGATGAAGGTAGTAGTAAATCCCCCCCGATGCAATAAAATGTAATGCAGAGTCTGTAGGTAACAATTTAGTAGGTTTGTGTTACAGCGATTTTTTTCTCCCAGGAGCTGACAAAAATTTTTAAGGTAACAAAGCCCTTCAAACTACATCCCAGTTTTTACATTTAGGAGGATACACTGGTTCTTAACTGATGCGTATAGCATTGCTTCCATGGAAATTATGTACTGTATTATTCCAAGTAGTAAAGCCCTAGGATACATATAGTTTATCTCTGGCACATCAAAAAATGAAAATATGAGCTGCTACATTTGGTATCACTAAAGTCTGAGCTCCCTTCCCCCATTCAGAAGCTTGATGCTTTAACTTCATCTCTCATGCTATGGGGAATGAATTACAGAAGCAATCTATCCTAATTTGTTAACTTATTCAAATAACAGTTATTATACTTAACTATGCTAAAGATTATCTTTTTGGTGGCAGATTGTTTATTTTTTGATGAGGCTAATTACTGATTTTCCAAAGGTAATTTACATTTATTACTAATACATCTTTTAAAATGTGACAGATAAATGTTGTTCCCATAAGTGTATTATGAAAAAAGTTACTATTTAAAAACACATTATTTAATTTGAAAGATAAATGGCAAACACCATTATTTTTCCTGTAGCACCTGTGCTGTAAGCTCATTTAAATGTGTAATTCCATGTGTAGCTGAAATACTTAGAGAAAAATAATCTATAGTATATGTGTACCTTAAAAGCATACTGTGAATTCAAAGTTGAAAAAGGCATAGTTTCAAATGTACTTTGATTTTTATACTGTTTTACTATTTACCTTGGCTGTACAGAAGAATAAACAATAGGGAAGAAAATATTTTTTGCCAAATGTTACAATCCTTTTATTTATCAGTGTGCTACAAAAAATTACTATTATGGGAAAATAGTAACAATTCTATAAGCAGGCTTAAAAATATCTCTGTCAGTATTGACTAGTCCCTGATATGAGCCAACATCCAGTTCTTCAATAGAAGTTCTCATAGTTCTCATAGAAGTTCTTCTCAGAAGTTCTATGCTGATTTTATTCTCAAGTAGGGGACAGCTTGAAAGAACTGTCTTTCTGTATATGAGATCATGCAGTTTTCTGCTGTCACTGTGACCCATGACTCACCAGTGGAATGGGAATTTTTAGTCCCATATTCAATATGCATAGAGATCAATACATTAAGAAGGTTTATTTGATGTGTCCAAAGACTTTTCTAGAGGATACATTAGAATTCTGTATGTAATCTGTTAATTCTTACAAATGAGATCAAAAGCTATTTCCTTTTGTGAAGAATTTGTAATTTAAACTTATGTTGTAACAATTTAGGGAAACAATTATCAGACATAAGAAAACTACATTGGTTTCATCTGACAGTGCTGCAATGTTAGCCAGAATATCCTGCCACTTACTATAACCAGGAGAAACACAGGACTGGTACTCAGAAAGCCTGACTGTTATTTCCTCCTCAGCAATAGATTTTTTTATGACTTATTCGTTCCTTTCCTTAGTTTCTTTAATAAAGAATAATGAGAATAATGACCAATGAGACATTTGAAGCATGACTTGTTCACTGAAAAGTGTTTTGAGATCCACAGCTAAAAGATGATACATAAATGCAAAGGACTGTTAGTTAATTATTCATTACAGGAAAAATAATATACAGGTTTACACAACAATTTACTTTTAGCAACTGGAACTACAAGAATAATCTCTTTGCTTACCCTTTCTTTTCCTAGAGGTTTTTATAGGGCGATAAGTGCTGTAATGTTCCTTCATAGAGTTTGAAACAGTCTGACTTTTTAGCTCCTTACAGTAGCTGACTTTAAAAAAAAAATAAATAGAATAAGCAGCTAATCTTTTATTGCCTGTGAATTACATAATTTTTGAAAAACTTGACATAATCCATCAGTGAGACTTTTCTTATTATAGATACGTGAAACTTGTGCCAGAGTTGTAGAAACTTTTTGATACAATCTTCCCCTTTACTCTAATCAGTTCTTCATTAATTTCTAAACAAAGCATTGAGCTTTTCACTATTTTCATGTAAGTATGTTTCTTCTATAAATGAGGGACAGGGTCAGTTTCAGCAAATAAGATCAAAGCAAAAGGTAACTGGATAGATCCAGATATTCCTGCTTAATTTGGAAGGCACATAATGCATGTCTAGAGTGCCTCCTAGGAAATGCCTAAGAGATGTACTTTGCACTAATCTTTGAGCTGTATTCTGACAGTTATTTCTTCATAATCCCCATCATAAGCCTGTGCTCTTTGATGAATAGTTTAACTCTAAACTCCGAGCTGGGTAGTTCTACAGTATGAAAATTTAACTCATTGATGGTACTACAAGTCTTTCAATAGCTATTTACAATTTTAAAATACAATGAAGACACTGACAATCCTATTCACGGAACACTTCTGTGATTCTGTGATTCCTCTCCTTTGAAATCTCTCATTCTGTATGTTTACATAAATATTAAAATAAGTGATGGGTAGATCTTTTTGTTAGTTGGCTTTTGAAAATTCCTATGTTTTCATAGATCAGTGCACTTTTGAGTGTGCTAAAGGTAAGTTTGCAGGTAAGGATGAGGACAGCATCCAGGGAAAAGGTCAGATTTGATGAATTCTCTTGTTTCTTTAGAAGTGAAGTCTTTACAAAAGTCAATGAGCTTTCTACATCAATACAATTTTTTACAGTAACTTGTACCTCAGGCTGTTAAAAGTCATTGTTTGCCTACTGTATGCTTCTGCATTAAAGGCTCTGGCATGTGATCATTTAATGAGTATCTATGGTTGTTCTGCAAGAGCTATGTTTTGCAAATAAAACTTCATTTTCTGTAACCTACTATTACTTTTTTGTTTCCTTTTAGAATCTTGGCTGCAATTCAGGTGCAGGTTCATCCTGTAAACCCTGGGATGACCTCCAATTCCATTGTATCACTGCCTTTCATTACACTGACTCCCAAGATAAATTTTCTTTCCAAATGTGATTTGTCCATGTTGGCTTTGTGATCAGGCTGCATATGCTAGTCCTGTTTCAGTGATCATTTTGTATTGTAGCAAGGCCATTTGCTTTCATGTGGATTCCTCTCCCAAGCTACCTCTAATGACCTCCCCTTCCTAAATTGCTTGCCTCTGTACTACTTATCACTGATTCTGTTCTCTGAAGTTTTGAAGATCTACAGAATTCATGATTAGTCTGGTTCATTTTTTCACAGCTGTACCTGCCAGTACTCTTCTATTTTATGTATCTAATTTAATATTTATGTGTATAATGCATAAGTTTATTGAAAATATTTTACTTTTAAAGTGACAATTTTGTTGGATTGCAGTAAAAAGAAGTCATTAGCCCTCCTGATTCAATACATCTAAAAATTAGGTAATTAAAATAAATGGCATTTTATTTATTTAATTTTAAAATTTAATCTATGCAACACTTCAAGAACAACTACATGGTGTTGTATATTAGGAACTGTTGACATTCTACTGAATTAAGTACAACATTTTGGTTTTTTATGCTTCTTGAGGTGGTAATTAGAAGAAAAATTTTTTAAAAATGTGTGCCTTGCTGTATTTCTTAAACCATTTATTAAAAAGCTGCTTTCACAGTAAAATTTTGTTGGCTTGAAAGGAGGAAATAGCAAGGTTAAGATGTGTGAATAATTTCTGTATATATGTATAACCAAGTGCAAACATTGATGTATAATGACAGTATAAAATGCTTTCATGTTTGTGATGTCCAGTGATGTGGAAAATATAAGCCTTAAAACCATTAGATTGCATGGTAATTAGAATTGGCATAATAAACATAGTTCATTGGGGAAAGAAAAAAGAACAACTGGTGATCTGTTTTACCTGTGTAGCAAGAATAGAAAGTTTTATCAAAGTACAGAACTATATGTTTTTGTTTGCAAATATTCCCTATATATATGTGATTCCATAACTAGTGGAGATTTGTATTACCTGGCTCATAGGTAAAGAATTTATTCATTAAAGATTCTGCACATCTTTTGGGCCAAAGAGACACAAGTATTAAGTAGTTTAGTACACTGCCAATTGCAGTGGTGGCACACTCTTATAGCAGATCTTTTCTTGGTTTTTTTCAGTACGAGTTTGTTGTCTGATTCTTAAAATTTCATTTATTTACATAATTATATTGAGTAAGCTTTATATGTGTTAATGCAGATACTTTTTCAATTGGCCGTTTCAATGACTGAGACTGTGCATTTTAAATGTTTTTGTCTTGTTCTTGAAGTATATTGGGTAGCCAAAACAAGCCCAATGCCTTTATAACCTTTCTCTGCAAACATGGCATTCATCAGCTAAAAGCACTATTGGGAATGGATGTCAGGAAAGTTAAAAGGCAAGGAATGCTTTCCCATGCCACCTTTAATCATTATTTTCACAATTATATGAATGTTTTCACAAAAAGCCTCAACATCCTACTTCCTTTAGAAAATGTGCAACAGTTTGAGGAATGATACTGATCAGATAATATATTCATTCAACATGGAAGGAACAGGTATTGCAAAAAAGCCTCATGTTTTCTAAATCATTAAAAGCTTCTTATTTCTACAAGAGGCAAATTATCTCTCAATTTAAGTTTCCACTGCATAGCCTTGGGTAGGCTATGATGTGGGTAGGGCAGCAGAAACAACTCTTAGCTTAAAGAAAAGTGTAAATAAGAAGCAGCAATTAAGAGAGCCTTTTGAATCTATAAAGTTCTGCTCTCGCATATGTTGTATCATGTACACAGTAGAGTAACCTGTAATTACATAAAAAGTGTAACTATATAGCCAAAGATCACTTTAATGTATCTTAAATATTTTTAAAGATATATAAAATAATTTGGAATATAAATCCTAATTTTAGTAAGAAAATATCTTACTTACCGTAAATAACAGTGAAAATTATGCTAATTTATAAATTATTTGAACGTTATTTTTAAAATTGTCTTGACATGGGAACTGAATTTAGAATCATTCTTTCTTTCCCCTTAGCTTTTTCTAGTTTATGTTGCATTTTTTGAACTTACTTTGACTATAGTCATACCTTACACTATGACAACAGGAAATCTAATAAGTCAAAGGCTTTGCAGATCTGTCACCTCACCCAACAGACTGTGCAGAACTCCATCAATTACTTGTACCATTCTATTAGGCTTTTTGCCACAAATTCACTTTTTCCTGAGGGAAAATAACAGTACTTGTCAAATCAATAAACCACATATTCATCATACACTATCTGGAATATTATATAGTCACAGCTCAAATTTCTATGGTTCCTTCCTAAAAGATGCTGAACATTTTAATTTAACTAGTGTTTCCAAATCTATATTATTTGGTCTCATGAAATAAAGTCATCATGACTGTGATGCAAAACCCATCATTATCAGCTATTCCTTTTTTTTGCATGGTCAGTAGCTTTACCCTCTTTTATTTTTCTTCTTAGAATATACTGGAGTTTATTGTCAATAAAAGTTGATTTCTAAAGGAAATCTCTGATATATACTTACGGATTTGTTAATGTTTTAGTGTAAGTCGTGAGCTTATGCCCAAATTTTGCCTAGAACATCCAATAAGTCCTATTGCTAACTCCCTAAAGGAAATTATTGGCAAAGTATAAAATTAACATTGATGTACCAATGTTACTCTTAAGATCAGCCCATATGTAGATTCCTGCATAGATCCTGTTCCCTGCTGATGAAATTCTGTTGTGGTGTAGAAGCATGCTGCAAGCTTTCTGCAGCATTTATTTCCACCTAAAGTTCCATAGTCTGCTTTTTATTCCACACACTCCCTAGCTCATGCTTGAACATCTGCAATGTGTGAGGTGGCCATTTGGCAGCAATGACCCTGACATGTGGATCTCCCTTTCCTGTCTGCTTCACATTCCTTCCACAGAAAGCCAGAGCTCTCCAGCTGTAAGCGAAGGGAATGTACACTGATGTTGGTGGTAAAACACATGCCTACGACTACAATTTTAAAGGTGTTTTGTGATCAGCATAGATTTATATATGGATAGTCTTGTAAACCATGTCCCCAGTATTTCTCAATGGTTTGTCTTTTTCCCAAGGTAAGTTGAAGACTTTGAATGGAACAGTGGCTCTGCACCTTTGTTACAGTAAGAGAAATGCAGGTTCCTGTTTGTTTCACAGTAAACTCAAATAAATATGGTTTTAAGCTAAAAGAGGGGAAATTCAGGCTGGATGTGAGGAAAAAATCTTTACAGTGAGGGTGGTAAATTACTGGCACAGGTTGCCCAAAAAGGAGGTAGATGCACCATCCTTGGAGACATTTAAGGCCAAGCTGGACATGGTTCTGGGCAACTTGATCTAGATGAAGATGTCCCTGCTCATTGCAGGGGGTTGTATACTAGATGGCTTTTGAAAATACCTTCCAATCCATACTGTTCTGTGATTTTATGAAAGAATCACTGTCAGTTAGACAGCATCTCAACCTTCCTCCTTGGTGACAGGATCCACAGATGACATAGCCTCCCACATCACATAATTTAGAATTTTATTTCAATTTTCCCTGTGTTGAGGAAAACAAACTGTTTTGACTAAAACATACCTGGTAAAAGGGCTGCTTTACGGGAGGGGTGGAGGGGACTTGGAGACACCAGTAACAATGTAAAGGTTCTTGTGCTGCAGTGCACAGAAAAGGGGTTATTAATGTTTAGGCCTGACCATAACAATACGTGGCTCAAGAGGATTAACGGGGTTGACAAGTTCTTAGCCAAGTCAATATCCTTCACTGACAAGTTTCTACAAACTTATTCCTAATATTAGCATCACTTTGAGGGGGATTTCAGCCAACAAATGATGTCTGATCTGTTGCCTTTAGTGCTGTACTTCCAATTTGTCAGACTCGCCTTGTCTCTTACACCTTTTCTACCAACCTGAATCACTTTTATTTTTCATGTAACTATTGTTTGCCCAGTAAATACATGCTCATCATTGATTTTAGAAATGTTTCTAAGGACTAGACTATAAATGAACTTGGCAGCACATAATTCTGTGCACTGAATGAATTCTAAGTGCCTCGATGCTATAAAAAATGGAATTTCTTAAGCAGTATCAAGTAGTATTACTTTATTTCTGGGAAGTGGGGAAATAACTAAGTTAAAAGTGAAGTTAGAATTGTATAACTCAGTAATGTAGTGTACAAATATTACTGTGATATTGTAGTTCTTGTCAAACTAATTCTTAAAAATTACAAGAAGTACAGAATTACATCATGCTTAAAATGAAGTGATATGGTATGAAAAGAACAGACAAGTAAATGTTTTTACCTCTCCTTATGTTGAGCTCACGTCTCTGTGGCTCTGGGTTTGCAAATGGAAGTGAAAATAATTTTAAAAATGTGCAATCTTTTAAAGATTTTTCTCTTGTAATTACTGTGAGGATGTTTTAAACGCAGCAAGGATCCAGTTGTAGCATTTTCTAAAGGAACATTAGGAGAGTGACAGGGAAAGGGAAACATATTTGACAAGATTTCAAGCAATAGTAGAAAAACACGAGCCATTCTTGATACACTTCATTTACAGAATGAAAAATTCGGACTCTACAAGAACTGATGCTGAGAATCAACCACCTACCCCAAATCTATCCATTTTTTTCAGGAGGAGATAAATGCTATAGGAAATTACATGCCCTCAGGCAAGATGGCACGGCAGTTTCTGATACAGGCTAATGTGCATATATACCTGAATCTCTGATCTGTAGCTCATGAATCCAAAGCCTGATCCCAGAATTGTCTTTAGAGGGTGTGGGTTTTGTTGTTTCTTCATAATGAACAGGACCAAATTTGAGATGAGAAACATTTGCCTCTAACAAGCTTGAAAATGAAGTTGTAGCAAGCAAATCTTAAATAATATACAATGGTAAAAAAAAAAAAGAAACCCACAAAAAAAGGAAAAGAAAACAAAAAAGCAATCTTTCTGTAAACCCTGGTGGTACCTGTCAGCATTTTAATCAAGAATATTCTAAGCTGTGTGGGATTATGAGTTATATTGACTGATCATTATTTATCCTGACATACTGATGCCAGACAGAACTATGCCTCTCTGTAGTTTTTGCTTTACTTACCTCTAAATAAGGCCATTCAAAGTGCTGAAAAGATTATGAAAATATCTTTTCAATGGTTAAAATTGTGGCATGAATCAAAAAAAAAACCCCACCCCAACCCAACAGCTCTGCTGGGTTGCTGAGCGTCTGTGCCAGCCCAGCTCATCAGTGATGCTTTTGGCCATATTTTGTGGAGGCAAAGTCCTTCAAAATCTTTTCATGCATTTAGACCTCTATTTTGTGCTATTAATATGACTACTAAGGAAAGCTTCCTCTGTAAGGGGAGTTTGCTTTAAACGAGAATATAAATGTTTCTCAAATCAGTTACTCTTCATTTTACATATTCCATCTCTCATCCTCTGGTCTTCCAAGCTGCAGTTCTCCACTTGTACTTCTTTCAGCAACGAAATGAAGGGTTTGCAACTTATGTTTGTAACACACAATTTACAGGTAACATTTTGAAAAGTGGGCAAGCAGAACAGAAGGAGCTTGGAGTGAAGAAAAGGTGGCTGATAGATGCATAATGCTGCAGCTGTGCCAGCTAGGCTGGAGGGCAGGTTCAGATCTACAAATGCCAGGCTGGCTGATTACTGAAAAAGAAGAGAGAAGCAGAGAAGGAGGTGGAGCTTCAAGGATGGTTGATGGGATCTAGCTGTGGTTAAAATATTTGTAGAATGATGGGAACAGAAACTGTATTAAAACAGATATATATCTCTATTGCTAGACTTGTTATTGCAAACTGTAAAGTGATGATATTCATGAATACTCATTTTTCTGAATCTGCCGTTCACTATGCCAAGCATATCAATCAGATGTACCATTGTCAGTTAATTAACATCTGATTGCATTAAACATAGGGTGTTGAAGAGGAGGTTTTTTTCTTGGAGGGGGAGGGGTATCTATGTGTGAGTTCTTTGGAGGAGGAGGGATGTGTTCTTAATAATTATCATCAATTGTGAGTGAAGTCAAATTTTAATCTGTGTGTACATATTTCTGTGCCACTAACCACTCTTATAGCCACAGCAAAAGTGGAAGACAAATGTAGTAAGTGTGTCAGCACCTTAGCCACATATCCTGCACACTGGACTTTCATAAGTAGAACAACATCCAGAAATATAAAGGTCACAATATTAGGCAAGTGTAGAAGTAAGATATGTGAGACAGAGAAAAGAGAAGAGAAAAAGAGAGTAAAAGAGAAGAAGGAAAAAAAAAAGCAGAAAGAAAAAAAAAAGAGAGGATAAAAAGATTAATAAAATGGGAAAAGGAAGGGGAAAAGGAAGGAGAAAGGGGAGGAGAGGGGAGGGGAGGGGAAGGGAGGGGAGAGAAGAGAAGGAAAGGAGAAAGAGAAGGAAAGGAGAAAGAGAAGAAAGGAAAGGAAAGGAAAGGAAAGGAAAGGAAAGGAAAGGAAAGGAAAGGAAAGGAAAGGAAAGGAAAGGAAAGGAAAGGAAAGGAAAGGAAAGGAAAGGAAAGGAAAGGAAAGGAAAGGAAAGGAAAGGAGAAAACAAAAAGGAAAAGGGGGAAGTGAGGAAGGAATTGAGGAAGGAATGCAGGAAGGGGGAGAGGGAAAGTTGAGTTATGCCTAGAGCATATATCTATAACTATTTGATAGCATTTTGTAATAAAACAGACATGATAATATTCAAAATAACGAATGGTTTGGTTAAGACAAATCTGCCTTTCTTCTTCTCCCAGACACATAATACCAAGTCACTCATGGAAATGGATTTGTAGTGAATTTAGACATGATGGAAGGAGGTACTGTACTCCTTTCCATGATATATAATTAATCTGTGGAATTTCATTTCTACAAGAAATTACCGAGTCAAATTGCTTAGTGAGATTGTAAAGGAGTCTAAATATGGAAGAGTCAGCTGTACCAAGCAGGTTAGCTCAAACTAATGGCAGTGGAGAACAAACTTCATTCTCCATGGTGAAAGCTGTTGTCCACTGAAAGAACAGGTGAAATTTCCCAAACCTGAAGAAAAATGGCCAAAGCAAGATGGAAGATTTCTGCCTTTCTCTGAGGCAATCAGAAATGGGCCTCTGAAAGACATGAGACACAAAAAGCATTGAAAATGCCCATATTTCTTTACTTTCCTCTTCATTCCCCTGTTGAGAATGAAGATGTGGTGTCAGAAACAAATTATTTCAACTACTTGACAAGCTATTGTGCTGCAGGATAAGAAATTATCTTAAATATGATTTTATGGATAACTAGCCAGCTTTCCATATGCCATATGTAACATATACATGGTTACCTAGAAGAAGTTAACTGTGATAAATTATATTTTGATAAAGAAAACACACATATTTCAGGCCAGTTGGGTAACAATATTTCAGAATAACCCTTCCTTAATCATATACTTTGATGGAGGAATGCTGATAAGCACATCAGCACAAGTCAATTCTTTCCGCAAGGACTGACATCTTAAACTGCTCTACACAATGAATCACCTTGTCAAATAAAGTGCAAAATGGAAAACGTGTTTTCAAACTCATCTGATATAATGACATTTACAACAACATGTTTGAGGTGATAAACCGACAATAATAATTATATTTCTCTGAGACTTCCATTGTACTTTGAAAGTTTTATGCAATCATATGCTTTTTTCTTTTTTTTTTTCCCAAGAAAATTTTATACCAGGACTTTTACTTTATGGATCTTTGAAACAAACGAGGAGGGAAACTACATTTTGCATACAACTGGAATTCTTAATTTTAGCATTTTCTTAGAAGAAACTGTATAGTTTCAATTACAAGACAACTTATATTACCCTCATACAAAGATTCAGGTGGTTCTTTTAGAATATGATATACATTAAAATTATTTATTAGGTTTTTCAATGTGATGAATAATATTTATCTTTCCTGATCCTTATCATAACAGTAAACACACTAATGAAGTATCTCTGAGTATATGTCTTAAGCTTAGTAAAACTAAAAAGATTACGTGAAGAAAGTTCCTGTTGATCTTAGAAATGTACATTCTAAAAATAATATTTTATCATATGCTTATGAAGTTTGTGAAAGGTTATAAAAGAAAGCAGCTCCAGGAACATCCTTCCAGTCACTCTTGCCACTACCAGATCAATGTTGTCGGCTTGCCCTGTCTCACCTACTACAGCTGGCATCTCTGAACAGAGGCTGAGATCATCAAAAAAGGTCTGCAGCTGAACCCTGGCATCTGTGAACAGGGGCTGAGATTTCATCCAGCTCTCCTAAAAAGAAGGTTTGACATGACATTTTTAGAGGTATTAGAACTGCAGTTATTTAGTATCTGCAACAAACACATCTAGATCTGGTGCTGTAGAAAAATGGGCCTCTGGAGAAAAGCTTGACTTTCAGCACTGAATATGTGTGTTGAGCTGGAAAACAAAGGCTTAAGAATGTGGGATAAACTTCCCAGACACTCTGGTGAACAGCAGCTGACAGTCTTTAATAGCAAAGAATGAAAAGACAGATCAGGTGCTTGGAAAGTAGAATTTGATAAGTGATGCATATGAGCCAGCACATGGAGAAAAAAGGATTTGGTGAGGCTTCTGCACAACTGAGAAAAATATTTTTCCATGTAGGTGTGGGCTACCAACAGGATTAGCATAATGGCTACAGTTATATACTTGAATCTAAAACGTAACAAGTAAATATATCATCTTTACAACATTATTTGCAGAAACATTAGTTTGGATAAAAATGTCCTTTACTTATGTTTCATTACCAATGGGACCTCATAATAAAATGTTTAAGTGAGCATCTCATTTAAGTTATTTTCCCCAATGCTGCTTCTTTTGTTATTTTTGCCTTGCACTAAAGGTAACAATAGAGTAGGTTTTGGAAGAGTGTTTGTTATTAAAAGCAAAATACAAACAGCAACCCACCAACACTTCCTCTCTACTCCTACTCACAAATAGACACATGAAACAATTCTCATCAGCCAAATTTTAAAAAACAAGCAAACTTTCACAGTATACATAAGATACAGTGGTATATTGTATAACAATATATAATATGTATGTAATAGTATACATAATAGTTCTTAAATTTATGCCCATCCACATTTAAAACCAGGTCTGAAGTCCTTAAACTTAATTTCATTGTGATGTTAGTGAGCAGAAGCCAAGCTGTTCCTACACAAGGATCCATAAATAGTGGTTCTGAAAAGAGAGCTCTTGCTATTTCGTTTACTAGTAATGCCTGTGCCATAGAACAGGCTACAGATTCTCATTGTCTGTTTTGCTTATCAGGAAATTCTGTTCTCAGCACAGAGGACAAGATTGGAATGAAAGGGGGGAAAGATCCCTAAGTATTTCTTCCTTTGCAGTGTTGGATAGTGGAGTTGGATAGTTTGCCTAGTATTCACTAGGGCAAAGCAGTGTCTACATAAAAAAGTAAGTGGTGATACAAGTGTGGGAAACTGAATGAGACTAGGAAGTAGTCACTTAAAAAGGCAATATTGTTATGTAAAAAAATGTCACAATGGTCCCATAAATAGCCAGTCTTTATGCAAGTTAATTTTCCATGATACAGATGGAAACCAGGAGCAACTAATATGAACTCATTAAAGTGCTAATAGTGCTCATTAAAGTGGGATGAATCTGCCTATGGAATCAGAGGCTCAGCACTTCTTTGAAGTGTCACAAATGACTGAAAAAAGTTACACCACCTTTCCTTAGCCCAAATCCATAAACATGTTTATATACTGTATGCTCAAAACAGGCATAGTTATTTCTCCGTGCCATAGCAGTTTCATCCAGACTGTATTTCATCACATGCACCTACTTTTGGTTAAGTAGCAATCTGGCATTTTAAACATGGTAAATTTGTTATTGTACTGTGTATTACTTAATACTTCTATCCTGGGCTGGTTTTTTTTCATGATCTTATTCTGGGTATAGAAATCTGTTACAAGGTCCAGTCAGAAGTAGAAGGTTTTAAACATAATTTATTTCATAACCAAATCTTTATATTTTGCTGTTGTAAATATCTTTGGAAAAAACAAATAATATTTGTTTTGAATTTGAGTACTGAATTCGATAACAAAATGCACACTTAAAAGAAATACAAATGCCCCTGTTCTAAAGAAATTCTACCAGTTTAATAGTACATTGATGAGCTATATTTTAAAAATTGCATTGCAATTTGTGATTATTGCTGCCAGCACAAGATATTGCAGAACTTATATGCTTTTTACAATTAAAGTTGCTAAATGCACAGTGTCACAGGATATGACAACTTGCCCTTTAGCTCTGGCTAAGGACAGAGACTTGCTTATTTGCAGCATACCATGTGTACTAGAATATAAACATGAAAAAAAGGAAGCAATGATGGGAAAAGACCTTTAAATGGATCATTCAGATAAGCCTCCTAGATTAAGTGATGGAATATTGCCTGGGTTTGAATTCCTGGCCACTTCTGTGAGACTAAGTTTTTAATATTTTTAAAACAAAAATGGAATAGGTATTGCACTATTAATTTATTTTACAATCTATGAGTTAAGAGTATTTACATAAGGCTTAGTTTTTATTAGTGTAAAAACAAAAGCTTTAATACTTTTGCATGTTTAATGCTCTGCCTTTCTAATGCTCATATGTTCAGGGCAGCTGAATAATTTAGTTATTCCAAAAACAGTGCACTTACTTTTACTGTCCAAACCAGTACCAGCCTTTTTGCTCTCACCATAGGTAGACAAATCGTACTTTTGCATAGAAGAGGAAACTCTTCTGCCCCTCCCTTTCTGAAGTCACAGAAAGCTGATCATAAACACACTGGAGAAAGCGTAAAGAAAATTGTGTCTCAAAAACGGTACTAGTATGGGGGCTCCACAGCAATAGCAGAAAAATGACTGTCTTTGCTCAGACTGAAACAACCTCGAATTTTCTTAAAATCAAGTCAAATAAGGCCAATATCCAAGTTCTGAGATTGCCCAGAGGAAAAGGTTTGTCAGACTATAATCTTTGTGGAAAAGTTGTTCCTTGACCTTTTTTGCCACTGTATGTCTACTGCAGCACAGGGAGGTCAAAAGTGCACTAGTTGTTAGCACCAAAGATGAAGCTTAACCAGACACTGAGAGCAATGATTGTCAAATGGCTCCATTTGCAAGACAAGAAGTGTATCCTTAGCAAAGCAAGGGAAATGAAAGAGATTATTTTCTAAGGGTCACATTTGTTCTTCCTTTCTGACCTCTCTCAAGATTGCAAAAGAAATGGTAAGTTTTCTATAGGAAAGAGGTGTACAAAGAAAATGGTACTGTGCTTTCCTCCTCTCTCTCTGCTAGTCTTCCAGCCACAGTTAAACTCTGTTCTGCCTTTCTTTCTCTTTCATAAAAGCTTAGTGAAAGTGTGATAATTGAATAATTAAATTAAAAGGACAGTTTCAAGTTCCCATAATTTTACATTTTATAGCCCTTCCTAGAACCTAGAAATGAGTTTGAGTGATTGTTTAGAGCTTTTGTTTCTTGTCCTCCTTCCCCCTGTTTCTGTCATTAGTACCTATATGGTGGCAGCACCTAGAGCCTTAGCCATGGGTCTGTGAGGTACTGGAAGTAAATGAGCTGTTTCTGTTTTGCATTTCCCACACCCCTCTGTTTTTTACTGGCTATAGCTAGAAATGAACTTATCTGATATTCCATTCAAGATGTCAGAATGTTTCAGGGAACACGTGGATTGCAAAACCATCCTTATTCCATCCTTTGGTTGACAGGCCCAACTCCAAGGTACAAATATGAAATCTTGCACGAAGAGAGACTCTTAATAGGTACTCAAAGTTTTGAAGATACTGCAGTGATAGTATAGCAATTTATGTATCTTACCTGATTTTAAACTACTTTGCTTCACTTAGAAGCAGGCAAAACACTTCCAGAAGCTATTCTATCTCTAGTATGTTGAGGTTTTGAATTTGAAATAGAAACCAAATTTTTGACTATCACGGGAGTTTTTAGGTTATCCTATATTGATAAGATGATTTATTTGTCACTCAAAATGATGGGCCTTTTTTTTTTGTAAGTAGTGAATATGAAACTCATCACTTCCCAACTCTTTGACAGGATGGTGGATAAATAAAAGGGTTATTATGAGGCACAGTGTGAAGTAGTTACAGATTTTTGTACTTCTCTACTATGACCTAAAAATCAAGTTTGACCTAATTTTTCAAGATCAAGGAGGAGGGAAAAGAGAAACTCTATGCAGAAGTAGCTTGGAAATATGTTTCAAAGCAATTGACTGAAACTGTGGGATAAAACCCCCTAAGTTACCACCAAAAAATAGTTATTGATCACATTTTTGAATATCCCTACCTTGACAGAGTAATTAACAACTCAGATGTCACTTGATAAACACCCCCATAGTGGGAAGCTCAAATGTTATGCAAAAATTTTTGTAAGTAAGGCGGTAGGATATAAGGGTAAGAGAAAAAAATCTGACAGTAACAGGGTACATTGTTTAGATTCAAATGGGATTTCATGTACCTTTGCAAAGCTCACTATCTAGCAATGTATTCTGTGATTATTTTTCTTATGACTTTAATTTATGTTTTAATGTCAGTCATCAATGTTTGTTTAACACGTGGAAAAGTTCTATTTAAATATTCCTTCAAGCTACTTGGCTAAACTTGCTATCCATTGGGTGCCTCAGAGGACAAATTATTGAAATCTAAGCAGATTAATACCTCATGCTTATTCCCATAGCTAATGCACAATTTTGCAGTTGGAATGAGTTTTAAGCCAAAACTTTAAGCGATGGAAAATTTTGCATGCCTTATAAAGTAAATGGATTAAAGTTGCCTTTTCAGTTTGGGAGGAGCCCTTAATGTGGGAGGCATGGGCACATTGAGCACCTTTTCAATAACTAAAACTCAAGCAGACAGCTCCCTAGTTAAAGGGATAGCCCAGTGTGCTGGTTTTGGCTGGGATAGTGTTAATCTTCTTCATGGTAGCTTCATGAGGCTGTGTTTTGGATTTGTGCTGGAACCACTGTTGATAATTCAGGGATACTTACTGCTGAGCAGGACCTTTTCTGCTCCTCACACTGCCCTGCCAATGAGTAGACTTGGGGTGCACAAAGAGTTGTGAGGGGACACAGCCAGGACAGGTGAGCCCAGCTGACCAAAGGGATATTCCATACCATATGGTGTCCTGCTCAACATGTAAATCTGGGGGAAGAAGAAGGAGGCATGGGGGGATGTTCAGAGTGATGATGTTTGACTTCCCAAGTAACATTACGCATGATGGAGTCCTGCTACCTGGAGATGGCTGAACACCTGTCTGCAGATGGGAAGTAGTGAATTAATTCTTGTTTTGACTTGCTTGTGCATGTGGCTTTTGCTTTATTTATTAAACTGTCTTTATCTCAACCTATGAGTTTTCTCACTTTTACCCTCCCGGTTCTCTCCCCCATCCCACTGGGGGGAAGTGAGCAAGTGGATGTGTAGTGCTTAGTTGCTGGCTGGGGTTAAACCACAACACCTAGGAATGGAGAAGACCTTTAAAGAGATTTCATCTTGATCTTGAATATCTTCATATCAGGTAATGATCTTCTGAAGTGAAAAAAAACCATCATCTTTGATGGGACAAAACTGTCACTAGTTTATTCCAATGTCTGGGCTGCTTTTTGGAAACTTTCTTCTAATATATTTTATCTTCTATGAACAAGAATCTTCATCAAAAAGACACTGATGACAGTTATTACGTATAAAATATTTTATAGCTAAGATACAACATCTTTCTGTCTAGTTTAATCAAAGATACTAAATGGATGTTAAAAGTCTTCAGTCCTGAATGTGCCACATTTCCTTGATTCTATTAACCCTTGCTCTATATAACAATTATGCCCTACTTCTTTCTGGCAACAGCAGCTATTTGTTTCACTGCTTACAATTCATATTAAAAGCTCTTAAGTTATGGCATTTGATACTAAAGCTGATGAAAGACCACACTTTTTTCCCCCTTGCCCTAGATAGGTATCTTCTCAGAAGTTTTAGATTTTCACAGTACACCCCAGATGTCTTAAAAGCCCCTTACGTATATTCTTTCATTGCACTTCGAGGAAACAAGGGGGGAAATGACAAACTAATCCATTCTTACAAAACCAAGATCTGCATAGAAAAATACCTCTGCAGTACTGCCACAGGCACTGTTGGTTCCCTCACCACTCACTGCAGCCCTAAAAGCAAAAAATAACATTGTGATCTAGTGCAAATAACTTAATGTAGGTCTTAAAATTTAGGGATCTCAATCCATATCTGAATCCTGAAACAAAAGAGTTGTTTTTAGGAAATTCTTATTAGTCCCTATTTAAAACACAGCTTTCAAATTAGGCCATGTAGATTGAATTTGGGCTTGTAAACCTGAAATACCTAATTTAGGTGCCCAAAGTCATTAAATCTGATGATCTGAATGCTTTCTAGAGCTGTCACAAAACTTTTAAGTATCAAGGGCAATATTAAATATAGCTTTCCACAGAAAAAATAGTTCATAGCCCTATCTCTCCTGTTCTCTCTCTCTTTTTCCACACTTTTTAACCCAAAGATCATGCTTCAATTTAGCAATGGCATATTAAGCAAAACTCAACATGTAGCTGAACAGTACTGTAATATAAAGTGACCGTTGTGATATGAACTCTGCTTACAGCAATGAGCACAAAATACAAAATAGTTGGGGTTTTGTTTGGTTTGGTGTTTTTGTTTTTTTTTTTGTCTCTCCTCCCTTAAATCTTCTGCAAAGCACATTTTATAGAGCAGGCATGACCTGGCTCATTGTGCTTAGCATCTTTCATAAACTCAACAGAGCTGTGGAGAACAAGTGCAAAAAACCATGCCTCTGCCTTGATGTATCAGAAAGAAACAACAATGCCACAGTGATTGACCTGAGCATTATGAATGTATGTTATGGACCAGAGCCAGGCTGTGTGTTAGGTTAATTACCTCAGAAAGAGTTGAGTGACAAATAGCAATCATTAATGTAATAGAACAAAAGTTATGTGAAATGTATCAAACCTAATGAAGATCCTACTGCATTTATTTCCTTGTGCTTGTTAAATCTTTCAAGATCCAGATGCTCTCCCAATAATTAATTGCATAACTTACCACACTTGTCTGATTTGACTTTCAATTATTTGCTTTGGAGAAAGGAAATACTCCAGTTTGTTTGGGTTTTGAAGTGCAACAGTAGTTTTTCAAATACAGAGGTTACAACTTACATTATCTTTTAATTCTACATTACTTTCTAGAAAGTAATTCATTCCACAGTTGGCCATTCTGGACCCAGGAGGGCTACTGATGGAATGACTGGCATGCAATAGGCTAGAACTGAAGTATTTGCCCAAGTAATATAGACTTCATGCAAAGAACATACTCCTACAGAAATAAAAGCATAATATGATATTAGGAATGAAACTAATAAGGTCTGCTCATTATGAAAGATAATAATAGTAAGTGACTTTGATACAATATATAATGTCCTGACTACACATAATCAAACTGTGTGTTTATAACCATTTACATATGGCCTATACTTACAGGAAAGGCTAAGAAAACGGAAAGAACATGCGTTGTCTGCATAGATACAGGTGTCATTCAAATTTCTGAGTCACCACTTGATACCAAGTGATGATGCTGTAGTTAAAACATGCTTAGAGCTAACTTAAATACTCAAGGTGTTTTTGTTTCAAATTCAGTAGTGGATAAAATTTCAGCTTTAAAATCCAGCAAAAATGTCTGCTTCCATTGCACTCCTAATGCAAAAGGCTGAGGTTTTTAAACCAGGTCTTTTGTACTACATCCCCATACAGCTCAGTAAGCGTCTTAACTGGTGCAAGCCTATGCTCACAGTCTCTGTCTTTGTGAATATTTAATAATTCAACAGGAAGGAGTAACAAGGATTTCCCTTCCAAAAGCTTTGCAGACTTCTGGCTATAGCAGTAGACAAACAGTTAAAAATTAAGGTTGAAATCTCTCAAGGCAGAATAACTTGGACTGCCTCCCATATTTGGGGAATGCTCTTATCACAAAAATATTGAAGATAGAATGTTATTTTCTTTTGAAAAAAGACCAGTCACTACAATGGCTGTTGAGTCTTCAGGGAAAGAAGTGGTTTCCCAACATATCATAAAACATCTTCAGATTATCAGGATAGTGTATAAAAAACTCTCCCTTATTTTGGGAAGACTTTATTTGAAAGGTATTTCCTCAGTTCTGTGGCCAGGTTATTAGCTGATATATTGCTGACTTTTTCTTCGAAATTCTGAATGTGTTGCCTGTCACTGTGATAATTCTTTCATTGTAACTTTACCAAAATTGATACCTACATATTATATCCATATGAAATAAACTATTTTGGGTGGACAAGTAAAACAAATAATTGTTTCCTTTTCTAGTAAAGTGGCAGTGAGATTTGGTTTGGGTTGTTTGATTTGGTGTGGTGGTGTTGACTTTTTTAAATTAATTACTTGTTCTGACAAGTGCTAAGAGAATGCAATCTGTCTGTTTAGAATATTCAGGAAACACTCTATAAAAGATTTTTAGATTGTTTTGAAATTCCTATCCAGAGCACAAGCTCATATGCAATGGTACAGTATCACAGTGTCCAAGAAAACCCACTGCACATGGAAAGATCTTGCAGCTTAAAGAAACCATCAGAAGTTAATAATTTGATTAAGCTGGTGGCCTGCCTAGATATGAAAGCTTCTCATGGAATTTCTATATAAATTCCATATTCTCAGTACCAGAAGAATAATATATACTTCACTGCAGTTAGGCCTCTTTAAATGAAGGGGAAGTAAAGCACAAAAAAACTGGCATTGGAGAATGAATACATTAAGCAGTTGTACTGAATCTATATGAGGTAAGCACTGACAGAACAGCTATAAACAACCTTCAGTAATAAGAAGAGAGTTTTACGTTAATGTTTCTTGGCCTGCTTTTGAGGAAGGCTATGTCAATGATCCTAATGGCAGATTTAGTCTCTGCTCTTGTAAATCACTCTGGCTGTAAATAAGAATCTGTCTATGTGGATGTCTTCTCTAGACTGGGACCACTAAGTGTTGTATTTTTGCTGGAAAGACTATGAGACACTTCAAATTGTAAATGTGAATACATTTGGATACCAATCAGGCAGTTCTACCACCAGCAAAGTTCTCACTGACTTGAAGGGAGTTTTGTCTGTATAGGGAACAGGATTAGCCACTCGCAGTTATTTCCTCAGAGCAAATATTAGTGGAATGAGACATGACGCATTTCTTCTGAATTTAACATTATTTGCTCAAATTAGTTTCCTCCTATTTGTAATTTTCACATCTATATAAACTGTTTGTGTTATCACATACACCTGAAGTCCATTGACTTGAGGATCTTCATTCTGCCTTTAAATCTACATCATACAAAGCAGACGTTGGCTTCTGAACTATCTTGACACTATTTCACAGATTTTTTTATCATGTTATTAATTTATCATTAATGAGAATAGCCCACATCAGAACAGTTTTGTGGCACAGCTACGGAGAACCACGTGCCAACAATACTCTATGTTCAGTTGGTGGGAAGCTCCACAGGTTCTGTAAACTAGTGCATTTACAAATGATAGGTGTAGCTCTGCTTCCTAGCTGATGTATTACAAAAGACAATGAAACAAATGAAAAGAACTAGTATCTTCCTTGGTAGTCTTAATCAACAGAGCCCTTTTTTAGATTGAGGAAATTAAAGCCATGATAGAAAATATCTGGTAAGACAGGTTAACAGCTACTGTATTTGAGTCTTGTGTAGATATTCAGTGGACTGAACTAATACCATAGGAAAGAAGAGTTTTGAACTCCAGCAATAATCTTCATTTCATAAATATATGAGGAATTTAGAGTTAATTCCATGGCTTTTATTCAAAACTAGAAAGGACAGAATAAGCATTGCAGAGGTCTCCAATCTGAATGCTAGTTTTGCTCTTAAAAACAGTCAATTTATTCAGTGAACTGGACAAGTAGTAATGGGTAAAATTGGACAATTGCCACTAATTCTGCTATGTAGATCAAGAGAGGATTTCAGCCTCCAAATTACCTTTCAAAACTACTACTTTAACATGAGAACAAAAGATTTGATTCATGCTATGCTTTGAGAAGAGTAGGTAGTGGGAAAGCTGTAGAAATTAGGAAGCAAAAGTTTTTGAATGTCTTGAATATGCACTGGCTTTCCTACACTATGGCGTATGTCTACATGCACACTCAAAACATGACTGGCAAACTAAAAATTAGCAGAAAACTTTAATGAGTGGTTGCTGTGCACCAGACTCCAATGCTGTAGTATTTATTCTTGCCTATCCACCAAACTCCCATGCTTAGCTTACTATATCAAAGATGTTTCCTAAAGCAAAATTAAGTGAAATTAAATGAAAATACTGCATTATGTGTACAGGATGAAGAATAACTTCCCTGTAAATCCCTCTCTCTTTAAGAGGTTTTTCAGTATCTGCCAGAAATGCTTATAACAAATCCCTGCTTGTTTCCTTTCCAGGCTTTCTGAAAATCTTAGTTGGAGGCCCTCTGATTTCACAGGAGAAAAGCTGTTCTCTGAGAGGAGGCCCAGAAAGAATATTAGAGCTTTGCATCATCTTGCTGCAGCAGATGCAATGTATATAATTGTGTAATAAGGTTTACTCAGTTTCATCATTTCTTTTGTTGATTTTCTAATACCATTAATTCTAGAGTCCTTTTTCTTTTCTCCATGTAGAAAAAAAATAAAATTACATCATTCAAACATTGTTCTTGTGGTGCTAGGCCATAAATTTCTGTTGGAATTTCAAAAGAAGCTGTGTAAACATCAGCCACAATTATTGGAAATATTTCCCTATACTAAAATTGCTTAAAATAGTCAGTTTTCAGATGCTTTGTACAAGAGTTAGACTAACTTGCATGAGATGCCTGTCTTGGCATAATCTAGCAAATGCTATTTGCTGAAGAGTTTTGTGAGAAAAGCAAGCTGTTGCTAAAAAAGCCAACACTTACTCTGATTTAAAATATATATGTTTATTGATTCCCTTTTGGTTGTGGCAAGAATATTCCACTCTTGACATCAAGAGACTAATGGGATCTGTGCAGCACATTCTCTCCTGCAATAAAATTTGTGGATGGGTATTAAGGCAATTATGTCCCCCAAAATTGCTGGACCAATTCTCTATATAGACATGTAGGCTTATGTCAGCCTTTTTGGTACTTCCCACCTTTCCAAAATCTAACCGATCTTAAGGTCCTTTCCAACCCTAACTATTCTATGATTCTATGTTGTGAGGAGTATTTTGGTGTACATGGGGTAACATGGGAATTCTGGAAATAATATCATGTAAATGGAGACCTTTCTTCACCTGTTTCTCTCGTAGCTCGAAGAGAAATCTTTGTGTCCTCGACATATAGAAGAATCTTTCATGTAAATGAGGTGGGAAAGTGAGGAAAGAGAGAGACATGGTGAAAAACACCAAGAAGAGGTACAAAAGTTACAACTGGTCAGGAGTAATATACACGTTAGTACTTTATATTTACACATTCCTCTGGCTTCATTTCCTTGGGGTCTCAGAGTTACTCCCTGAATTCAGATCCACAGGTGTTTTATTGCAGTAATCAGTACTGCTTCCTCATGAAAACATCAGCAAATATTTCATACAATACTCTTGATTGGCAATTTAGAAATTGAGACATACCATTCCATGTCCTAAACAGGTTTCTAATTAATTAAAGTGCTAGACTAGTTGGCGTTTCACCATAGTACAGAACACAATCTAAATGGAATCTCAATTAAACCAATTTTACACCAAATCCATCAACTTCCACATTTCAAATAAAAGGAGAAATATATGACAAAGACAAAAAGGAGGGACTGGAAAGAATGCTAATACAGGAAATGTAAAATGAGAGGTTGCAATAACATAAATAATTTTCTATAATCACTCCCCTATGGCAGACTCCTATTGACTTGAAAAGACACCAAATCTGCATGTAGTAGTGCTTCTATTACACTGAGCAGTATTTCAGAGACATGATTTTATGGTTGCATCACTTAACAAAGAGTTTTCTTTTGTTACGCTTATCTTTGTGGATACAAGTGAGGGACTAGTACCACAGTTTCCTATGCTCTTACTTACACATTTCCTGGTCAAAAATTAGCAGCCATATCTCTCTCAGTTGCTGAGCATATTCTTACAGAGGTTCTCCTACAACTTTTATAGCCTACTTTGTTGCAGACCATTTATATTTAAAATTATTTATACCTATACTAGCATTTTAATTTGGATTCAAAGCATGCTTTTGAACAGTAGGTCACAATGATTTCCACTTACCAGGCTTTGGTTCGCATTGCAGGTGGTGTGAAAGCATGCAATCTGGATTGCTTTCAGGTAACACATTTTAAAAGTTATGCCCAATGCTCTAATGTACAGGAACTCTAATGCAGAGCTCTGATGTAGAGGGCCAGAACAAAGCTAGTTTGAAAGAACCTTTTCCCACCCTCCAGGTGGGTATACACTAGAAAATGTATGTTATGGATGGTGGATCCTCGGCACCAGCTGTTCTCCTCTAGAGATCTGACTTAGGCTGTGTTCACATGGTAAAGTGGTGCAGCCAAGAGAAGCAGGTTTGTAGAAGAAAACAGATCAAAACAGAGCAAAGAAACTTCCAATTTGTAAGATGCTTTGGTGGATGATTTGACTTCTACTGAAATAATACCAGTCTCCCCACTGATTTGAGAGCTGATTCTCTGTGTCTAATGAGCTGTAATTAAAAATAACAAACACTCTCCTTCCACAAAAACATGCCTGTTGCTTGTTTAAAAGCTCGCTCTTCTCAGTTTGATAATTATCCCTACCATATCTCATGTTTACTTTTTTCCTGACAGGACCAGTGCCAAAAATTAGTTGCCTGTATCAGTCTCAGTGGCAAAGTATTCAAAGGCTGCTTAACCTGCTTTGTAATTCCTAGGGACAGTTGTCTTCACCTGCCCTGGCAGTCATACATAAGACTCTAAAATTAATTTAATGTTTGAGCTCTTCCTGATGGGACAAGAACTCAAGAACAGAGTCCTGATATTCCACACAGTAGTGTGTGACCATAAGAAATCAGCTAGAAATGGTGTCCTGAGCAGAAGCATGTGCTGATGGTGGGGAGTCAGCCAAACTGCCTGTCAGAACATCAGTCACAGACTGAACATTAAATTATTTGTGAGGAGAACTCACTTTCTACAATAGTTTGTTGACTAATGCTACTTTCCTAAAGGCTTATTATTTTAATGCATCATATATATTTTTTTATGTCTCCTATGTTACAAAGAAAGAAAGAAAAGAGCCACACTAGAACTAGCCAACCAGTTACATCAGAGTGCAAGATCGCTTGCCAGCATAGGTAAAGTTTAGACACTTATTTGTGATCCCTGATTCCAGAGCTCAAGTTCAGTCACTCAAAAGGCTGCCCATGCAGATGTGGCTGATGTTTGTAAGTCAGCTTTTAACACTAAAATGAACCTGGTAGAAACAGATTACTTGTAATCCTCTGAGGTTTTGCGTTCTTGTTTGTTTTGCAGATCCAAAATCAGTCTTTTCCATTTCTGTTTTGGTTTCTGGTTTGGATTTTTTTTTCCTGAAATTTATTCACCAAGGTTTCTTGAGTTTATTTCAGTTATTCCTTCAGCTAAGATACTAGGGTTTTTTTTGTTTTTTTTTTTTTTTAACAAAAAAGAGTCTATTTCTACTCAATTGCAGGTGGGTTTCCTAATATTAGTGGGAGCTCAGTGTGTAAAATAAGAGAAGATTGAGTTATTCTGAGGAAAACACCCCAACCAAACCAAACAAACAAACACAAATGAAAGCAGCTTTTTTCCAATATAAAGCAAACACGGTGCAAAGATAGCCCCCATCTTTATCACTCAGGTAAAATTTTGTAATGAAAAACCACCAAAGAGAACTGAAACTACAGTCTTGATTCAGAGAAAGTGCTCTTTGAATCCAGTGAAAATTTTAGTTGGGGAATCTGATTAGTAGGATCTAATGAGTAAGACACAAAAGAAGACTTAAAGCTCACCAGTTCAGAAGAAGCCTACAATGCCAAAATGATACTTTTATCAAAATATGCTAGTTCAATTGTTACAGAAAAATAAAAAAAAAAGCAGCGCATGAAGTTCAGAAGGAAGCCTTGTGGCTTCATGATGAATGATGGAATAAGACTTTAACAACAATCAACATGTTGCTGTGGAAATTGCACAAAACAAAAAAAAAAAAAAACCAACCCAAAACCCGGTTAAAGTTAGAAGGTGGAATGCATTTCAGCTAAGTGATGTAATGCTAACAAATAGATCATCAAGAGAAAGTTGTCTCTGTAATACCAAAGCTCAAGTCAGTCTAACAGGTAAGGTCTATGTCATGTGTGCTCATCAAAAGTATTTTCAGATGTGTTACAACTTCTTTCTTGGGATCTCTTTAAACGGGAAACAAGTTGAGTAGTGGGGTGATTCCTGGCTTGGTCTCACTCTCGCACAGAGGTGGGCTACGTACACAGCACATAGCAAGACTTGTAAGCTTGGTAGTATAACTCAGCCTTCCAAATATACCATTCACAATCCTATTTACTCTAGAAGAAGCTAGACCAACTTAAGTGCTTAGTCATAAATTATAAGTGAAATTAAAGTGATGCCTTAAACCTGTGTAAAATATAGTACCAAAAATTTAAAAATAATTCCTTCAAAGCAAGAAAAAGAAGATGTCAAAACTTAAGATGAAAAATTAAGGCAGGCAGACCCAGTAAAATTTATATTGGGTAATACTGAAAAAAGGAATACTTGAAATACATGAGCACATGCAGGCACATGCAGGTTGCCTATTTAAGATGACTGAAACCCTAACAGTGCCAAATGAGTTAAACTGTGAACTTGTACCACTGGCATATTTATCAGTTTTAATTCCTGATAAAGACAGACATATGGGACTGCAAGAACTGGAAAAGAAGGAGAGGAGAGGAGAGGAGAGGAGAGGAGAGGAGAGGAGAGGAGAGGAGAGGAGAGGAGAGGAGAGGAGAGGAGAGGAGAGGAGAGGAGAGGAGAGGGGAAGGAAAAGGGAAAGGGGAAAGGGGAAGGAAAAGGGAAAAGAAATGAAAGGTTAAAGGAAACAAATAGGAGATCCTGGATGACTGTATAAAAAGGGTATTGACAAACAGCATTACAGTCAATGGGAAAGAGAATCCTAGATTACCAAAGGAATCTGTATTTTACCAGGCCTTTTTTAACTTCATTAATGATCCCAGAAAGGCAATAAACAAAGCTCCTAATTTTCATAAATGGTATTGAATTGAGAGGATCAGCCATTACTTTTGAGGAACACAGAAGTAATAGCAGAGGAAATCTAGAAAAATTACATTTGTGAATAGAAAGTAATCAAATCATATTTAATTCCAAAAAATAAAAATGTAACATGATTAGTACATTAATCCTAAATGCCCTAAAGCTAAGAAGGTAACCTAAACCAGTTCTTTGAATAAGACAGTAAGTTACGGTGAAAGCAAACTCAATATGAAGATGCAGTTTGATAGAGTACAGAAAAAAGAGTACTTTAAATATGGCCTCTTTGTGCGTGTCTACCGCATCAGGAAGCCAGGAGGCAACGTCCTTATAAAATAGCTGATTCAAAGCTCACTGAAGCAAATGGAAGGACTCCAGCCCCTGTCAATAGGCTTGGATCAGGCCCTAAGCATGTCTGTGTGAAGTCACTTGGAACATTGCATTCCCTTTTTAGGCACAACCATTACCACAAAGACACTGAGAAACTGAAAGAAGGCCAGAAAACTCTACTACCACAAGCGTAGGGACTGGAAAGACTGAATTCAGGGTGGACTGATTTAAATAAGCACACAGGAAGCTTGGATTCATACAATTAAATATTGTCTTATTGTGCATTTGTGCTTTATTTTCTTTAAAGAAAGGTTTATTCTTTCCAGTAAATGAGCAGTAAAACATGTTGATACATATTTTTTGTGATCCCTCAAATTTAAAGGCTTTTTTATTTTTTTAATTTATCTGACAATTAAATATCTTCTATATAAATATGGTTTTAATTTAAAACAGTTTTTACTGAAGACAGAAGGTAGAACTGATTCTTTCTGGCTACTATGTCTAAGATTTTTATGAATAATCTCATTCTTTTCCCCTCGTTGTTATTCACAGACTAGAAGAGGGAAAGAAATTTTCCTGCTTTTTAAAAATTCAATCAGTTTTCCAGTTTTGAAAGATGTAGCTTATGAATGGAATCTGTTAGGAAATGGAAATGGAGAAGATATTTTCTCTTGATCTGCGGGCAAGGATGCCATCAGAAGATGGTTTAGCTTCTAATAAACTCTGGCTTTAGGTATGTGGCTACTGACACAGCAAGTTCAAAATGCTTTCTGTCTTTTGAACTTCCACAGCAGATACATATTGTGTTTTTAAAATTATAAATTCCTGAATCTTGATCTTGTGGGCATGTTTAGGCCACTAGCATACAAGGGAATTGTTAAACAGCTGTGTAGAAGCACATACAGGAATACCATAGACTTGGGAACAGATCTTCTCTACAATGATGTGGGCTGAATGGCACATCATGAAAAGAAGGGAGACCTACCAGAGCAACTGTCCTTCAAAGAAGTAGACACCGTAACACTTTCAACCAAACATTTATACCAAGTGAACTAACGGAAAGATTTGAATGATTCAATGCATTTAGGCCAGTAAGTCTCAAAACCAGTCATAGTTTTCAGGTACTTATCCTGTGACACCATGCAACTGGTTTGATGCAGTGATTTTATCACAGGCTGTTCACACTGACTTCAAATGCATTCACAATGTTTCATAGCTTTGGGAAGTTGGCACAAGTAATTTTTAATTGCATATGAAAAAAATTAGCAAACACTGTTAGTCCATGCTGGACCAGAGCTTTTATTTTTAATTATTTTTCTATAGTCACACTTCTGAAAATCATGTTGTTGTAAAACATTTTGGTTTTAGTCTGCTTTGTAAACCTGTTTCGGAGAGCAAAGTCATGGCAAAAAGGGCTAATATAAATGAGAAAATAGATAAGGAGAAAAGAGCTATCATTAATTCTGGAGACACTTTTAGTGACATAATTCCTGATTATTTCCCCGAAACCAAAAAAGACATCGGAAATATTTGAAAAGACTCAGAAAACAAACTGTTTCCTGCTCTTTACATATATATCACTTGACAAAATAATCATATTTGAGTACCTATATAGAATGTCTATAGCTAATCATAAAGATCTATTTACTCAAACAGACAAGGCATAAAATGAGCCATCGACTGAAAACTACAACTAGAAAACTTCAAACTGGAAATAGGATGCATTTTTTGACAGTAAGAAAGACACCTTACATCAGGAAGTGTTACATTTTTGTTAAAATTAAGGTGGAATCCTTGGACTTCTTCTTGTTATCACAGAAATGGGGCAAATGAAGACTTCTAACTCAATTGGTTCTGTGGTCTACTGCTTGCTTAAGGTGGCCTTCATCACACAATTTTAGGTACCTAAGACTTTGGGATGTCTATCTTACATGTGGTTGCTATCCTCTAAACCAGGGTGCATTAAGCCTAGGTTCAAGATGGGATGTCTTTCTAAAATTTATTTTCTAGCTCAGTTAAAATTTATTGTCTCTGTTATGAAGTCATTAGCCCAGTTAGCCAGAACAGCTCCTTCAGACCTTGTCATTTTATTATGAAAAACACTGAATGGAATAAAATTTTGCTATTTAATTCCTTTCTTTAAATTAAAGAAAAATGAAAATAGTGAATAGTCTACAGTGCAAACACTGAAGGAAAAAAATATAAAAATTACTCCTTCAGTGCTTACTGTAAACCATGACTCAGGAAGAGAAATATCTGTGGCATCCCTTACCTCTGTGCTGAAAAAGAAAGATCAGGCAACTTGAGTGTATTGGCTGAAGTACTCTATAGCCTTTTTACTTCTGTCTGTGATGAGAGAGAGAACTGAAGAATCTGTGTAATGATGGATCATCTCTTAAAATTACTGTTGCTCTGCACCTGCTCTCAAGCAGTCATGCCATAAGTGTCTTCAAAGTGAGCTTCTGCAGCATTTAAAACATACACCCATCCCAGGAAAGCTTTCTTCAGCATGGTCTGCATATTCAGGGGCTACTTACAGGCCATAACAACACTGCTGGTATTTTGTTTGACAATAAAGGCAAACTTCTGATCTAGTCACAGGATTTTTTTCAGGCATAGTCCTGGATCCTCAAGAAAGAAACACTAAATGTACCTTTTATCTACATAATTAGATTTTCATGAGGGTGTGAAATTTACTCATGAGCTGAGGACCTGAGCCAGGTTCTGTGAACCTGTTTGCTGTCTGATGAACTTCAAAAGAGAGATTAAAAGCTTTGGGTTTAATGGCTAGTGCCCTGCTGTCTTCAGTAGTACTGGATGAAATTATATTACAGTAAGTCTTGTGCAGCATTTTATTGCCAGGAGAAGCATCATGCAAAGTGACAGAGATAAAGAGATGATGTTGTGATTAAAAGTTTGTGTTGCTCTTGTTGAAAACATTACACTTAAGTGTCAATAGTTACATAAAAAGCATTTTATCTCATATTGAACTTTTAAGATAGCTGTTTTCATCTTGTCCTCCAGGATATCTCATCAGAAGGGCATGTAACCACATAGGCTGTGGTCTTGTCCAAAATTACTCAACATTTGGATCTTTGTGTTTCAAAGTATTAACCAGATTACAGGCCATAATCTGTAAAAGCTCCCCTGCCATTGCTCTGTTTGACTCCATTCCAGATGAAATCTCTTCAAATAAATCCTGGATCACAGTGATACTGTTTTGTGTGTCTACAGCCAAAAAGAAGAGAGCAGAAAGAAAGGGAGGAAGGGAAGAAATTGTACATGTAGACGGAGACATTTCCTTCAAGGGTAAAGACCTAAATTAATGAAGGTCTTAATTTATCATCTCTGGAATTCCAAAGTATTTGTTCCTGTAAGAGAGTCCAATTACAATATTTAGGCTAAAGTAATTCATCTAGTGATCTTTTCCATTTGAAACTTCATAATTTCTTACACAGTTTCTGTGGATTCACAATGTGAACATACCTAGGCATGCATCTGTGAGTTACAGCAATTTAGAGCAATTAATTAATTATGACATATGGGTTTGTATTACATTGTGGGTATTAGAACTGTTTTAACATGAGAAAAGAAAGGCTAGATGCAGACAATACACATGAAAGGAATTAATTTTGTTGGTGGCACCGCATTAGGTCATTTACTGTTTACTATTCAAGACAGCCAGGGATCCAACTATCTGTTTCTAACAGCTGAGCAAATTAGTTTTTACTCAACTGTTTCCATTTACGGCAAAGACAATACTGAGTGCACAAGACAGGGCAGACTACACTTTCACTCAGGGACATAATTCAAGTAAAATGTATTTATGGACTTCTCTATAGTATGACTCCCCCCACTATGTGACCACTCCATACAGACTTATCCTTACACAAGGTGAAATTTAACATCACTAGTTCCCATACAAAAAGAGCAAAGAACTACAGTGGAAAGAGGAAGTAAACAGTTTCTTCATGATTACTCAAGAATTCTGTGCAACAAAGATTATCTGAGATCTCTTCATCTTAAGCACTAGCCCACTGCATCTAAAATCTAATTGTTACCATTCAAAGAAGTGGAAGAAACAAGAAAGCAGTTGGCAGTTTTATCTAGACTTATATATGTAAAAGTAAAAATCCATTGCAATGTTTGTAAATAGTAGAGTTGTTGGTTTTATGCTCAGAAATAGTGTTTCAATCCCACTGATTTTCTTCCAGTGGCTTTTAAATGTCACTTTGGGAAGCAAAACTCAAGAGCCGAAGTCCCCAGTAACCTTCAAAAAGCTTGATGTATAGCAAGACAAAGAACAGCCAATTTGAAACTAAATGAACTTTTTGTTAGTCATTAAAGGATAAACAATGGCTCTGATCAGATGTCATATTCACATGAACAAAAGTCCAGAATTTGTGATCTAATCCAGCAATGTCTCCGCCATTGACTGAGTTTACTCTCAGCATCTTCCACCATTTTACCTTATCAAATGTGACAGCAGAAAGAACCCACCAGTATGGCCAATAGTATACAAAGTATTTTATAGCATATCTTAGCTGGGTCACAAACAGCAGATCTGGGTTTGTTTTCTTTGCTACACCCAGGATGTTAGAGGTCTTAGAAAGAAAAGTTAAGCTTTCTTGGGTTTGTGTCTGTGTGGTTTGCTGCTTCCCCTCCCCTGCCCACCTTGTGAATATTTTTTGCAGGGATAAACTCTGCTCCATAGGAGCCATCATGCAGGGCAAGGAACAGCTGATTTCAAACTGTATTTCACAGATATTTTACAAATTCTCTTTATAGATTTGTGACAGTGGCATCTAGAAGTTCATTATGAAAATTATTGATTCTAGCTACTGACTTAACGTATTTATGCTGCAGTAAACCCTAGCTGTCCTATATGTAGAATGGGGATCTTCATCACCTTCTAGGAAACAAGTCCTGGGAGTCTGGATAAACTTTGGTAAGGCAGCAGAACTTTGAGAAAAACATTGACTGCTGATAGTGTATACCGAAAAAGTATTATTCTACATGTGACTGATACTGTTTTCTCAGCATTCATTTTTGCAGTATCCAACTGCATGGGTCTGCATACCAGAACTGCAAGTCTTAATCTTTGATGATAAAGGGGGTAGTAGCAGCAATAATAGTAGCAGTAGTAGTAATACCCAAGATTGCTTACTGTACAGGAGAAACATGCATATTGATGCTTCTTACACTAAAATCAGTTTCTACACTATCTTGTAGATTTTTTTTCAGAGTTAATGTGTTAAGAAAAGTCTTTTATGCAAGATGCCATTACTCAGACTGCTAATGGGCTGGTATATTTATCATTGTCTTGCAATGAACACTCCAGAAGTTAGCATACCAAACTCTCATTAGTCTGAGGGTCTCCCAAGAAAGTTATATTAGTATACATAAAGGATAAAGGAGGGTACTAAAATGTCATTGGTATTCTAACATGAGTTAAAATGAGGAAAAAAGAAAGAATAAGGTATTTGTCTGAGGTGGAGATTGGAATGACTGTGCCCATTTTGTCTAATAACCAAGCACCCAAGGATGCTGGAAGGAAAAAACACACCAATTAGATAACCTGAAAGCCACAGACTCGTGAAGAAGTTTCCAGTTCTCCTGACTGGCACAGGCCATGGAAGGCCACCCACAAGGGTTCGGCTGCTTACCTTGTTAAGCACTGCTTTGTGTCACCTGGCATGATCTATAAGGCTGTAAAGTAGTCACATTTCAACTGCCTTTCATGTACACTTCAAATTCTTTTTTCTTATGAGATGTTCTTCACTAACAGGATTTTCCACTTTAAAAGAGAAGACTGTTTCAAAACATGACAGAACCTCTCAAAACCACAGCAAAAATGAAAAAAAAAAGAAAAAACCCACCAAAAAAACAGGTAAACCCAAAACAATGGTTTGGCATAGTTCTGAAAGGTAACGTTAGATAGGAAGATTTTTATTTTCACCTTTATTGAACAGGCTTATTTCCTGATATGATTTTTGACTTTAGGATTTTTTAAATGCATTTTTTCCTGCAATATATACTTATGGAACAAATTACATGACAGAATAAACGCGTCTGAAAGAGTCCTTGCATCCTTACCATTTGCATTTTGAACTGCCCATGTGGGTGTGCACGTAGCATATGGCTTGTTGCCAAGGCATTCAGCTACAACACAAAATGCTTCTAAGTTCAAAGCTTGTATCATTGTTCACCTCATTCTTATATTTTACCCTCACTTTTGTTATATCACTAAAAAATGTTTCCCTTGCATCAATAAAATCCTTAATTATTTGCTCACTTTTAAATGTGCAAGCCATGAATAAAATAATAATAAAAAACCCTCAATACATAAAAGACACCAGCTTTGTGCAGCTGCTTTATTCAGCTATTTTTAAACAGTCAGCGTATAAGGATCCAGAAAGTCCAATTAACCCATCCTTAGAGATATTGTTGCTCTTTTAGCAACTTTGCCTCCCACCCCAGAGAACATCTGTGGACCCTGTTGCCAGGATGGATCCACGCAGGCCTGGGACTTCAACGAGAAGTCTCCACTTGCAAGACCAGACGCTTTGTGCTGGCAGCCACTGACAGAATAAATATAGATTTCAAAATGCAGGTCAAGTTACCTGAGTATGCTGTACTTGCATATAGTATCAGTGGTCATCTTTCTTTTGTATGTTTCCTGGTATTAAATTATTCCCTTTCTCAGCAAAGCTCTTTAAAAATAAATAAATATATAAATAAAACATGATAGAGCTGCTTTTCCCCTCTCAACAGTCAGGTTTTCTCTCCTGAGTGGTAATTGGGGAAGGGGAGTACAAATCTTGCTTTGAATTTCTTGATTGCATTTTTGTGCTTGTTGCAGAGGTTTTTCTTTATGTATGCAGAGTAACAACAGAGACTGAGAATAAATTCCACTTGGAAAATACTTTTTAGATGCCCTGAAAGTGTCTTCAAATCAGGCTTATGATTGAGTGGAATATAAGAGCAGAAGACAAAATATCTTTATGGGACCTAGAAATTCTCAGGGGTTTCTGATCTTTCTTTAGTCAGCAATATGCGCTGGACTTCATTGCACATCATAACCTATGGCATCTGTGATGATTTACAAAGGTTAAGGATTACATCTGCATACTCTCCGCTCTCTTGTGTTGCACACCTTTTTCCTTTTTTGTTCCTCTATTCACTATTTTTCAAGAAGCACCTACCTCACTGTTGTTTCTACTAATAACAGATTGTTGGATCCATATGGTCAGAAAGATCACATTAGGATACCTGTTTCTGCCTGAGTATATTGTATCTCACTTGAAATGATGACATGGTACAAATACAAATCAACAAAACCACACACAACAGTTTGTGTTATGCTTTAAGAACAGATTGCTGTGGTGATTTCAGGAATGCGTCAAAGAACAAGCGCTGTCACAGGCTAAAGGATGTTATGATTAGACTTCAGTACTCAAACCTATCCAGATTCTGTCTTGAATTTTAAAAAATCCAAGCTATTTTATTAATTTGAGGTAAATTACTGGTATCACAGTATGAGCCTTTCTGTAAAAGAAATAAATAAAGGTTTAACATGGGGAAATGGGGAAAAGAAATAATTTTCCATTGGGTGAAAGTCTGTGTTTCAGGAAGACTGTCTTCAACCACTCTGTTCATACTGCATGTACAATTATACTTGCATATAACTTAATGTGTTTATCTAAAAGGAAAAGAAATGCTTCTACAGCTACTCCAAACACAAGGAAACAGCACAGAGCATGTGGCGTTATAAACCTGGTCTTTTTACTTTTTAGTGAACTGGAATGCTATGCAGAATGTTCTCTGAAGCACATGTCTAATTATTTCAGTTTATGTGTATTTTTTAATGAATGTGTCAAGTTATGCATGGGCTCAAGTTACCATGTGGAATCAGAGCCTATGAATGTGTTGGAAACAGAAGGTTCCCTGAAATTCTGGAACTGACAGTTTAAATTACATACGAAAAGGAAAGGAAAAATGCTGACAAATAGGTCAAAACAACTGCAACAGAGGCTCTTCATTAAGAGCAGGAAAAGGGAAAGTTGATGAGGAAGAGTGTATCCGAAGAGTGTGAAGTGCTGGCAAAAGAAATCACTTGGCAGAAGAAAAATCAGTTGGTGGCAGGAGAGAAATGCAGGAATTAATGGGACAAAGCTATGCGTATAATGGGAGAAACTTGAGGCTGCGAAACTGCACTCCCTTTCTCCTGGCCTTCCCTTTCTGTCCGTCCTCCCCTCTTCCCTATAAGATGTTTGTGAATATGCTTTTCAAAAGAAATTGTAGTCCAGTTAAGCGAAATGGACCTACGGCACAACTTTTAACTGAAGCTTCTTGACTCCTGCCTGGATAAGAGGAAGATGAGTTGACCATGATCAAATACTTAGGACAACTCAGTGCCCAGATGTAATTGGGTAGTGTCACTTTTCCTACTCAAGGATATCCCACCTTGGCTATAGTTGCCACTCCAGGAGTGCATTGGTCTCCTGCAGGACCTGCCAGCTCCATGTCACTGGCTTAGGTACCCCAGGATGATTCAGGGACCTACAAGCCCATGATAAAGCATCCAAACTGCTCCCTAAATTCACTCATCATGTATTTGTCCAGGATATTGGAGCTATTGACAACTACAGTTTCAATGAATGGTCGAAATCTGTATGCAGAGAATAATCATGCATTTGTGCTACAAGGTCACCAGTAGGAAAATGTATAGCTAAAATGTTAATTTTTTTACCATGTCTACATAGTAAAATTTAGCAGATCTACATACACTGGTCTATTCAGTACAATTTAATGCTGCTTCAATTAATATTATACATGGTCCTTATGCCCAATATCTTCAATTTCAACTTAAGGACTTTGCAAGTGGAGAATGTCTCTTTTTACTAACAATAAGAAGATACTTAGAACTGAGGATAATCACAGAAATTTTCAAGTTACCAGATTGTTTGGGTCAGTGTCAAATGTTAAATCTGGTTGTACAGAGAGCTGTAATCCACACACTAGTGTGTTATTAAATTTCTGGAAAGTAATGAACTGGCACTGGAAGTGAAAAGGAAAAAAAGTTGTAATGTGGAATGGCCCCTTATTCAGGAAACTTTGAAAATATGGAGCCATAATAGCTGTGGTGAAGTTCCTTTAAATGAGACCTTGGTATGCTCTGGAATAAAGTCAAAATAGGAGATTGTGGCATTCCAAGTCATACTGAATAAATGCATATATTGGGCCAAATTGTGGTCTTATTCACAAGGGAACATATTTTTTCCCTTTTCAATAAAAAAAAAAAAAAAAAAAAGAAAAAAAAAAAGAGCAGAGAACACTTTAAGATACAGGGCACAAATGCGTAATTATTCTTGGCTAACATGGTAGCTGTTGATCATTTAATGAAACCATAATTACCATATAATGGCAGGGTATTTATATGATAGATCACTACATTATTACAGGGTAAGTGCGTGATTATTTCTGTCCTCAAAACCAGAATAAAAAACACATGGAAGTGGAAAAATAAGTTGAAAAAAGAGGGGTGGGGAAATCTGAATTTCCCAGTGCTACTCCCATATTGTTGCTCCATCCCCACCTCAATCACACAGTGATGGCAATGGCCACCAGCATTCATGATGAAGCCAAATCTCTGCAGGAAACCCGTGCCACAGTACAACAGATCATAAGGCTCTTTGCCAAATGGCTAGAGCTCTAGGCTTCATTGTACTTATAGTTCAACTAATTCAATAGCAATTTGGTCACTGGTCTCTTGTCCTCAGAAGACACTATACTCCTGCTTGCTTAGAGAGATAGTATGTACAATAGATGTAAAATGTGCACTGAGAGGAACTTAACCCCCACTCCTATGCCTTTAGTGGAGAACAGTGAACTAGTGTGGTTTTCAGAGTAATATTAGTTTTGCACTGAAATACAAATGAAATTTAATTCAGCAGGACTACTTATGAGCTGAGCACTGTTTGGTACTGTTTGATTTCAGTGAAATTTTGACTACATAGTAAGGATTGATCTAAATTATGAGAAAATACTTAAATGAGTCCTTGTATGGCAACCTTTGTATGTGAAAAAATGCATTGACAAGTTGTGAGTTTACAAAGTTTCGCAGAGAGTTTTCTATGCTGAATAGAGTCCATCTTGAGCTTTATGAACAGGATGGCAACTTTCCATATGGGAGGCAAAATCTAATTGCAAACCCAGCTGAATCACTGATTACCCAAGTCCTGCATGGGTGTTGAAAGAGCTATGTAATCATCTGCTCCACCTGAAATTTGCCTTCCTGGTGCCACTTCAGCTGAGTTGGGGATGGCAGCTAGTACTCCCTGCTTCCAGAATGCACTCACGGAGCCAGTATTCTAAGTTACAAGGTATTGTAAGTACAAGAGTTTGGCTCTGAATAACAACTTCTGAAATTGGTGGGATTTTTACCTCTGCTTTTCCTAGATTCGCATCCAGGAAGCAGCACTGTAGTAGCTATTTTCAAACTTTGGTAATTTTTTCTTTCTTGTATTTTTTTACAGGGAAGGAAAATATACTTGGGTAAAAGCCACATGCTGTTGTTTTTCCTCAGGACTTATCCTATATCTTAGTAAAAGAAATACAAATTGCAAGAGGAAAGACTTTGGAGGCACTAAGAAATCAGTCTGGATATACTTAGAAGGCAGCTGTAATTGCAGTACCTTTGTAAACAGCTCCCTTAATAAACCAGTTATTACTCTGAATGGTCAATGATTGCTCATAATAATTGCTAGGTTACTTTCCTCTGGAGAGAAATCTATCTATCTATCTGTCTATCTATCTATCTTTGGTCCTTAAAGGCCTTAAAGGGTAGTGCACCTGTGATGCTGGTGGGAATTTAGTTATGTTTGAGTCTAATCCTGCCTTCCCTGAAGTCAAATGGAGCCTCAGCACATTCCCACAGCAGCGGCATTCATTCATGAAAAGCAACAGGTAGGAAGTGGACTATACTTGTTGTCTGATAGAGTAATGACTTCCTTAAACTATTTCCCTGATACACTTTATTCAATGCGATGCGTTTTGTGAGCCCACCTCCCCCTTGTTTACTCTAGATGAAATTTAATGAATGAAATAAATTTTGTGAACTGAACCCTCTGCTCCTGGTATCTCGTCATTACAGGTTTCTTTTGCCTCTTCCATGTTTTTAAGAATTATAAATTATTCCAATATATTGTCCAAATACCATTAAAGGAGCTCTTACAGACAAAATGGAAAATAAAGTCTATATTATGAAGCTCTAAATTCAGGAGATTAAAACGTTAATGAATTTTTTCCTATTTGGTGTTCTTTGCAAAGTTTATTCTTATAAAGCTAAACATAGCTAGAATCTGAGTTATTTTAATGTTTTACAGACTAAGGTAGTTCTGGTTCTAGTGGAAATCCACAAAAATTAAGACATTCAGCACCAGAATAAGAATAATCCTACTCTTCTTTTTTGGGGATAATCATGCTTTGATTATTAGCATTTCCATTAGGAAAGAAATCAAAAGAATTTTATCAAATCTATTTTTGAAAAAAATTTTGATCACTCAGCAGGTTATCAGGAAACATTTGCCCTATCACCTCCCCATCTCACCCAATACTCCTTTGAAAAAGAAAAACCTTCAAGTAAGCAAATACTCTTTTACCCTGCAAATCCTTTACAGCCATTATAATGCGGATCCAATCTTTCTGGCACAGTGAAATTTCACTGACTTTAAACTAACATGGTAGGATTTCAAGCAAATCTCATGAGGAAAGGCATTAAAATGAAGTCCAAACCAATTTGTTATTATTTTTTAGAAATTAGTTCTTTTTTTCAGGTATTGTTATCTGTACCTTTCCTCTTCTATCTGTTTCGAAGCAAAGGTCATATATTAGTATTTTTATATTCAGATTCTCTTAGCAAAAAGTCAGACTAGGGAAATTTTCCCCTAAGCTAAAATAAGTCAATTTCCAGGGTTTCAAATTCTGGCAAACAAACTTCTCTAAGGTCTCGTAAAAATTCTGGGCTATTATCTCCATATATCTGATAGACTTTTTTTGTGACCATAATTAAAACCGTCTGTCCTTTCTCTGTGACTTCAGGAGAATGGCAATGAGTCACAAGAGCTCTGAAAAGCTAGAAGGATAGAGGCTGAGGTTAGCAGCTTAGAATCACTTAATCTGCTATATTGCATCCACAGAAATGTGGATCCAAAGCACTGCTGCCTGCCTCTTAATTCAGGTAACTTCAGAACAAGTCACCATGAAGACAGAGGTTGTCCTGGTTTGGATTGAACCATAAAGAGATGTAAAATAAATTAATTAACTTGACATGGAACATCATTATCCTTCTAAAACTAATTTTTACTCTTCTTGTATAATCTGTTAGAACTTCACAGTAATATGTTTTCAACAGTTTCTGGGTAATACATATATTTTGAAATACAAGAGTATGTGAACAGTGAAATGATGAATACATGAGGCACATGATGCTGAAACCATTATAGGAGTATTATTCAGGGGAGAAATACTTAACCTATCAAAATATAATTTATAAAATTAAATCACTGTGTTGTTATTATATAGCATTTGTTACTGCTCTGCATTTCTCTATATTCTCCTAAATTAATTGATTTCCTGTCTTTTTTGAGCAGTCTTCAGTTTTGAGGCTTTTTTGCAACTTAGGGGAAGCTTGCTCATCAGGTGGGTCACTTCCCCAGCTCTCCCCCTCTTAAAAGGTCTCCTCCCCTTTTAAAATTAGAATTAATTTGGGCAACAAATTGATCTCATGTTAGAATAGCAGATGCTGCAAGAAATAATCTTAATGAAAGCCTTAATAAACTAATTGTGTTCCTGAGGATCTTCTGCACTGGTAATCTGACACTCAGGGAAGTTTGACATGGTCCTCCCTGACGAGTCAATTAGTTATGTAAGCCTAAGCAAGCATCCATATGCCTTGGTCCCATCCCTCTCACACTAAATATTATCACCAGCTTTGGCTCTGAAACTCAGGGGAAGAAGTTGAATGTTATGTGAGAATGACAGCATATGTCTGAAGCATTGATATGCTGGCTGCTTCCTGAGACTTGATGACCTCAGCACTTGCTGGAGTTCAGAAAACCAAGTATCTCTGAAGATCTGGATCTTAGGTAGTATCACTTTATTTTCAGAAAGAGTTGGGTACTTGAAACTATTTGAGGACCTGGAGACAAGCTCTGCACAAGGTCAAGCTTTTCAAGTAGAATAAGGTTTGCTGATCAGACGCTGAATCTCTATGAAACAGTGTGCAGGGTTGCCCTAATAAAGCAAAACATGTATCGGTCATGAAAAAAATACTTTAAAAAGAACAAATTAATTCCTGGTATAATTCTCCTGAAATCAGCACAAGAGATGAAATTAAAAGCAACATTCTTAGGGAAAATACTTTTATTTTAATGAAGAAAATTTCTTTGGCATATATAGTAATTTTAAAAGGTTCTCTTTTATAAAATTTATTTTGATTTCATGAAAGCATGTACAGCTATTCCTATAAGCAAGCCTATCAGGTCAATTTCCTACAGAAGGTTCTTTTTGTTAGTTTTCTTTATTTTCTTTTTAGTTTCCTGCTTTATCATTCAGAAGGTTTGCACTGTATTCCTGTACATATTTGGTTTGGTGCCCAGAAATGTATTATTTTAACAGGGCTAGTTCATTAAAAGTTATTACTTTAGAGGGGTTCTACCATGCATACATAATTACATCTATGCCCTTCTACAATGAACAGTGTGGTAAAGTTAACCATAAAAATTATGCTTTTTAAGGTTTATCATCTCTGCCATTTCAAATCACATTGATTTGACTAATCCCGGCATCTAACTTACTTCAGTTATTTTTTTTTAAAGTTATTAAACTGTCAAAATGTGATTTTCATTTTTCAGTAATATTAGTCCTTCAGAAACTATAGGGACTGTGAATTGTCCTCCCTTTGGGCTGCTCAAGAAAGAAAGCAAGCATAGCTGCTAACACACTAAACTCATCTCAGCCAAAACCAGTAAGCCAGTTTTCAGTGTCCTGCACAAGGATCGACTGTGATGGTCTCAAAATCTTTTAAATTACTGTATTTTTCAGTAACTCCATGTCAATCTATGAAGAGAGTTTTTTGAGAATATCTCCAGATATACAATTTTTTTTTTCTTTTTTAAGACTTGGAGAAAGATTTGAATGACCAATTTCATAATGACAAGAAGCTAAGTGAATTTCTGAGATAAACAAGTCGAGAGACATTTCCTTGCAACTATTTCTATGAAGCTGCATCACAAGGCTACATAAGGGTATAAAAAAAGTCTGTACAACATTTGCTGAGAGTTGGCATTAAAAGACTGAGTATCAGTGTGAGCAGTGTAACAGAGCATTGTACTAGTGTAGCTGGTCAGCACCCAACATTTCCAAGCTGAAAAGTGTGTTATGTGCTGGTGCACCTTTGAAGTTACATAAATGTCTTCTGTACTGAGATACCTGATTTGCTCCTATTACACTTGAAGGAGACAAGACATTCAGCATTTTACTGCTTTGTTCATCGCTGCCTATCTGGAGGATAGGTTTGAGATTACTTAAACTAGTCTACATTGGCTGGTTTAGACTTTTTAAGTCCTACATTGACTGGGTTGCATATACTTTGTTTATCTTTTGTTACCCTATATGCATCATCTAAGTTGGCTTACCTCCTTTGTCCCAGTGTTGATGGGGCATTAAGTAATGCTTTTGCTCTGGGGGTTTCACAGTTACAGAATTATACTGAACTGCAAAGACACACATGAATATAAAAAATTAAGTAATAGAATTTGCAATCAATGTATTTATACTTCAAAGTTAAATGTTTACAGTATCATTTTTGATCATTGAGAAATATATCCAGAGCACAGAGAACATTTTAGAGTTGGGGGGTGGGGGGGGTGTGCACACAAAAATTACATATCAATTTTACAATCTGTAATCACTTTGCACTATATTATGTACTTCTACATAGGTAATTCATGTTTGCATACCATGTTAGTCCACTGACATTGTTTTCTATCGTAATGCAATTATACAGTGGTGTTTGGGGAATGACTTCATGCAGGAAATGGTAAAGCAAACAAAATCTCTCACTCTGAACACACACAAAACACAGTAGAACCTAGTTGTGCATCTATTGGTTTTACATGAGTTCCTCTAAATGTCTTAGGAAGTAATTAATATTGAAGATTCTTTTTCCTGTTGAATAAATTTATTCTCCATTGGTCAAATGTTGCAAACCCTGTAAGTGTTCACTAAAGTGAGGGTACCTGTGCCCTCATAGTAGGTTTGTTTCTTTCATTTTTGAGAGAGAAATGCAGTGAATGTGCTTTTGACAATTGCTATCTTTTGCATGAGACATTGGACTGGTTGGGTCTGATTTTCATGGCTATTTAGCAAAAACAAGAGCTTGACGCACTGTTAAAAGAGTATTTTGCCTAACATTTCTCTCTTGAAAACATGCTATAGTATTATGTGAGCTGTGCTGTTAAATGGTATTTTACAATTATCCTATAAGCTTAGCTGCAACATCTGTTTACAGTCACCCCATGAGCCTCTGTGATATTACTGGTGGGTTTTTTTTAATACACTGTGTGAAAGTAATAATACACAAATCTCGTCCTTAATAAAGTCTTTCTTTCTTTTTTTTTTTCCACAAGATGAGGGTGTATTGAATGTAATTGCACTGTGTGGGGATAACTTTCTGTAGCCTGCTCCCTTTGACTTCAATGGCTTGAAATCAAAAATTAATCTCCACAACTTCAATGAAACTCACTTCTGATAATGTTGGCCCATTGACTTCAATGAAACATTATTAAAAATTACTCTCAATTCACTTTAATACTAATTTGCATCAGACCACTGATTCTGCTAGCATGCTTTCAAGACAAGTGTTCCAACTCTTCATAAAGACAAAAGCAAACTTCAAAATATTTCAGCAAAAACTTGTTTTTTGTGGTTGTTGTTTGTTGACTTCTGATAAGCAGGACTGAATATTATTGACTCGTATGAAAGAAAGAAACATCTTGCAGACTTTTTTGCTAATACCCTTTTATAAACCTTTTTTATTGAGGGGGTGAGGGAAAGATGAAAAAGGCAGGATGCCATTTTCAAAAACAAATGGCTCAGAACTCCTCCTTATCGTTCCTGAAATTCATATGAAAAATCCATATGTTATTATACTCAATATGGTGGTTTTGGGGGATGTTTTGTGTGGTGAGTAGTTGGTTGTTTTGGGTTAGGTTCTCTTGGTGGATTTTTTGTTTCCTTAGGGTTTTTTTTTTTTTTGTTTCTTGTGGGGTTTTTGGTTTGGTTTTTTGGGGGGTTTTTTGTTGGTTTTTTTTTTTTTTTGAAAACTACAGAATTCTTGCAAGAAATTAAGATGACAGTGCAGATAAATGAGGGAAGATGAGCATGTTTGCTTGCTTGAATTAGACTACAACTCATTTAGTACTCAAATTCATGGTTGAATAAGGTGTATTGCAGTTCTAACCACTACACCTTTTCGAAATGCTCTTTTTATTCTTTTTGGTTTCTCAGAGGGAAAGCATAATTTGAAACTTCTGGTTTTAGTGGTTTTTTTTTTGTTTGTTTGTTTTTTTTATCCATCCAGATTTCAGGTTTCTTTTCTGTTCAAGACAAGCCCTCTGATATTTGTGTATTACAATTTGCCTTGTTTGAGCTCTTCAGAGTTTGCATTCATTTAGATTTTTTTGTTGTAACCACTGAATTAACTTGAAATCTATCCCCCTACATGCAAGACAATTTTGCCATTTTCCTTCAGAAGCCAGACAATTTATAGATAAGCTCAGACCAAATAAGTCAGGCAAGATATATTTATAGGTCTAATATACCATATATATTAATATATATTTTTAATCACCATCATACTGTCACTCTGCAGAAATAATTAGCTGTGAGCAGGGCATACACATCTGCTATCCAAGCAGATCCTATTGCTGGTATCCAGGCTAGGACACTTCAGAACAGCCAGTGTTTAGAGTCAGTCACTGCATACTGCTTGTGTCCATTAGTGATGAGGTGAGCTACCTTCATTTCCCTGCACTAATTCACCTGAATGACTGTGTAACTATAATTATCTTTAGACCGAGCAATTTCTCCATGACAGAACATTTACAGTAATTCTGAACAAAGTAATATAGATTCACACTCATATTAACTTCAATACTTTACACTGGAAAAAGGCACTGATTCATCTTCAGCGTCTTTTCTCAAGGCATGAAGCCTCGGGAGACCCTCAGTTTTGTTTTCCAAAAAAGGGCTGTGCCTCAGATAGTGATTTCCATTTTGGGTCAGCTAGATTTCTGAATATTCATGTATGAAAACCAGTAGCTTAACATTCAAAGATATTGTTCCCCAACTGTAAGCAAAGTAAATGGGAGAATCAAATTCTGGTTTCTCTACACGATAGTGAGGATTAAACCCTGGACCTGTCTTGAAAGTTTAGTAGTAATTTTATCTTCCTGCAGCATCATAACTGAGCCTAATAATAAATCTTTAGGCATCTGTATGTTATTTTTTAAGATTATGGAATAATGTATGTATGATAAAATGAACCATATCAAAATGCAGTCCATAGCTGAAGAAATATTTTTGGTAGTTATAAAGGTACATCCAGGTTAGCATGTTTTGCATGTGTATGGTATTTGTTTCTTTTTTCTTCTTTCATTTTTTTTTCCCAAATGCTTATTTTCCCTGAAAACCTTATTAATGGATATTCATTCAGTTTTTAAAGATCTCGCTAACAAACAGTAAAGATAACAGATATTTTAAACCTGATAAATTAAATAATTTAAGTCCAGCCATGTGTGTTCTACTAACCAAACAGCATCATATGAATATATGTACACAGTCTACAGATACCAGTACTTGCAAAGAAGACAGAATGATTTGCAATGTCAAATATCATCTGCTATAACAATAGGTTCGAAGAGCTTACAGTATCCAAAAAGTAAAATTATTTTGCATTATTCTCACTCATGGACTCTTCACCTAAAAAACAAATGCAAAAGCGTAATGACAGTAGAAGTAGCAAGGACCCATAATAATATTCTGAAAGCTAAGAATATTATTGCTATTTAAACTGAATATTTCTTCTTCCTATCTTTAGATATGCAAACTTTGAAGTATTATCAATGTATATTATAAAAAGTGTAAGGTGTACAATGAGTTCAAAAAAATCTTAACCTTGTTTTTTCTACTTCAGGTGTTTGATATATTAGCTTTAGTAATTTTATTAATTCAATTTTTTTTGCATACATCTTCTTTATTATGCAGATCTTCACCCCTTGTACTGCTCCATAAGCTGACAACAACTGAGTAAAACTGATTAGAATCAAAAGTTCAGCTTCAGAAAGCTGATTATACTTTTATACTATTATACTAATAGATTATAATATAGTCTAGCTAAATCTAGTTGCTGTACTTGGTTGGCATACAGTGAAGGACTGGATACACAGAAAAGCTGTTGTTGACTGATGGCAAAAAAAATACCATGGACTGATGGCAAAAAAAAAAATACCGTGGACTGATAATAACATTCTTCAAGACAAAATTATAACTTGTTAATGAATTTAGTGACTGCATTTGAATATCGGAAGAATTACTGCTATATGATCTGGATGTCCCCCAAAAGATTAAAAATTACTTGTACCTGTAAGATAGTTTTTATCTGCATATGGTATAATTATTTTAGGGAGAAATACTGATTTAGTCCAGTTAAAGGAAATAATTTTTCCTCTTAATTTTTTAATGATGAAACTTCCAATGATGATACAGTCTGCAAGCCATTTGTCCAGAAATCTGTTGCAGAAATTTAGAGGCTGAGGCAGCAAATAGTGATTATTACAAGTTGCAACTAAAAATAGCCTCTGTCATTGTGCAGATGTTGTTGCTGTTGTTATAACATCTACTTGTATGAGCTCTCTGATATTTCTTCTTGTTCCAGACTGAAAAGGCCAAATCTATTTTGTAGGAGGTTTTCTCCGTAATAAAGGACCCATGTCAAAAGAAATGATAGTTTGGCTGGAGGATTTCCCTTGATTTTTCTTCTGTATTATGTGTGGAGAAGTAAAAGGTGACACCCTTAGCTAGCAGTAACTTTCACCAACCAGTCCTATCAAGGGACTAGTAAAATGCAGTCAATATTAGCTGTCAATTTATTAACGATGAATGAGTATCCATCTTGGGACAAAAATAAGAAAGGTGTAATATAGCCTCTTTAATGAATTTTGAACTAAGACAAATTATAATTTTCTTCTTATAGACATCTAAGCAAACTATATATACTCTATAGCCAAATACATGTTCCCTCACATTTTTAATCAAGAGAATAATGGCTAAATTCCATAATATTTAATCCTGATATAGTGATGATCAAACAATTACATTATGAGTTTCCTTTAAAAAGTTCAGAAGTTCTCCATCCAATATGTGACCAACACCTAATAGAGCAAGTCCCTTAGGTAAAGTCACAAAGACTTTCTATGTTGTCCACTCATGCATATAAAAACTAAATAATGTGATCCATCAGTAGTAAAAGGAGAAGAATGTTAGGTAGCTTTTTTGAGTAACTTTCAGTGAATGAAGCATTCAACTTTATTTAGACAGAAACTACAATCCAGACCACTTTCTGATAATGAAAATACACTCTGAAGTGGTGAGACTTCCAACCAAATGACAAAAAAGAAATTCACTCATGGAGTTCTGCACATTCTGCATTTGGTTCAATTTATGGCCAGTTTGTGAGCTACCCTATCTGTGAAAATGAAAATTAAGATAAAGGTCTAGCACTGGACTAAAAACATCTTATCTTCTGGTTTTGTCAAAATTAAACTCCCCAGGCAAGGAATTCTGAAGAGTGAAATGTAAGGACACTTGCTTTAGTGCAGCACATTTGTTAGTTCTCTCAATTGTTACTACAATATGGACAGCAATGACAGAAATGCTAGTAACATGGATGGAGGTCTAACTCTTAAATGAATAAAGCTTTAAAGTTTCTGATAGATCATGTATAAATACTAGAAAGGTTTGTTTGGTTTTTTTACCCAAGAGAAGTTTGAAATTGAATGAATAAGATTTGAGAGGTGTTTAAACTTTGAAGGCCTCCTGTGAGTATACTCAATACTTGAAATTCTTGATTAAGAAAAAAAAGGAAGGAAAGAATTTGGACAATCAACAGTGAGAACTGAAACTGCAGAATAATAAATAGTTGTAAATAAGAAGGGTACTCTGTTAGAGATTCCTGTGCCAGGACAAGGATGCATTTTCAGACAGGCTAGCCTGCCTTCAAGTCTTTGACATGTATTTTCTTGTAAGTTTTGATTATTTTTGTAAAAACACTAGGACCAAAGCTCAAAGTATTTATTTCTGACTCTTATCTATGCTTGAAGTTTCAAAAACTGTTCACAGAGTCCCAGATTTACATGGCTGCCAACCTGGGAAAAATAGTGCTGCTGTTGTAAAACATAACAAAAAATAAATAAACCACAACTGCCAAGAAGCATGGTTTTGAAGACCTAGCACAGCTTTAAACTGCACTGGATGCTTACAACCTCTGCTGCTGAGAGATCCGAGCTCCTACTTGCATGCTGTTGGTTTTGGTGTTGACTGGGGCTTCCAGCTTGGATGGTAAGGGGGGAAACACTGGCATGGGTAGTCTTGTGAATATTCTTGTTTCATGTTTACTGTTGCATGACTCGGGGAAGCACTGACAGTAGCTACCAAAACAGAAAGGCTACCTTGGGCTGTGCTAGGCTTGCCTGAAAGAGCTCTGAGTGAAAGCTCAATGTTTGTTTTTTGTTTTGTTTTGTTTTTGTTTTTGTTTTTTCTGCATCTGTAATTAACTCGTATTTGAAGATATGAAAAGAATTAGGAGAAAGACAGCATTTTTAGTTGCTGTTTCTTCCAAATTAGAAGGGGATGACTATTTCTGAGAAAAGAAATAGAATCCTCCACTAAGTACAGTCAAAAACCTTGTGCTTTCCATTGATGCTGCCTTTCCAAGGCACACCAACAGCTGCTTCCGCGAACTATTTTAGTTTAGGAACTGAAGAGGCTAAAAATTAAGGTAAATAAATAAATAAAGGGGAAAAGTGTGCTGACTTAGCCCCATGTCCTTTATAAATTTTACTTATCTTATGGATAAGCAGGACCAAAGAGAACTACTGGACCAAAAATCTGAATGCAGAGAGAACACAGGGTAATCTGGTATCACTTAGAAGCCCTGCAGATAAAAAGCATCTGCATGATTTTCTTTTCCACTTTCCTGAATTAAGCTTCTTATCAGGCTGTATGCTATGGATAGGGATTTTGTGGGGGTAGAAGCATCACAATTTAATTGTGGTCTCTATGACCCCAATTTGATGTCAATGAAGTAGCAGATTACTCTACTTTGGAGGTGTAACAGTGATATTGAAGACAAGGGAAATAGATACACAGGTGCTAAAACTGACTAGAGGAATATCACAGATTACATACTCTCTGCAGAAGCAGGTAATCTCTGGAAACACTAACTGGCTGCCCCTTAATCTTCTGCTGGAGCTGCTAGAAAATTTGTGGGGGATCAACACTGCAGAAAATCTCTGGTGCCAAGATATAACTCTTTCACTAAAATCGGGGGCCAGGGCAAAGTGTGCAACACAAGACAAATTGACTTTAATACTGATGTTTCAGCCTTGGAGAATTAGCTGTCCTTTGTCATTACACAGTAGGCCAGAAGCACTGCTTCGCTTTCATGCAGAGAGCGAATTAGGCTAGCGAACGATAGCAAAAACCCAATTCTCCTTCCTGAGACAGCTTCAGTGGTCAAAATAGAGCTTGGGTACTTACCTGTGGGCTTGTGAGCAATGTATCAGTCTTTCTCCACTGCAGACTCACCATCTTTGCAAGGCTGTCAGCTGCCAGTACCAATGAGTGAGATCCTAAGATTAGCCTCAAACCTTAGCTGCATTTTCCCAGTGGCAGTGCAGTGTGCTAATCGCTGAGCCATTGGGATAGCCCTGTACGGCATTCTTCTAATAGTTTTTCTAGCTCTTCCACTGATGTCCTTATACATCTTTTATGATTTCAGTAGTGATGCTACTTTCCCCAGGCACTTTCCTTCTATCTTACTCTTTGCTTGCTTTTCTTTTGAATACAGGGGGGAGGGGGGTACCTTAATCTTGCCCTTCACTCCCAGCACAACCTTTCAGAAAAGACATTTCCCTCATCTGCTTTTCCAACCCTGAGTATGTGTCAAGGAATTGTGAAGATGGAAGATATTTGAACACTTCCCATTTAAGTTTTGATGGTCTTTTTCCCAACTTTGTGTTCTATTTAGAAGTTCTTCTTCCAAACAGACGTTTAAAATTAAACTCCAAATATTTTCTTTAAACTTCACTCATTTCTTTTACAAAGAAATGAAAATAAAATGCAGCACATGACGTCACTTGAAGGAGCAAATTATGTTATCGTATATAGTTCTAGAAAGAAAATGTATTTTTTTTAACTGCAGCTCTTCCCTAATGTGTACTGCTGACAAAGAGTAAAAAGGAAATCTTTCCTAACTATATATTTCTCTCATATTATACATATATAAATTCATTTGGGAATAACTTTAGCAATATAACTTGAGATAGGAGGTAGCTGATATACGTGAGGTATTAATATGAAAAATATTTTCACTGCATGTATGTTATAAAGCTCTTGGAATATTACAGGCAACAAAAGTATAGGTCAAAGAGTTTCCTCATCCCTATTCTGCTCGTAAATTTTTTCCTGCAGGTCCATCTTCTCTTATTTTCTTCTCCTCTGTTATTTTCATTTCCCTTCTCATCTTCCATTCACAGTTATGCAGGTGCCTTTTGAGGAGATTCTTTTGCTTCACACTGACAATACATATTGGTAGCAACAACTATCAATAGAAGCAACAGTCAGCGGACACTTGTAGAGATTGCAAGTTGTAAAATAATGAATCAAATATTTAATACTGAGACAGAAGACTTTATCTACACTTAATGGGTGGGGAGGCTGATTACTCATTCATAGCTACGCCACTTGTGAATGATGAGGTCACCCCTATCTCAGAAAGATAAATGCCATATCCTGTTATGACATACTCCTTTTATATAAAATTAGTTCAATTTTCTCACTAGTGAGGAATCAGTATAACTAAAAAAAAAATAATCTCTTCAAGATAAAGGCATTTTTCTACTGCAATTCATTATATATGCTATTTTCATTTTATTTTATTTCTGTTCTGTTTTGTTCTATCTTATCCTGTTCTACGTATAGTATTTTACTCTCTACCTAAATGATATCTGACTAAAGTGAAGCAAAAATTAGATGATACAATGAAGCTTTGTAGTATTCTCCCTCATACCTGTCACAGGCTCCTTCCAGCAGCAGATAATGAAAATTCAAAGTCAAACCATTTGACTTTAAGTAAATGGAAATGAATTTCCAGAGAAGAGAGATTTTTTCACCTGTGAAAGAAAGGAACAGTAGTACACTGGCAATGAGAATAAAGATATAATATATAATTGTGATATAGAAGTATATGCAAAGCATAAATATTACATGTTATTATATTGCATACTGTCATGTAGTTTTAATTTTTATCTTTATTATATTTTGCCTAAGAAAGGAAGGTCTACAGTACACCATTAGAAACAGCAGTACTGTATTAGAATATTTCTTAGCTTAATCAATACTAAAGCAACTTGCAGAATATCTTTCTTACAATAGTATATGGTATTGAGACAAAAACTATGCCACATAGACACCAGAGCCGGTCAATAATTTGAGGAAAATGAGAAATAAATTAAATTTAAAATGTTGGGCTTGATTCTCATCTCATTTACACTAGCATATTGCACTGAATTAAAATCCGTCATGGTCTGCTGTAGCACTGGTGAAATATGTGGTGAATTGGGTCCATGCTATTTCACATGGCAGAGTATAAGCCTGATATTTTCATCAGTGTATAAAATTAGTCTCAAAAATTCTTACTGGATTTTACCATCATGATTAATTTTTGGGAAGAAAAATTAATTAAAATGGACTTTTCTTCAGAGATGAGGGTGGTTTTTTTTTTACTATATCTTTTAAGTGGTATGAGAAAGAAAATGTTTCTGTATTCTATAGAAATTCACAAACCTACCTTTGAATTCTGCTCATCTTATAACATGCAAAAATATTTGTTAGTAATATCACTGACTCAGTGGGACTACTTGAGCAAGCAAAGTTACCAAAACTGACTTTTCAGTTACATTAACAATTAAATTAATATATTAATCAATATTCATAAAAGGTCTTATTAAATATCAAGAGATCCTGGTTCTACCCATATGGATGAAAAGCAGTGACTTTCAGGACTAAGCCAAAGAAAGCTTGGCTAAAGGCAGGCTGTCTGTCCTGGCTCTCCCTTTGAAACATGAAAATCTGCTTAGTTGCCACTGTAGTGGAGAGTGACAATCAATGGATGAGGACTTCAACATGATTACATCCACTCTACTGCCCGGCCATACATTGACAGACAAAACTACTGTAATGGAGTGATCATTTGGAAAATGGCTACTGCCCACATTTAAATTCCTTTCAGTGTTGTTCCATAGCCAATTAGAGTGGTAGCCCAGCCTATATTCATGCCAGTCTTGTACTATATTGTAAGAAAAAGGAAAGGAGTAGCTCAGAAGTCTTTAATTATTCCTCCAGCCATTTATTGACCTGCTCTCTAAAGGCCATATACAGGCCTTCATCTGCATGCAAAATTCCTATTGACATCACTGGGAGGGCCACAGGCAGATGGAGGCTACTTTGTAAACCTTACATTTTAAATATGTTGTAAGAGAAAGGCACAGAATTTGCAGTCCTTTAAAAATGTGAGCAGCTTTATCTAACATTGCTCTTTAAATATGGAATTTGAATAACGTTTTTTCCTGGCAATAACATCCCCTCTCTTCTCCGCAAGCTATCTAACCTACACGTTTCTGTAAAGTCTTCATATTTAACACTCACACAATTGATGTCCCTATAGTATAAACAGGATAGATAATGAATATAAGTGGGATAGAAAATTAATCCTACTTGTGAGGAAAGAGAGTCATAATTCACTTAGGCTTCTCAGCTCTTACGTTATGAGGTCTTCAGCTAACTCATGGGATCCATTCCACATCCCACAGATGCTCATTATGAATTCTTTTTATGTGCAACATGTGGGGACTAACCAGTTTCATATCTCCTGGTATTAGCTGCAATCCAAAGCATTTTGTATTAAAACAGAATGCAAACACAGATGCTATTTAATACAAAGGATTTGAACGCAGTCTCTGTTTTAGCATAAAGTTGGTGTGTCTTAATTTGGTTTGGAACAGAAGTGGGAAGAGAAGTCAAGATAAGAGGATGTTGTTAGATTAGGAGCCAAGCTATGAATCCAAGAGGCACACAGTTGCATGGGAAAAGGGGAAACCAGCTCAGGTGACAGCTTTGATTTATGGAAGCAAAGGTTACAATGCCTTTGGAGTGATGGGGCAGCCTGGGACATCTGTCCTGCCTTAGCCTTTCCAACACTCTGGAGTGCAACCTGTGCTCTGTCCCATCAACTTGCCTTGGTAGGTTTTCCTCAGAAGAGTCAATAGCACAGCTGCTGTGTGTGTAAGGTGCACTAAACACGGTGTGTTACTTTCTTCTCTAGCTCAAAAGGCTGGCAAAGTCCAGTTCTCTCCTACATGCACGACACTTCTAGCTCCCACAACCAGCACCTTGGAGCTCCAGGTCCGTGGTTTCGAGTCACCCCAGAATAGGGGAGAGTTGGTGGGACCCTGCTACAGAAGGGGGAGCCTTTATTTCCCGACCGCTACTGCCCCGGACTCTGCACGAAGCTCTTCTACTCCTGCTCTCCGGGTCAGGCTCCTCACACTTCGCTGCAGTTGCCGGGCGCAGGGGACAGTAGCGCAGCCCCGGGAGCATCCGCCGAGCACCACGGCGAGGAGGGTTCGCCTGTCCGTGCCTCCTCCCGCAGCGGCTGCGGCCCCACGCCAGCAGCAAGGCGGGGGAGCCCCGGCAGGGAAGGGGGCGTCCCGCTGCCCACCCGCGCTTCCCGCCCAACTTTCCGCGCTTCCCTCCCGGCCTCCGCCCCGCGCAGCGCCGCAGCCCGGCGAGCTGAGTGGCCCCGGGGCACGAGCCCCGGGCTGGCAGATCCGCGGAGCACTGCGCGGAGGCGGAGAAGGACAAGCGCGGGCGAGGCGGGCTGCCCGCAGCCCCGGGGCGGCACAAAGGAGCCGAGGATCTGCGGCCGCGCATCCAGGAGGGATGACTGGAGCCGAGCCACCCTCCGAGCCGCCGCTGGAGCGGAGCGGTGCGTGCCGCAACCGGGGGAAGCTCTGCAAGGGGGGTTTGCACAGCTTTCGGCGGTATAATTGATATGTTGAAGCGGCAGCAGGGATCAGTGCGTGCACAGGCACCACACACCTTACAAGTTTGACTAGCAATAACATTGCTGCACACTAGGAGGGGAGGAGAGTCAGCTCCTATAATAGCGAACAAACTCTGCCATTGCAGAAAAGCGGCGCATTTACTCGCTGGTGAAAACCGTCCCTTCATAGGGAGAAAGAAAAGGGGGGTGGGGTGAGGGGGGAGCAAAGCAAAAGCAAGTTACCAAGAGCAAGAACTTATGCTGCAACAATCCTTCACTCTTCTCCTCAGGACTCTGGGAGCAGGGACATTCCTCCCCCTCCCCCCCCCCCCCCCCCCCCCCCCGCATAGTTGGCGCTAGCCCAGACTGTGGTCAGCCGCCTTTATTATTACTTCATTGAGACAGAGAAATCCTCTAAGACTTGCATTTTGGGTGGAGGGTGGGGGGTGGAGGGACGAGAAGGAGGAGGGAAAAAGGCAACATTTGCTGCTCATCATTTTCACTGCACCGCTAAAGTAATTGCGCCCCCCTCTCTCCTCCCTGTCCCTCCTCAGCTTGGATTTTTCTCTTACATCTACAGCTCCAGTGGTATTAGACGTACCTTTTTTTTTTTTTTTTTTTTTTTGTAGTTCTGATATTCCTTCTCTTCCCCCTCTTCCCCCCCCTCCCTCCCATCTTTACGCGTTGCATGTTTGCAATTCGGTAAAATTCCCCCCCCTTACCCCCAGCCCCCCCAACTCCTCTCGATCTCAGACCAGCAGCGCACATCAAAGCGCCCTTCCTCACTCTCTCTCAGTGGCCGCCACTCACTAATGGGATTGCAGCGTGCCTGGCTCCGCTGCTGCAGCCGCCGGAGGGAGAGCCGCTGCTGCTGCTGCACCGCTTCGCCGAGACTCGCCGGGTGCTGAGCCGCGGGGATGATCAGGATCTTCCCGGATTTCAGCGTGCAGGTGACGGCGGCGGCGGCCGGCGGGGCGGCCGCGGGGGTGCCGGCGGCGCCGGGCATGGGGCGAACTGGCGCCGCGGCCAACGGCAACCCGCAAAACGTCCAGGGCATCACCTCCTACCAACAACGGTGAGCACCGAGGGGGAGAGGGATGTGCGGCTCTTCCTGAGGCTCCCTCACTCCTTTTTCTTTGTGCTTTTGTGCTTCTTTGTTTTCCTTTTCTTTATTTTTTTTTAAATCTCTTCTTGCTGTTTGTTGGGGGGAGCTTAGTTGGAGGGGAGGGTTTTTTTCCTCTTTTTTCTTTGTTTTTAAATATAGCATCTTTTAAAATGCACTGAGAAGTAAACACAATCTGCTAGTTTTGTCTCGGATGAGCTGGGAAGAAACAATAGAAAAACAAAAACACCCCCCCACCACCAAAAAAAAAAAAAAAAAGAAAAAAAAAAAAGAAAATAGAGAAAGAAAAATAAAAGTGAGACCCCGGCAGCGTAGCTTGGCTGCTGCAAAGTTTGGGATCCCGTCCGCTCATCCTTTCTAAAGAGGAATTTCTCAATGTCAATGCCTTGTGCAAATCCCAGTGTGTGGCAGCCAGGGGGATAATTGATCATGGTATGCTGATTGATAATTTGCTTTCAGGCAAGAAAGAGAACAATTTTCACTTGGGGTTGCACACTTGCAATTCCACATTGTAGTCTAACAGTATTATCGTGTCACCTGTTACTACAGGGAAATATAGCACGAACCCCTAAGTATACTCAGCACTGTGTTGTGGGATTGGGTTTTCTTTTCCATCTAAATGCATTCTAATGCAAATGCAGGAAATTCACAGAGAGAGCCTTTAGGAAGCAAAGCGTAGAAAGTTGGCAGTAAGTCATAAGGAAGTTTAAAGACCTTCCCTATCCCCCTAACAATTCATCGATATGTGCTGATACTAACATGAAGCTTAATTAATTACCTGCCATTTCCTTGTGTCTCAAACCCGAAGTTTGAATCTGTTAGTTTCTTCTAGCAAACATAAGCTTAGAACCGAAGCTAAAACCTAAAAAAAAAAAAAAAAAAAAAAAAAAAAAAAGTCTATGACAAAAGATAGATGTAGGCTGAAATCCGAACAAAACATTTACATTTCTCTAAATGCAACAAAAAGGGCACTGTCCCAAGTATCTTGCTTTCCACTATTGCATTAAATTAAATACTGAGAAAAATGCGGTATAATCTCAAATATCCAAACTAAATACCTCTATAAACTTTTTCTTTTGAAAAAAAAAAAAAAAAAAAAAAAGTAAGTTTCAGCGTAATATTTCAAACTTAATTGGTTTAGGAGCCAGGTTTAGATAGTCGACCGTTGCCTGTTTTGTTGTTCAGCAACTTCGAGTTGCTTCCTATAGTTTTGGAAAACACATGATGTATTTTCCATTTGGTGCCCATGATAGAAAACGTTTGATGATAACTTTTGTAGGTTTCATAAAATTAAAAATGAAAAAATAATGGGAAGGTGATATGCCTTAAATAATACCTGATGATGCCTAAGCACTTACATAGCTGAGAAACATTTGAAACTAAGCATGAGTTGTTTTGCTCAAGCAAACACACCGATCTTTCATATATATATAAAATTTAAAAAAAAGCTTGAATGTGAGAGCTATAAAGAATGGATTAAAGTTTATTTCTTTTCATGGTTTCTGTATGATTTTTGCACTTATAAGAGATTTAAATTACAATGGAAACTGACGGACACTTTAACGAGGAAGTACAGGCAGCAATCACAATAGTTTAGTCTGTGAAGTGGGGAAGTCAAGGGTCAGAAATGTCAGATTGGCTTTTAGACAAATGAAAGAGACCTCTGGAGACTTTCAGTTAAACAGAAATATATAGACAAGGCAGCATGCAATTTTTTAGTACTTCGTGTTTAATGGTTTGATTATGTCAGTCTGTAATCAGGACGAAGTTACAAAAGCAGTACTCCTCTGACAAACTACTAACACCTCTAATCCAAATAGCGAGTAGCAGACAGCCAAATGCTTTGCCTAATAGAAATCCCGACCAGCCTGGATGTCTCGCACAGTGACCTGACACTAGGAAACATTTTTGCACTTCTTCCAAATTTTGTCTGTATATTATCGACAAGACAGCGTGCTTTACATCGAACGATTTTTCTTCGTGCTATCTGGAAATGCGTAAAACACAGCAGATCCCGATGCCTTCTTACGCCACTGCCAAAGCCGAGGTGACACCTGTTAACTTCCCCCCCCCGCTTTTTTTCCCTTTTCCGGGGTGAGGAGGCAGGTTTGCCTGCAGGGAACGGCAGGTGGTACTTCCTGGACGTGTCCCCCTCCCATACAGCTCTTCACCTCCGCCTGCACCCGGCCGCCTCCCGCAGCCTCCAATACCGCAGGCGCGGGGTCGAGGCGGCTGCGCACGTGCGCAGCACGGTGTGGGCGGTGACTCTGTCCCTCTCCCCCGGGGCTCCGCGCAAAGTTACGCTGGCCCAGTCGCCTCCTGCGGGGAGAATCCCCCGGTGCGCGGACGACGCCCCGCATCCAAACTTCCAGGTGCTTTGGTAACTTCTTCTCCCCCGCCGGCTCTGTCCTGCGGCTCATACGCACTCAACACCCCCCTCTCCCCAACCTTTTGGAAATGTCGCGGAAACGTTTCTGGTGAATAAATCCCCCCGACTTTCGGGGGTTGCTCGTTTCCCCGCGGGATTTTCCCTGGGAGCAGGATCAGGCCCAGGAGCTGCACCTCCAAGGCGGCAGCAGAGCAGCCACAAAGTTACCTTGGGGATGGAAAGCTTTTCGCGAAGGAGTGATTTCTCCTTTAAAAGCTCCAGCGCGCAGGTTTTCCCGGTGTCCTGGAAGGAACAATTAAGGTAGCAGTTTCTTTTCCCCGCGCCTTTATTTCATGAATAGTTTCATAATCTCCAGTAAACCAGCGTGAAGTGCTCCTCCCTTTCCCAACAAAGCGGGTCACCACTCTCGGTTAACGTTTCCAGCATTACGCCTTTTATTTCGCCGGTACCAGAGCGCACTCACTGCCGGAGAGGGGCGGGGGGGGTGCGTGGGATCCCCCGGCCCCACACCGGCTCCCCCAGGGAAGGTCCCGTGGGCCGCGAGGTTCTCGCCTTCCCCAACCGGCGGCCCCCTCCCGGGCCCACGGGGGACACGCCGCCAGCGCCCGCAGAGTTGCGGAGGGAGCCCCTGGTCCCTGCCACCCCCAGCTCCGCTCACAGCTGGAGCCCGGGCTCCCGAGGAGGAAAGTGTGCGAAACTGCAACTGAGTGGCGTTGTTGCGCCGGCAGCGGAGGCTGCGTCCCCTGCACGCAGAGCGGTGAGCGGAGCTGGGGAAGCAGCTGGAAAATGCCCAGCGGTACTTTCACTGCGGCCAGGCCCGGCGCTCCCTGACTCTCCCCCTCCTCCCTTCCCCTCCCCGCCTCGCTGGCCCCACGGCCTGGCACCCCTCGGAGCCCGGCCCGCGGGCGCGGGGGTGAGCGCGTGTGAGTGTGCGAGAGAGTGTGTGCACGCGTGAGTGTGTGTGTGTGCGCGTGAGTGTGTGTGTCTGTGCGGTGTCGCACCTGCCGGCGATGCCAGCGGCCGGACTACCCGCCGGGGCTGTGCCGCCGCTCGCTCTTCCCGCCGCCGCCGCCGGCCGCCGCCGCTGCTTGCGCTGGGCATGTCTCTGGGGCCGGCGGGGCCCCGGCTCCCTCCGCTCCTCGGCTTATGGACGGCGGCAGTAGCAGCGCTAGCAAGCGAGCGAGCGAGCAACCTGCACCAGGACTGCGCGGAGGAGTGGGAGCCCGCGATGCTTTGGCCTCAGTACTTTTCCTTAGCCTGTCTGGCTAAGCAGGGCCATTGCTGCCGCCGCTGCTGCTGCTAGACACACCACACACACCATCAGGAGGGGGAAAAGTAAGGGAGAGAGGAGAAAAAAAAAAAAATCCCAGGAAGATGGCGCCCACCAAGCCAAGCTTTCAGCAGGATCCTTCCAGGCGAGAACGGTAACACTTTCTCTTTATTGAACCTGCAGCAGCAGCAGCAGCCGCAGCAGCGCCGGGCCGGGCCGCCGCCGCCGGGGGCCGGGGCTGGCTGCCATGCCGGGGTGGGGGGACCCGCCGCCGGCACCCGCTGCTCGCACAGCCGGGCACCGGGAGTTCCTCCTAGTGCGTACCGCCAGCCGCGCGCACACACACACACACATACAGACAGACGCGCACAGACACACAGACACAGGGCGAGCCGCGCAGCAGCGGCCCCGCTCCGGCAGCCGCAGCGCCGCGGCTTGCAGGAGCCGGTGCTTGGCGGGGCGCGTTGGCGAGCAGGCGTGTGTGTGTGCGGGGAGGCGGGAGCCCCCCCGGGCGGCCCCTGCGCTCGGCGGCCCCGGGGGCGCTGGGGCGCCGCGCCAGGCCCAGTTTCCCGGGCGGCGGGGCCGGCCCCACCGGTGCGGTTCAAGTGCGGCTAGGCCGGAGCGGAGGGGCCGCGCCGCCAGCTGCGCCCCCGGGGCCGCCCGGCCCGGCCCGGCCCCCGCGACCCGCCGCCGGGCCGTGGGTAGTGGCGCCCCCCGGGGCGGGCAGAGCGGAGCCGGTGCGCGGGCGGGCGGGAGGCGGTGCGGCGGTGCGCGGGGCCCGGGCGGGAGGCGGGGGCCGGGATGAGGGAGGGGGGTCGCGCTACCCCCCGTTTGGTTCCCGGCCCGCCGGCTGCCCCATATACTTTTGTTGGGGGAGAGTGCTTGCTATTAATCTGCTCTGCTGGTGACACGAATTGCCCGTAGCGGATTTGTTCTAGTAAAGTGAATCTTTCTAGAAGTGACTGGTAGGAAACAAGAGTACAAGTTCGTGTGATGTTACTTTGTGATTCTTACAAAGTGCTCAAAGCTCCATTGCTACACTTGGAGGATACGTATGCCCAGGCGGAGAGCTGCCAGAGGGTTTGGAGTGGGCTTTTTCCCCCTCCTCCCTCCCACTTCAGCGTTACCGGTGAAGTAGGTAAGGGGTGAGGAAGGTTCCTGGTTAGTTGTAAAAATGGAAATGAACATTTAGACAGCTTTTAAAAGTAGCTAGATCATGTGTTACTCAGTTTATATTTCACAGCACAAGTATGAAAAATATTTAAACAAAAATTAAGTCTAGGGAATCAGGCTCATTTTAATCTTAATTTCAAACTTATTTTTAGTATGATCAGCATTTCTAGTACAACTTCCAAACCCCACAGATTTCATCTAGCTGTACCATTTTTCCTAAGGAAGCAGGCTGCTCGGTATCAGAAAACCATACATTTCATATTCGCCACTGAAGTGTTAGTGCGGCTGTGTTAGATGCATTAGTGTTAACTGTTGCACTTTGACAAGGCTATATATTTATATGTAGCAGAATTTGGAGATGCACATAATGGGAAAACAGTGCACCCTCAGAAGTCAATGACCTGACTTACAGATTTTCATCTTCAACTATAAATATTTATTTTTTTAAAATCTCCATTTCAGTGGCTGCAGAGGCGTTTCTACTGTGTTAATAACACTTATAGCAGCAGGCTTCTCTCCTGCAGAGTTCTTTGTTGGAAAAACAATTTGTATCAATAAGTCCTGTCTTCCCCCCCAACACGCAGTTCTGCTGTCTTCTTTCTGAGAATGGTACTATATGAGTGCTAAGTGTATTTGCCAGGATAGCTTCAGTAATCTCTCCAGCAGAAGCATATTTGTGTGCCATTTTGGGAATTTCTCTGAGATAGGAATCTTGAAGATAGAATTAATTTCTAGGGGAAACTTCATAGCCTGTGCATGAGTGCTTTCTTTATCACCTGTCTCCATTTGGCATTCGGAGAAGGTAAATCAAAGTGCGCGATTTGTTATTCTGCTCCACTTGAGAGCTGAACTAAATAACACTTGGTCTGAAATTCTGATTGAAGTTGTAGGAGGATATACTGTATTTAATTTAATGCCCTTTAATAGCATCTTCTTGTTCAGCTCTGATGCTGTCATTTTAAAGGTTGGATCAGAGTAGTTTTTCCCTGTAGGGAGTGGGAGGAGTAATCATTTCAGGGGAAAAAAGTAGTCTAAATTCCTAGAACACTAATAGCCACAAACTTGGCCTAGTGTCCAAGCAGTTGTTTTTTTGCCCTCAGGGCTCACTTTGTTATCACTCTTTACAACACTCTGAATAGTTCAGGTATAAATATTACATGTAGAAGCTGATGACATTTTTTTGTAGCAGAAATAACAGCAATCTGTTTGTTTCTTAAAAAAAGAAAAAACAAAGTTTTGGAGAAGATCGATCAGTGCTTCAATAAACAGGCACTCGTGTACATCTTATTGAAAGTTATGTAATGTGCTCCTGAAGTCTTGTGTGTAACTGTTTATGTAAGCTGTCTGTACACATCCTTCCAGCTGTGTGTGCCAAGCTTTTGGAGCACAGGCACAGTCCAGTTTTCTAAGGGGTTTTGCAGGCTCTTCTTAGATGCTACTTCGGTAAACTAGTTCACAGGATTAAGAGTCCTGGAAGTGAACTTTGTGTACATTGTTTGTTTCATCTCCACTTCCACAATATTTAAGTAGATGGTGTTACATTTTTTCAGCAAAAGGTGAGTGGTTACAAAACAACTGTAAAAAGCAGCAGTCTCTGATGAAACCAAGTACTTGATTTGTCTCAAAACTTTTTTTTCCACTTGTTTAGGTTTTCTAAAGAACGTTTGAAAAGTTACACGCATTTGCTTGATTTTCTTTTTAACTATGAGTCTTAGCAAATTATCCAGTTACAGTAGCAGATTAGGGTTTTTTTCAATTGTATGTACCCCAGAAAATGAAATAGACAGAAGTGTCATGCATGTGATATGCCAGCATTGATTTGTAAAGCATATAATAATATTAGAGTGCTATTGGTTTAAAGTGAAAGAGAAGAAAACCCCTTTATTTTGGCATTTCTTTCTAGAGCATGAGCTTAAACATAGCAGTGATAAATGATGATATGCATTGTCTAACACTTGCTTTTATATAAATAGCTCCAGAAGATTGCTTAAATGATAATCGAAAATATGAAATAGGGTGGCCTTCATATCACAAGGCCAAGGGTCTACAAATGGAAAAACTGAAATAATGAAATATTTCCAAGGCAACAGACTGTCAACAAGAACAGTAATGCATGGGCATATCATAGAGCTACCAGAGAGGATATTAGATGTTATAGCTCTAGAGCCAGGAGTTATAATGACCTTTATTAAATAGAGCCCTCCCACATTACAACAATCTTTCCGATTTCTGATTTATGGATTAGCAGTCATACTACTCGTCATAATTTGAAACATTCTCCCACTATATTTGATTTGCTGCATTTTCCTCCACTGGAATCATACATTATTTAGAGCTTACACGAGAGTATTGATCAACAAAAGTTATATCACATATTTTCAGTAACTAATGGGATTCTGAATAACAAGGTTTTGTCTGCAGCAATGTTTCTACATTCTTCACAGCACAGCTATTTTTTTTTCTTACAAGTTACATACAGTTAGCTTGTTTTCTACCAGTTTAACAACATTAATATTCTAATGCTATATTATAAATAAGTTATAAGTAATTAGAGAGTTTTGCTACTAGATTAATACACCATCCAGAACCATAGGTATCTTTAAGAGAATATCAGGATATATTGTCAACATCTGTCTCTGTTATTAGTGTCTCACTTGAATTTTGGAGTCTAATGTACTGGCAGTTTCAAATGACATTTGTTTGAAACTTGGCACACAAGTTGCCAGCCCAGATGGGAATTTTACTGCAAGAGTGATATAAAACAGTTGGTGCAAATTGACGTTCTAGGCATCAGTTTCATCAGCATCCTTCCTAAAGAGTACAATGTTTAAATAAATGTTTGTTTTCCTAAAACAATCCTTATAACAATACCTTCTTTCTTGGAAAACTTATTTTAAGAGAAGTATTTTGAATAACTGATCCTGACCATGAAGAATAACTATTAACATTAGTTTTATTAACATTTTGGGATTGATTCTGCTCCCACTGAGGTCAGTAAGATGAAGCCGTTTTACAGACATGGTAGAATTTAATTTGATATCAATTAAGTAATTTGTTTCCTTTTTTTTAGAATTTAATATGAGACCATTTCCTGAAATGTCATCTCATGTGAATAAACCTTACATTCAGTCAGTCCATCCAATACAATTTATATTATTGTCACTAGTAGCTTTTGCAGGTGTAAAAGCACCTCATATGGGATGAGATTTCAGCATTAGTCACATTGTTTCAAAATGAATGGAGCAAACTTGTTCTGCAGGATGTCAGCTTGGAAATTTGTTTTTTGTATTCTACAAAGGAGATATTTTTAAGGTACATGGCCAAGGCTATGCGTTTTCAGCCCAGTCATTTCTTTCTTTGGTTGGTTTGTTTGCTTGCTTATGCTTAATGTTTGACTTTCTTTTTCTATCTTTTATCTTTCCTTTTTTTTTTTTTTTTTTGGAAGCTACCAAAGATTTATGGCCATGAGAGGAAATGTTTTTAAAATTCATTTCATAATAATTGCATTCTTTTCAGAAGAGGTAATTTCTTTCTATGTAATATTTATAAGGCTACTGCATGTTATCTTTAACATACAAAGTCCCATTAGTGCGAATGAGGTGCTTGACTTTTTGTTTAATAGGACTTTGCATAATAAGTATAATTTGTAATAATATTGCATTTTGCTGCATAAGAAGATGTGCTATAGTAAGAATATAATGGTTGCTGCCATGTCTTATGTGACTAGAGCATTGTTCTGTGACTAGCTGGAGCAGTAGTTTCACTATACACAAAGTCCTAGTCAAATGAATAGGACTGTTGTGCCATTGATTTGAACAGGACTTGGAGTAGTAAAAATATTCATTAATTTTGTATGCTGTAGTAGTATATTACTTGGGACAGAGGAGATATGGTAAGGTGTATGTATCTGTAACTTGCAGACTTGGACCTTGTCTTTGGGAGAATACTGAGTTCAAGTTATACCTTAATTTTTAAAAGGCTCTGAATGAAATTATGCATGTAATTAAAGTATACTACAGAGAATCTCAAGGAAGGATAAAAGTATTTTTACCATATAATTCAATAGATACAAATTTGTTCTCAGTGAGATCACAATAACAAACTTTAACATACTGAGTGAGAGGACGAGTGAACTTTGCATCTGTGTGTTACTATAGAAAACAAAAGCCTTGAGATTCTCAAGTGAAAATGGAGCGGTCCTTAAGGAAATTTTGCTGTCAGCCTGCTGCAGCTAGATACTGAGAGTTATGCCAGCCCTTACCCGGCACTCTGCGTGCCGGCAAGAGTCGGGCACGTTAAAGAACAAGTGATATGTAAGCAAGAGTTTGAAATGAGTTACCAAAAGCAGATTACTGAAGATTTCTTAACAGACTATTTTCCCAGCCTTTCATATATGTTGAATTTTGGAGTTTCACTCTTTGATTGTATCTTGTCATTTGTCTGTTCTAGGGAACTTCTCACTGATGTACAATGTCTGGAGAAGACTTTTATATTAATACTGAGTATTTCTGTAAATATGTGTCTTTATATATCTTAGTGTGTTTCGAAAGGTCTGTAAACACTATTCTACACATTTTACTGATGAGATAGTTACGCACAAAAGATTATTGAAAACTAGCAGAAGTGGAAGAAGATGTCAATTTTAGCACTAGGAATAAAATTCCAGCCCCCGTTTTGACTGTGTATTCAAAGATTACACTGTCTTCATTAGAGGGATTCGCGTTTCTTTTACAGGCAACACCTCCACTGAAATAAAGTGCTTTCAGAAAATGGCTTGATTGCAATTTAAAATTAGCTGTTAGCTTGATATATAATAAAAGTTCAACACTTATGTTAAATAATTTAAGTGGAGAAGCACTGTTCCATTACCTGCAGGCATGTTAGGTTTACATATGTATATAATGAACTTACGGGATATAGCCTGAATAATATGTATGTGTGTAATCTACAATAATGTCTCTGGGGCTTAGATTTTCTGAAGAACCTATTGGATTTAGGCATCCAACACATACTGCATTTCAGTGAAATGTGGGCACCTAAATCCTATAAGCCCCTTTTAAAATACTTGCCTAGGAATTTTGTCTCCAGCAGGAATTTAGAGCCAGCTTCATTACACATTACATTGTTTTAAACTGAATTTTATTGAGTAATGAATAGTCTTTAAAAAGTCATTTTGGATTAAATCCTGAAGGGTTATAGTTTTACTCAAATTTAGGCACATTATTGATATATTATGATGGGGAAGGATTTTTTTCCCCTCATGCTTACATCTCATATTTGAAAGTCATGTGCAAACTCACATTTATGATCAGTTTACCCACAGCCTAGGCTTGTATGAGTAAGGTAGTTCAGAATTGTCCTGCCAAAGCTGTAACTAATTTAGCAAAGGTATAACATATCAAATTTTAGAAGAATGCTTGTTAGAAAGCTTTTTTTTCTTAGAGATGATGGGAGGCAGAATTTGTTCCTTTGTGGGAAAAAAATGTAAGTGGGCAGTCTTCACAGGTCGAGGTTGAGGTCAATAGAAAAAACTGAGTCACTGAATCTGTACAGTGCTGGCAGCAGGATTAAAAAAAGAAAAAAGTCTTAAAAAAGAGGATAGCTGCCAGTGATACTTATCCTTCAACCTTCACAGCTGCAAAAAAAAAAAAAAAAAAAAAAACCAGCTGATTTTGTTTGTCTGACTAAAGTTAGGTGTAGATTGACATGTTTGCTTCACCTCTGCATAAATTACTAACAGTATGGACAGGAGGTTCTCAAGAAAAACTTGTAAAAACCCAAACCTGTTTTCTATGAGTAAATAACAAATAGAAGATGAATAGAAAAAGAGAAACAAATGCTTTGGGCTGATTTATATATTCAGTCTTTCTGAGGTGCTGTTCAGTTTCACAACAAAACTTGCATTTCTTGTGGAAAATCAAAAGTACAGTAATTTTTTTCAACGGCTGAATGAGCTAGATAAATGGTACTCAAGTAGCAGTGTTTGAAGGATCCAGGTAGTTTACTAAAGTATCTTAATTAATTGGATGTTCACTTTAATAGTGAGGTTTCCTGTTTGTAGGCAGAGCTCTGTGACAAGAACATATATTTGATACGTAAATGATATAGATATGATTTCAAAAGGCCTATTTTTAGTCAAGATCTCTTTTTACTAAACGATTGTTTCAGATTAAAAATCAAGAAGAAATAAATGGAAGTGACATAAAATACAGACTTCAGATGAGAAGTGTGTTAGAAAAGATACGGCAGATTCCAGATCTTTCAAACATATTTGCTGTTCCTTTTATCAATCGCTCTGCTTACACTCAAATTTGAAAACTAAGTGGTGCTGTCTTTCCTTTTATTCTTTTGTTAATGGGAAGAAAAGTGCTTCTCTACAGAACTGTTATTTGGAAACTGTTATTCCATGCTATTTGAGGGCTGTTTTTCAATTTCTGTTTTTGTATCACTTCTCAAGACCAGAATAGGAGGCTGTAGGATATAGCAAACACTGTAAATCCCTTCTTCTTCCCCCCAAAATTATTTGACATTCTGAAAATGCATCTTTAGGAACATCAGTATTTAGATTCTGGATTTAGGAATCTTCTCGGAGTGATTTTGTTTGTTTGTTTGTTTGTTTCTTAATGTTTTTGTGATACTACTGAAAAAAAAAAGAAAAAAGAAAGTATTTAAGTCCTACTCATGACTTTTTTTTTTTCTTGTGTCAATTATCATATATTACAATATTTGCTCAGTTCAAAAAGGAACAAACCCCAAAATGAAGGAAGTGTCTTTTAACTGTGAGAGAATGGCAGAATATTCTACCTGAAAGCCAAATTTAGAATTCTGTTATATTTATTCTGGTTTTTAGTAATTGCAAGGAAAACTTTGAAAGATTTTCCACTGACTTGTATACATGTATACTACAAAGTGTAGGCATATGTAGATAGACACAGTATATGTATTTGCTTGAAAGAAAATAACGCTAGTTGCTTGTCTTCAGCAAGCTATAAATGTCTTACTTTAGATAAAGTTAAATGTAAATACATGCATTGGGATGGTGATTTTTTCCGTCTAATGCTGTGAGGGAAAAGTAGGCTCATCCTTTTTTTTTGCACATTTTTATTGTTCTGTGTAAATGTAATTTGTTAATCCTGTGAAATTTGTCATAGATAAATTTGCTTGGATTATCTTGTCACCACCGTATCTGCATTCTTTTGTTCATTGCTTATTCATAATTTAACAGTCTGGCAGTGAGCCTTTTTGGGATGCTCACAAAAGATATATGACCTCTACCAGCTGCTACTATAACCTGCAGAATGCACAGCAAGACATTAGAAATGTGAGGATTCCTCTACTGATTAAAGTGCTCTTCATTTAAACAGTCTGTTCATAAGAATCTCAGGAATCTTTGTGGATAGCAGTTTTGATTTTTCTTTTATCACAAAATTAGTTTTTGGTGGTTCGTTGTGTTTTGTTTTTTGGTTTTTTTTTTTTTTTTTTTATTTCCTGGGTGGGAAAACTAACATTGACTCTTAAGATGGTGGTGCTTTGCTTTCAGATAGACTAATGGAAATTAAATCCCTTATTATATATGCATATGTATACATAAGTGTGCATGTGGATATACACATTTGCATATATCTGTACCTATCTTTACCTATGCATGTGTATATATATGTATATTTCCTGCAATTTTACAGTGGGATAAATTAGTACCCATGTGTGTTATTTTAAAACTAACTCTTCTATTAGGATATTTTTTGGCACATATTATTATGCAGTACTAATTTACAGAAGAGTTGTCTGATTTAACCCTGCTTTACCCTCAGCACCTTACAGATTGTATTGTGTAAATACTTGATATTATACAGTACATGAAAGACATTAAGTAGAATGTTACTTGAAGTGTAACAGCATTTTAGATTTTCATTATTTTCCCGACTCAGTTTAGCATGTAAATTTTTTCCCTTTTTTACTTTCTTTTTTATTTCTTATCTGCAGATCAGCTTGTGAGTAATGGCTAGTTTTTACCTCCCTTTTGTGCTGGCATATGATTATAGTTCAAAATAATTCATTGCTAATCCATTCAGTATTGGTTCATCTCCATCATTCTGTTTTGTGATTAGAGCCTCAGGCCTGTAAGAACATCCTTCTGTACAGTTTTCTATCCTGATTTTTTTTTTGACTGCAACCAGTATTTTAAATAGTTCTGTCATTACTGTTCACCCACCAATCCTTTTATATTTGTCAAAAATGTATCAATTACAAGAAATTAATATTTTGGTAAGGTTGTTTCTTAAAGGTTTATGAAAAATATGTTTTTCATTGCAGTAGGTCTCCAGCAGTGGTGTATATATAGGTCTTGGTTCATCTCAGCCGATGATGGAAATCTGACTTGAGTGTTTCATTTTTCCTTAGCAGTCTGAATTTTCTATGTACTTATTTACATTAGGTGCCTTAAGAAGTCCAGGATCTTAAGAAGAAACAGTGTCTTTTTGAAACAGACTATAGTAGAATAGTAATTACAGTCTTGTCATTCTTAACACAATATTTCAAACAGAGCCAGTGTAAAATAAAGCTGACAGAGGAACTTTTAAAATATATAGGGCCTGATCCTACTATGATTAGTCTGGTTGAAGTCACTGTCTGTTGGGTCAGATATGAACTGATATGATGCTAGACCTGGGCTTATATGATAGTAATGATATTGTACCTTGATCAGATTTAAATTTAATATTTCCAGATTATGAAACAAATCCATCATTTTATTTCACATCAAATAATGCTAGTTTTATGAGAAGGTCATCTAAAAGATTTTTCAAGACTTTGTTTCAGTATTGTGTAGTCCTGTGTACCTTTTAATAATTACTTTCATCTCATTGTAGCCGTGTGTTTGAAAGTGTAGGTCAATAAGGATGATCGCATTCAGAATTTCATGATCTGTGTAGTGGAACAAATTGAAAGCAAAGCCTGTATCAATCACTGTGAAGGGAGGGTTAATTGTTACTGCTTCTCAAGCCTCTGGACAGATAAACCAGTAATGAAATACTTATTGCTCTGATATGTGAATGGTTAAGGATGAAACAATGGAAACTGAAGCAGTCTTCAAAGATAACAAAAAAAAAAGGCAAAGAAAAAAAGAATAATCTGGACTAAAGTAAGACACTGTATATGCTGTGTATTAACATTTTAAAAGTAATTTTTTTTCCATCTAATATAGCCTTCTAGTAATGATGTAAGACAGCAGAATGTATTAGGTTTCTAAAGAGAATATAAATATGAATTTGAAATCTTTTATTATGCAAACAATTTTAAATGGTTTACATGAAGTCTGGACCTTAGGTAAATGTAACATTTCTAGCATTAAGTGTTTTCTCTTCTTTGTTTTTCATTTGTGGTACCATTAAGTGTTTTATTTTGTTTGTTGGAGTTTTTTTTTTTTCTTTTTTTTTTCTTTTTCCTTTAAAAGCACAGCTGTATTTACTAAATCGAGTATGTTCTGTTTCCTTGTGAAGTCATTTTAAAGCATTTTGTCTACAGCCAACCAGGACTCTAACAGAGTGTTTAAAGATAGAAGCAGCAAAATAAAAAATGAGTGCAAAACCAAATTATGATATTACAGTAAACATTTAACTATTTCTAGAATGTGAACTTAACATTTTAAACATCTGTTAGTTACTTATATGTTGAAATATATGCAAAAATATTTAGCCAAATTGAAGTCTTAGGCCCATGACAATCATCTCAACACAGTGGGTAGTTCTGAAAATTAATGAGAATGATAATACTGTAAAGACTGTTCCAGAGTTTGCCCAAATTCATTATCTAAGACTCTTGTTAAGAACATCTCAAAGAATTTTAACCAGGAAAATATATTAATGGTTCAAAAGCATTTTTCAAAATGGTGATTTATAAAAGTATAATGGAATTATATATGCAAGAGCTGTAGTTAGAAACACAAATAACAGAGGAGCAGCACATTATGAAGGAACATTTTCCAATAGCTAGGGTACTTGGCTTTGATTTTGTCTATAGGTGTCAAGGTTTCCTTATGATTTATATTTTGGGGTGAAGGAAATGAAAAACTGAAGGCAACTTACAAATAAATATACTTTTGACTTCTTGTTAGTTACTTAATGAGGCCTATAGCTGCTTAAAAGCTGAGGAAAGTAATTAATAATTTTAGAACTGGTGTAAACGGCTTTTAGACAATCGAAAAGCACTTTTAGGAGGAAGGGTGCTGAGACACATCTTTAGATTTCTCTTCAGAATGTTAAGAATTTCCTGTTGCCTGTTTCCTGATGGGATTGACGCAGCTGTGTATCATATGGAATGAAAGAGGAACCGAGTGCCTGACTTTGTTTTATGCATGTCCTTTATTTAAAAAAATGTATCTGTTGATTTTTTCTTTTCTTTTCTTTTTTTTTTTTTTTTTGTCAACAGATCACTGCTATGAATGCTATACACAAAATTGTCCAAGCGGGAGCTAATTCTAATTAGTCTGTTTTCTAAGGGGCAGAAAGTTTTAATAACTAAAGTATATTAGCTAAGAATACCTTTTTTTTTTTTTTTTCTTTCTTCCTCTCTGTGTGCAATGAGAAAGAAACCAGAATGTTTGGAAAATTACTGTGTCATTTCCATTTGCACTTTCAGAAGTCACTGATATATAGAAGTGTGTGTGAGAATGTGTGTGTGCATGTGTAGTCTTTGGAAAACAGTTTTTTACTCATTTTGGCTGTTAAGCAATCTGTAACACATCCACAAAACAGTTTTCATGAGAGAGGTGAATGCAAATTAGAGAGGAATGGGAGTGTCCAAAATAATTTTTAAACAGTAATTTTGATCTAGACCACCCCACTTCATGGACAGATACTTTGAAGGGAATTTAGGGTAGGAAACTGTATTAAATTTTTCAGTAGTTTCCTTTGGTGGTGAGAGAGAGCTTAGGAGGTGGTTAACCTGGTTAAGTGATCTGGGAATGGCTGAGGAAAAGGGGATGCAGATCCATAGCAATGGGGCCACTCTTCCACTTGTAGTCCAGTTCCTGGTAAACTCAGGAGCTGTGTCTCACTAAGTGGTGTATTACTCAGTTCCACTTGGAATTCACACTAGCTCAGCATTAACTTCTGCTCAGAAGGCTGTATAAGGCAAATTAATTTGCTGTATAAAAACCTCTAGGCATTGCAATCACATGAGCTTCTTAGTGTCATGCTATAGCCCTGTGCTACTAAAGCAGAAGCAAGCACAAATGCAGAGTGCATCGCTGTGATGAGCAGTAGTGCTAAGGGTATGTTAAAAGGCAGAGCAAAGGCATATATGACCAAGTGGAGTGATCCCATTGGGTTGCTTATAAGACAGTCTCTACATGCCAAGATATGGATTTCTGTATCATTATGTGAATTTAAATTTCAAAGTTTGATCCTCTCAACCTGCCAATCAGCTGTGAAAAGTGTTGGCCATGTCCCTTGTTCTTTTGCTCTGTGACTTCTTGGCAAATGTCCTCTTTTTGCTGTCTTTGGATACTTTGATCACTTCTTCAGTGCATCCTTTGAAGGATCTTTCTCATTCCAGCTTTGTGTAGGAGTTCTACAACGTGTTGTCTCTCAGCCGCCCCCTTTTTTTCCCCTTATTCTGCTCTTCATCTTTGCATAATCTTATGTGGAAACACAATTTAAGTATCATTTTTTTGCAGATGATTCATAGGCTGATGGTATTTCTAACTCTATGAAACTGTAGTCTTGCTTCTTTGTCATCTCCTCCTTTATTGCCTAGCTTAGACTCCCTTAGTCAAAACAGATCTCGTAGAGTGCTTTCCAAGCCCTCCATCTACTTTTCAGGATAGCACTGTAATTTGGCAGTCTCCCTGATATAGACCTCTCCCTCATAGCTTAGTATTTAAAAAGGCAAATAGAGTATTTGGTATTTGAAGGAAAGAAATAGAAAAACAAACAGAAAACATGAACATTCATATAATTATGCCAATCCATAAATCCAGAGTGTGTGCAGTATATGTATTGTGTGTACTTTTGTTATCACAATTCCAAAAAAAATACTGTAGTTGAGATAAGGGTATGAAGGCTGATGAGGTATACGGAAGGAGTTTTGTCAAAGGAAAAGTTAAATAAAGTAAAATACTTCATCTTGGAAAAGATATGACTGAGGGGAATTGGCTATAACATCATGCAAAGCATCAAGAAGGCAATCAGGGAACAATTATTCATTAACTTTGTTACGAGAACAAGGAAAAATCCTGTTTAATTCTCAGGAAAGAGTTTTAAAACATTTAACAGCAGTTGTTTTTTGTTAGTTTTAGGTCTTTTTTGTGTGCTCCCCCTCTTCTGTGCAATATAAAATCATAGAATAGTTAGGGTTGGAAAGGACCTTAAGATCATCTAGTTCCAACCCCCCTGCCATGGGCAGGGACACCTCACACTAAACCATGCCACCCAAGGCCTCATCCAACCTGGCCTTGAACACCGCCAGGGACGGAGCATTCACAGCTTCCTTGGGCAACCCATTCCAGTGGATAAAGAACACTAAAGAACTTCCTCCTTATATCCAATTGAAACTTCTCCTATTTAAGTTTTAACCCATTGACCCTTGTCCTATCACTGCAGTCCCTAATGAAGAGTCCCTCCCTAGCATCCTTAGAGGCCCCCTTCAGATACTGGAAGGCTGCTATGAGGTCTCCACGTGCCTTCTCTTCTCCACGCTGAACAGCCCCAACTTTCTCAGCCTATCTTCAGTGTAACGTGATTGAATAGTGAAATTCCTGGACAAAGGATATTTTAGAGGTCAAAATATGAAGAAGTTAAAAAATGGATAAGGCATTACTCTATTATGTCTCTGAGGAGCTATTAAATGTGAAGGTGATGATGCAACTCAACTTCATGAAGTTTTTACACAGGAGACTGGTTGTTGCTGGCATGGGATATCATGGAAAGGAACACTCCATCTTTGCTAATTTTTTTTTACTGACCTAGTATAATTGTTTTGTTTTGTTCTTAAGTTCTCTGCATTCAGGCTACATTAAGTTTTGCAGGCTTTTTCTGCCTAACGTCCCTGTTTTCCTGCCTACTCTTCAGTTACATGCTTACCCTCACTACCACTGAGGATTACTCTTTCTCCAGTCATATCTGTCAGAAATCCTCTTACAGAGATAATTTTCAGAGTGACAGACTGTCTTTTTATATCCCAACTGGTTTCCTTTCTCTGTTATATGAAATATTAGTAACTTGTCCTAAGTTTCAAGCCCTTCTTCAACCAAATGGTACCTTATCAATTTCTCTTTGTCAAGGTTTTCCTTCAAGTTATAACACCAGCCCTGTTGCCCATTTACTATATTTGCAAACATGCATTTGTTTGATACCTCATAGTACTTACACTGTACTATAGTACTCCTTCTTAACCTCACCTTTTGAGTTCATCTCTCTCTTCTTAGGAAGTTCCTTACCTGAAATGCCTACAAAAGCATGACACCGTCAAGCTACTTCTAGCAAGATATCACTTCATGGGATGCTATCTGCTGTTGCCTTACTGCTTCTAAATGGTTTCCTATCTCTTATCTGATACTTGCACTGTAAGATTTATGGGAAGCTAGGGACCAGGTTAGGAAAGCTAAGGCCCAGTTAGAATTAAACTTGGCTAGGGATGTTAAGGATAACAGGAAGGGATTCTATAGATACATAGCGAGTAAAAGACAGACTAGGGACAACATAGGCCCTCTCTGGAAGCTATCAGGAGAACTGGCTACTGTGGATTTGGAGAAGGCTGAGGTTCTTAATGACTTCTTTGCCTCAGTCTTCACTGGCAAATGCTCTGACCGCACCACCCAAGTCTTGGAAGGCAGATGCAGGGACTGTGAGAATAAAGACCTTAAGCCCACTGTAGGAGAGGATCTGGTTCGAGACCATCTTAAGAACCTGAACGTGCAGAAGTCCATGGGACCTGATGAAATCAATTCGCAGATCCTGAAGGAGCTGGTGAATGAAGTTGCTAAGCCATTGTCCATCACATTTGAAAAATCATGGCTGTCAGGTGAAGTTCCTGACGACTGGAAAAAGGGAAATATAACCCCCATTTTCAAGAAGGGGAAAATGGATGACCCGGGGAATTACAGACCAGTCAGTCTCACCTCTGTGCCTGGCAAAATCTTGGAGCAGATTCTCTTGGAAGACATGCTAAGGCACATGAAAAACAAGGCGGTTGGTGACAGCCAGCATGGCTTCACTAAGGGGAAATCCTGCCTGACCAATTTGGTGGCCTTCTATGATGGGGCTACGAAACTGATGGACAGGGGTAAAGCAGTTGATGTCATCTACCTGGACTTGTGCAAAGCGTTTGACACTGTCCCACATGACATCCTTGTCTCTAAATTGGAGAGGCATCAATTTGATGGGTGGACCACTCGGTGGATAAAGAACTGGCTGGATGGCCGCAAGCAAAAGAGTTGTGGTCAATGGCTCGATGTCCGGCTGGAGACCGGTAACAAGTGGTGTCCCTCAGGGATCGGTGTTGGGACCGGTCTTGTTCAACATCTTTGTCGGTGACATGGACAGTGGGCTTGAGTGCGCCCTCAGAAAGTTTGCCAATGACACCAAGCTGTGTGGTTCGGTTGATACGCCAGAGGGAAGGGATGCCATCCAGAGGGACCTTGACACGCTTGTGAGGTGGGCTGATGCCAACCTTATGAAGTTTAACCATGCCAAGTGCAAGGTCCTACACCTGGGTTGGAGCAATCCCAGGCACAGCTACAGGTTGGGCAGAGAAGAGATTCAGAGCAGCCCTGCAGAGAAGGACTTGGGGGTGTTGGTCGATGAGAAAATGAACATGAGCCGGCTTCAGTGTGTGCTCGCAGCCCAGAAAGCCAACCGTATCCTGGGCTGCATCAAAAGGAGCATGACCAACAGGTCGAAGGAGGTGATCCTGCCCCTCTACTCTGCTCTCGTGAGACCTCACCTGGAGTACTGGGTGCAGTTCTGGCATCCTCAACATCAAAAGGACATGGAACTGTTGGAACAAGTCCAGAGGAGGGCCACGAGGATGATCAGGGGACTGGAGCACCTCCCGTATGAAGACAGGCTGAGAAAGTTGGGGCTGTTCAGCCTGGAGAAGAGAAGGCTGCATGGAGACCTCATAGCAGCCTTCCAGTATCTGAAGGGGGCCTATACTGATGCTGGGGATGGACTATTCGTTAGGGACTGTAGTGATAGGACAAGGGGTAACGGGTTAAAACTTAAACAAGGAAGTTTAGATTGGATATAAGGAAGAAATTCTTTACTGAGAGGGTGGTGAGGGACTGGAATGGGTTGCCCAAGGAAGTTGTGAATGCTCCATCCTTGGCAGTGTTCAAGGCCATGTTGAACAGAGCCTTGGGTGACATGGTTTAGTGTGAGGTGTCCCTGCCTATGGCAGGGGGGTTGGAACTTGATGATCTTAAGGTCCTTTTCAACCCTAACTATTCTATGATTCTGTGATTCTATGATTTTGGGAGCTAGGGACAGCGTTTTTGTTCTTTGTCACTTGGTTTCCTAGTGGATGTCTTAGTACTATGTTTACTGTTGCTAATCTAAATATTTGTGTCAATAAAAAAAATTTAAAATATCATGTATTGCCAGTCTTTACTTTTCTGTTGGTTGATGTGGGATGCTAAGTGCCTGTAATAGCAAGTCATGTCTTTTAAGTGTCTCGAGGTGTGGAAAGCTTTCATGAAATTCAGAGGAGATGGGACAAATTAATGGCTGAGAAATCCACTGGATGTCGCTAAGCAGATATCTGTCTGAGGAACTGGCTGCATTGAGAATTATTGGAGGCTGCGGGTGCATATCATATATGCTGTCAGTATTGTTACGTTGTTCCTTGTAACCACTTTTGGGGATTGTTGGAGGTGGGATACACTGGTTTGATCCAATATACCTGTTCTTTCATTGTTGTATAGGATATTTCTGGAAGCTTTAGCAAGTATCTGTGGTGATTCTCTCTTAGAAAACTGTTGGAGAAAATGGCCTCAGCTGAGCAGTTTCGGCTACTGTTATTTTCAGCACATTTCATGAATGGTTATGAGATGTTTCACAGCTTAATTACGCTGCTCATAATGTATTTTCATCTGGTGTTGATATGACTAAGAAGGACCTTATGGGGACTGTATGGACAAGGCATCATACCATATGATGCCTTTAAAAAAAAAAAAAAGAAGAGTCCTTGCTTTTAAGAGTTCATAATTTTAATTACTGTTTGTCATTCATTTGTTGGAAAGGGGTTTTTGTAACGTAGTAGTTAATTTTGCGCTCATATTTGAAGTGTGATTTTTTTTACCATCAAGCAAAGTGGATATTAAACAGGCTGAATTCAGCAAAGTGAAACGCTTGGATATTATTTTGATTGGTGAGACCCCAGTGGCATAAAATTAATTGCGGTGATGACTTGAACATTGCAGTGAACATGTGTGAACTTCAGTGTGTATTATACTATTTTTGAACTGGGATGCAATCTATTTTATACAGTATAACAGTAAACAAAACCAACTAATAGTGATATGGGCATTTATATAGAGGTCATATAGTCAAAATGTGATTTAATAGTTTTTGTCAAAGGTATGTAATATCAGTCCACGTATAATGCCTGTATTTATGTTATTTTTGGAGAAAAAACTAGTTCATAATAATGTTTTTGATAAATACCTAAGTTTGCATACTAGCAGAAATGCTGTTATTTGTGTAAGCATAATTAATTAGATGCGCAAGTATTTGAAGTCACATTTTTCTGTTGTATCAGTGTAAACTTGGCACTATTAGAAAGGCTTCAGATTTATTGAGGTAGCAGCAGGTATACAGATTTCTCTGCATAAGTTCCTCTAGCTTGAAACAGTTTCGTCAATCATGTTGATTTTTTAAGGAAAAGGAGGGAAAAAAGAAATTCATTGTGGAATGCTGTTTGTCAGAAGGTTTGTATCTATACCTAATGGAGACCTGTTAATCAGGTCTGCTATCAGGAGGAGAGATTTGGAGGGTTCCAGGAGGGGAAATTGAAATTTGGATTGCCATATTTCCTAGCACCTTGAGAAGGAAAATGGTGTTGGTATTCTAGTAAAACACTGTATACTAATCTCACTCTGTAAACTTATGAATGAGCTAAATACAGCTCAGAAGCCTAAAGGAATGTTTTGGAAAGAGAGTGAAAGGAAGCTTGATTTGTTCCACAGTATATTTGGAAAAGGAGGAAACAGTCTGATTTATTTTAAGGTTTGAATGTGTATCGCAGTCTTGAACAGGTCCTGTGCTTACTGTGTGATGTCATGAAAGGCTTAGGCTATGGCTTGCTTCAAATCACAGAATAGCTGAGGTTAGCAGGGACCTTTGGGGATCACCTAGTCCAACCTGCTCTTCTGAGGCAGGGTCAGTTAGAGCAGGTTGTTCAGTACTGTGCCCAGGTTTTGATTATCTCTGTGGATGGAGATTCCACAATGTCCCTGACCAGCTTGTAGTGTTTGACCACCTCATGACAAAAAAAGTTTTCCTAATATTTATTTGGAGTTTCCTGCATTCCAGCTTGTGTCTTTGCCTCTTGTCCTACAGCTGTACACTTCTGCAAAGGGTCTGACTCCATCTTCTTTGTAATGTTCCACTAGATAGCTGTAGACAGAAATGAGAGCTCTCTTTCACCTGCTGTTCTTATGGCTGAACTAGCCTAGCTCTCTCAGCTTCTCCTGGAACATTATCTAGTGTAGTCCTCTATGTGTCTGCGTGGCTTTCTGCAGTGGCTTGCTCCAGTATGTTCCTGTGTTTCTTGTACTGGAGATCCCTATACTGGACTCAGCACTCCTGATGCAATCTCACAGGTGTTGGAAAGAGGGGGGTACCTGCTGCATACAGTCCAGTTAATATAGCTCAGCATGCTGTAACTAGACTAAATTAACAAAGAAATTGGCCTTCTTTGCTGCAAGGCTGTACACTAATAAGGTCCACCAGAGTCCTGAGATCTGAAATTTCTTGTGAAGTAGACCAATTCACCAATTGTATGGATGTTAGTGGATATACTCAATGTGAACATGAACTTTGCAAGAAAAATGTTATGGGTGGGTCAGTAACAGCTGTGGTTTTGGGTGGATGAACAAACCCTGATTAAAGGATACACCACAGCAGATGGTCAATCTTCAGCTGTGATCAGGTTTGTTTTGTGTGATATTGAATATTGTGATATTGAGGATATTGAGTTTAAGGCACAGAAAGTCACCTGCAGTGAAGCAGCGGGAGTCAACATATAGCACAGAAAGAATGAATCAGATTCTTTGGGATCATAATAGACAATAAGATTATGGCTATAGCACAGTCCATTGGTAATGAGCATCAGTTATTTTCCAGAGGGAAAAATCCCTGGAAGTTACTAAGCAGGAGTTTTACATCAAAAATCATGCAAAACTGTTCAGGGAACTGTGGAATTCTGTTTCTTCCTCTTATGCTTAACGCTGTGGACAGGATTAATCAGAAAAGGAAGCATGGTACAGACATTCGTTAATATCAAAGTGTCTGCATATTTTTTTTTTTTTAATTGCTTACAAGCTGTGCCTTGAGTGTCAATAGGTCGTCTGCCACTTGAGACTTCTTTATGGTTACTACATGTATATCTTTAGGTATTCTGGAAGAAAGCAAGGAAGTCAATTCTATATTTCAGGCAATAAGTAATTTGATGTGAGAATTTCTCAGAGGTCCACTAACAGTGAATGTTGATAAAGAAGATTCTGGGAATGGACAATTAACAGTAGGAAGAAAAATTTTACTTCCATAAGAAATGGGTACATGAGAAAAATGCAGATAACTTCAAAACTTGTGGAAGTTGCAGTTAAGTGACAGTAAGGTTGGCTATGTCTGGATGTGTCTGTAAGAGATATGTGATGTGTCAAGAATGGAAAAAGTAGGATTAAATGTTAAATTTTCCTTCATGGTGCAAGAATGTTTTATATCATATTAGCAATATAGAAATGCACAAAACAAAGTGGAGTGAATGAATAATTTTTAACAACTGCTTCCGGACATCAAAAAAGTGTTCCTGTAAATATCCAGTACTTCCAAAGCTTGATTTTTCAACCAGTGTTGCAGCTCATGTTGATGCCCATTACTAACCTGGAAACAGTATTATTGCAGGAAAAGAAATCCTTGTTCTGTGGGAGCAGCAAGCTGTTGAAGAAATGCTTACTGCTCAAATGGGTAGCATTGAGTCTCAAACATTATTTATAAGGGGAGCATTTTGTTCTTGAAGTGGATCATAAAGGATTACACTGGCTGCAAAACACTAAAGATCACTATTCATATAATTAGGCAGTCTTTTACTCTGCAGACATATGATTTCACTGTTAAGCATAAAACATGTTATAACGCTTGCATGTCTGGTGCTTGTTTCTGTCCTTACAGTTGAAGCACTGAGCCTGTGTGTGGGAGGGCAGAGGGCTGAAAAGAAGGAAAAAAAAATCTCAGGGAAAGATGACCTTGGTGAATAAAGAAATGCCTTCATGAAGAAGAGACAGTGTTTGCTAAGGGACTGGACTTCATTTGTGGAGCAGAGGATCCCAAACGGAATCCCTGAGGTGAAGAGTTACCTTCTTCTAAGTAAGAGTATTACACGCACCATATTTTCTAGAAGGACCAGATCAGAGGTACTGAAATTTATTCCTGTAACCTGATGGTTGAATTGAGGGTAAAAAGGGAAAGTGTTCTGATCTGCAGAAGGGAAGAAATGAATGTTAATCAGTGAGGGCAGCATTTTCTCTGGAAAGCTTTTTAGCCTCTGGGTAAAATTATTCGCAGCTGTATTTGGTATGGACACTTCTTGCTTCTCCTCTTGATCCCATGAGCAAAATATGTCCAATGTATTGTGACAAAAGCATATCTGGCCATGCAGTGAGGGTGCACATGTGTTTCAGGTCAAAGCTCAGAGGCTGTGTGCCTGTCTCTTTTATGTGACAAGATGGGGCACATTAAGTGACCAGTGTGGGGGTCTGCTTGTTGCTCTCGCTGTTCTTAAGCAACCCTAGACATGGACAGGGATAAGCTTGTAGGTCAGTTCAGTGGTTTGGTGGACTTGACTGCTGTTCAAATATTGAATACCTTTAAGTTCTTTTATTACTGAAGGTGAAGGCAGGATGCAAGATCAGACCTATTAGTATGTTTTATCACAAAAGTATTCGTTCGTAAAATAATGGAAACCAGGATTTGGGAAGTGCTGCCTGTTTCTCCATCAAAGCAATTGGATAGAAGAAGGTGGGGGTGGCTGACCAGGAGTTACTCAAGGAGGCAGGACAGAGTGCAAACAGGAGACTGTACTTTTGACACTCAGACACCAACTGATGTCTAGCACTTGGTGGTTTATAGGTGATACTTTTCACTTTGGAAGGTAAAATATACTATAATCAAAAGTATAAAGGTGCTGTAATAAGCACCTTTGAAAGGGAAAGAAAATTGGTATGCTTTTATGCTTTTCATGACTTCTAAATTGGAGTGAGAAACCTGAATTCTCTTACAGGAAGACATTACAGGCCCATCTCCCTGTTTGATAAACAGAAGTGTATTGTGCAGGACAGAATACAGTATACTACTAGTTTTTTTTAATTTGTAAAATTATTTCAAAACAGGGTGCACTAATATGGTAATACAACTTCACCTATATAGATACCTAGTCTGAACAGGTATCTTTAATTGATTTTCTTAGCCAGATACTAGTGGTGGTGAACTCAATGGCAATATTCCCATTGACCTCAATAGGATCAGATTTTAAATATTAGACAGGGGAGGTAGGCTCAATTTAATACCAGTACTACTACTGATACTGGGATATGCTAGGAGTTGTTAATCTTTGCACTTCCTCTTGAAAACTATGTAATGGTAGCTGCAGGCAATGGCACAGGGCTCGTTAAACTGAGGCCTTCTTTAACAATAAAATAGGTATTTTTAAAAGTCTTGGTATGGATTTAGAGGACACTGAAATTGCTTTATAGTATTTAAAATATGTGGAAGCTATCAGGCTGCTAGAAACTTTCTGCAAAAAACAATAGATTCATTGTTAAAATGACACTGCACAAACCATTAAGGAAGTGCTAATAAGATATTAAAAATTATGCCTTGTAATAATACCTGAGATATGCCTCTCTTAATAAGATTGTTTTAAGATCAAATATTGACAGATAGGTTTTTATCAGTGTTAGAGATTGTGTCAAAATTGAAATCTGTTGCCCCTGGAGAGCTCTTAGAACTTTTTTTCTAGGAAACACCTTGTTAGTATAAAGTAATGGATTCCAAGAGATGAAATTTGAGTATTTAATCAAGAGAAAATCTCATTTTTGCACAGGGCCAGCAGCTTTAAACCATGGAAATTTGAAGGCTTAGAATTGAATTTTTACCTCTATGGTGTGATTCAGTAAAAAAAAGTAATTGTCACTGTGCCTTTCTCCAAATCAGATTTTTTAAGATAGCATAATCAGCTACTTTACTGACACAGTAAGATGTGAATGGATTTTATTTATTTGATTTTTTTTTTTTAAACTGTGGATCGTTATTCATCCACAGAGATATCAAAACAATTAATCAAGAAAATGTACTGCTGAAATTAACAGCAAGTTAACTTTTGGTAAAGTAATACCACTTTCGTAGAACTGAGCTAGAAAAGTAATGATAAAAAGATAAAATTATCACTCTTGATAAAAGAGAATCTATAAAAAACAGTTCACTGGCTGCCTCTTTACAAAGTAAAGGTGGTGAAATTTATGAAGCAGACTTAATTTCTACATTTACGAAAATATGACTATAACATATGTAAACAAATGCCCTTTTCACAAGGGCATGTAGTGACAAGACGAGGGAATGGCTTCAAGCTGAAAGAGAGTAGGTTTAGATTAGGCACTAGGAAAATGTTCTTCAGTGTGAGGATGGTGAGACATTGGAATAGGTTGCCCAGAGAAGTTGTGGCTGCCCCGTCCCTGGAAGTGTTCAAGACCTGGCTGGACTTTGGGCAACCTGATCTAGTGGAAGCTGTTGCTGCCCATGGCAGGGAGGTTGGAACTGGGTGATCTCTAAGGTCCCTTCCAACCCGAACTATTCTATGATTCTAAGAAATCCTGTCAAGCTATTAACAGTGGCAAACAAAAGTAGTAGCAAGTCCATCGCATATAATTCCCCTCCTAGGAAGCACAAAACTTCTCTTAGTGGGTTTGACTCCATGAGTAGGGAAGAGGTGTGCAGTAGGATGTGCTGTAATGGAGTTGTCAGTATTTACACTTTTCTTAGGAAGGGCATTCATATTACTGCTGTAGTGATGAATTTACTGCTATATGATGTAAAATAATTTGGCAGATGTGTTTTACATAGGTAAATTAATATAAATCAGCCCTATATGGTTTTTTAGAAGTTAGCTGTGCAGCAGAAATATGCTAAAGATTTTAAAATTTTCACTGGAAAATACTGTTTTAAAGATTAGAAGAGAAACTTGAGGATGTCTGTTGATGGGCAGCATTTTTCTTGTGTAGAAATAAATAGATTGCTGCAGTTAGGTAAGTTAATTTATACAAATTGATTAAAAGGGTTGAAATAAATAAATAGAACAAACAGAAGGTTTACTGTTAGAACAGCTATAGTAGAAATAGAAATCAACACCTGGAATAGTTTTATTTCTTATCTGTAATAGTACCTAAAAAAAGTCAAATGACAATTCTAATATAAATGAGGTCAAATACAGTGTCAGAGAAGGAGTTTATATGTATTCACAAAAATAATTGGACTAGGAAGGCCAGCTTGTCAGGCATGCTGAGAATTCTTGCAAACCAAGGGTTTGAGGAAAGATCTGTGAGACTCTTAACTAATCTTGCATATAGATCAAAATCCAAGCCTGTCCAGAGTGATTTGATTTGATCTGATGATATTAAAATGTTGAGGAGAGCAGCAATATCTGGTATTCTTCCATTTAAAGTGGATTCAATCGTAACAACAATGTCAAAATTATTGAAATTTGCATTTTCCAGGTTTTAGGAACACTCTGGTAGTGTAAGTGTGGCTTAGTCCTGAGCTCTCTTTTCTCTGATAGAAGGTACTCAGGAAAAAAAAATAAAAAGGTGTAAACTGTGGGTCATTTTTTGCCATTAGTTATATCCAAACAATTCCACTGGTGTTAATGAAGTTGCAGAGTGTAATTGAAAAAGAGAGATCCACCCTCTCCTATTGAACTTTAATATATATTCTGAAAGTGTTTTCTAGGAAAAATAAATTAGTTCTAGCAATAATTCAGGAAAAAGATGGGATTTGCTTAGCTTTAGGTTACAGTCTTGATGGGGGAACACTTTTTTGCCTTAAAGTTTTGTGAGTATTTGATTAATACACCGGTGTTGATTTTCAGTTTATCTGTGAGATGCCCTGAAGAAGTAGTGAAATTAAAAAAAAAAAAAAAAAAAAAGATTAATTGCTGCTTATAATTAAGCACATAGAAATTAAAAAAAGAATAGTATTGATATTTTATTTTATTTTAATGCTGGACTCCCTGGAGACAAGATTAATTGAAAGGAGAAAGAGAAGCAAGCCCTTAAGGCTGGATAATATATTGCTTTCAATTTCACTTGCTAGTATAAACAAGGCAAATGCTAAAGTTACCCAAGAAATTGAAACTTGGGTTTGCAGATATGTTTAGTTAAAAATCTTCAGGAAGTCCTAGTAAATAGTATTAAAATTGCTAAGTTAAAAGAAATGCTACTTTAAAGCAAACAAATAAACAAACGGTGTTCTCTATTGAGCAATTATTTGAGGTTGCAGGGTAATATTTTCAAAATAGCCAAAGTGGTTCAGGACCTTAAGTTTAACTCATCTACTCAAACTTTAATCTCACTGAAAAGCACAAAGATGTGTAGGTGCTTAGTGGCCTGTTTTGAAAAATGTGACTTTGGTTTTGTAATCATTACTATTTTTTTTTAATTATTGCCCACTCGTAATAAAATGTCATTTGGATTGTGTTTTTCATAGAAGAAAATGTTGGTAACATAGAACCTCTTCCAGTTTTAGTAGAAGTTGGATTGGGTTCTTTATTTTTGCCAGAAGGGGATACTTTTGAAAGAAACAGATAAATTATTTGAAGATGTGAAGAGCTGATCCCAAGTGGTAGATAGTGAATGGTGTCAAGATTTCATATGTGAACATTTAAAATATATGCAATATGGAGATACTTCAGGTTTATACTTCAGAAAGTTGGGGCTGTTCAGCCTGGAGAAGAGAAGGCTGTGTGGAGACCTCATAGCAGCCTTCCAGTATCTGAAGGTGGCCTACAAGGATGCTGGGGATGGCATATTCATCAGGGACTGTAGTGACAGGACAAGGGGTAACGGGTTAAAACTTAAACAGGGTAAGTTTAGATTGGATATAAGGAAGAAATTCTTTACTGAGAGGGTGGTGAGATGCTGGAATGGGTTGCCCAGGGAGGTTGTGAATGCTCCATCTTTGGCGGTGTTCAAGGCCGGTTGGATGAGGCCTTGGGTGGCATGGTTTAGTGTGGGGTGTCCCTGCCCATGGCAGGGGGGTTGGAACTCGATGATCTTAAGGTCCTTTCCAACCCTAACTATTCTATGATTCTATGATTCTATGAATTTTAAAACCGGTTCTGTATATCGTGTGTTTTCGGACAAAAAAACATTCAACATGCACTAGTGCTCTGGTGAGTGTATGCTGATGCTGCAAATATGATCATACACATTCTGTTCCTATTGTAGAATGCGTGGCCCAGTGTTACAAAGCCTTACCTTTCTACTTCCAATTTAATACCTAAATACACGGAACCTACCTAATTAAAGATTTTCAGGAACACTTACATATTTAATGAATGAGTGCTCAGTGGCAACATAAGCTATGCCAGAACATAAAGTTACCCGAAGAACATAGCATCCATTTAATATTTATTTAAAATTTAGATAAGCAAAAGTAGACAAAATATTAAATGAATGCAATGCTACAAAATGTAGAAAAGCCAGGCCTGGAGTATAACTTTGTTTGAAATATTTTCCTTAATTTTGTTTGTCTTGTAATGGTGGTCTGTTTTATCCTCACCATTCAGAAGCAAGCAGGCAGAAGGCTTTAGTTTAGATTTTTGACATCACCACCTTTTCTTTTTTTTCTTTTTTTTTTTTTTAATCACTTTAGGTGCATGGCACAAGTTTATTTTTGCTTGTAGCTGGGGAAGTTACTGAATACCTCCCCCAAAATCTGGTCACTGTGCCAATTGAGACGTGCTGTTCTGCCAGTTCCTAGGGTCAGGGAATCGCTTTGCTGGCAGGAACACCTGGCATTATCTGTGGAGGACATTCCCCTGTTGTGTTCAGGCCATGCTATGATCACTTTAAGTACTTCAGATTAATGTGCACCAAAAAATGGGATAAAGAATCCCTGATGGACAGCATAGTACTAACAGCGGCTTGTGAAGCTATACTAAATATTACTGAAGAGGTGGCTTTACTGCTGTTATGATAATGGTAAAATAATGGCATATTTGTACATTCTCAGTTGAATTTTACTCTGTAAAATTATGAAGCATCATTGTTGACCAATTCAGGTCTGTTTCTAAGGTCACAGAAGTCAATCAGTGGAAAGACTCTCAGTGATTTCAAGTGATTTTGGATTTAACTTTCTTAAAAAATGTGCCTTCAGTGGTAACTTTGATGTATTTAATATTATTAACTAGGCTTGAAGAGTAATAAAATCAATGAATTTACTTTTATTTTTGTCTGATAAATTATGAGGGTAATCACTGCACATACTAGATAGCGCCTATGAATTGAATCATTACTTCACAGATATTGAAAGTTAATTTCTACAGGTTAGGACAGCAAGATACTTTTCACATAGGCATAAGAAACACTGATTAAAAGTGGATTATCTGATAGGCTAGCAAGTATTTTTGTAGGAATTTCCAAAGCATAATCTGTCCAGGTCGTCTTCAAGTGTCGCAAGGTTACGGACAGATTTTGTAAAATTAACTCTCACTGACTAAAGAGTTGATAGGGTGGGTTTTTTTTTGATTTTTATTTATTTTTTTTAAGAAGTTTTTATTTTTTGTTAAGAAAGGAAGTTGAATTGTCCTAATCCTTAAGTATCCAGCTGATCACTACTTACTAATGTCTGTCCTGTCTCATAATACCACCATTAATTTATGTGAATTTCTTAAAAGGTGTCCAGCATACTTCACAGGTATAAGTATCTCTTTCAGTTTGGTATCTTGGGCTTACAGTGCCTTGTCAGTAAGTTTTTACCTATTTCTGTGGAGTGCAGAGGCACACATTGCCATGGGCACTATGCACACAGCTAGAGAAGATTTTCATTATGAATATCATAACAGTGAGGTTACATGAGACATTATTGCTCTGCCATTACCCTTTCTGTCCTTTCATAATTTCTTTTGATTTGCACAAAATATACAGGAATTCCCTAAACACCGTCATATTCATTAGGGTCACTTTTATATTTTAATCTCTTTGGTGGGAAAACTTATGCTTATTTTTGTCTTGAGCCAGATTATTAATGTTAAGTGCTGTGGCTCAAAAATAATTCCAGCTTTACTCTTTTGCTTTTTTATTATTTTCTCTCCATTTGTACAGAAGGTTTTATGCCTTACATGCAAAATCTTCACTTAGTGTAGGTACTAGAGCCAAAGTTTTATATAATATCCTGGTATTAGTTACCAAAATAAATCAATGCCAATAAGATGCTCAGCTCACCTTAGAAGCTGGCCACTTATATTTAGGATATCCAGGGTTGTTTTCATTAGTTGGGACCTGTCACAGATGAAATCAATGAGACTGTTCTTTGGTTTCCGTGAAAGCCAGGTAACACTGCCATTTTTGTAATGCCCATTTGTCTGTAGATATTGGAAGTCCGTTAAATGCATTCATGTGCAAGTATGTGAGCCTTAAAAAATACGGGATTTCTATTCCTCACATCTAATGAATGTTTGGTATGTAGTAAGACACAGAGATTATTCTGTCAATGCACAGTATGCCTTGAACTTTTACCTATTGTTTTCCCTACTTTTCTTGTTTATTTTTTGTAAACACCAGTGGTGCTCTTTGAAAAGCCTGTTTTCTACCTGCATGGCCTTTAGCTAAGAGCAGAGTTTTCACAAAATTCTCTTTACCTTAGCACTGTTAGCCAAGTAGCTACAAATCCTGAATAAACATATTTATTTCTTGACATTAGGTATTAAAAATGTCATTTGATAATGGTTTAAAATTTGGTAGTTCCAAAAGATTCTGGGGTGTTGAGGTTTTTCTTTGGACTCTTTGGATTGCTTTTTACCAAAACTGTTGGAGAAAATCCGTGTAATCCCTCCCTTCTTTTGATATATAGGCAATATATTACACACATACACATATTTGAACCATAAAGATAATGATATTTTACTTCAAGTGTTTTCATAAGGTGAGCATCATTCATATGAGCTGGAATATGTTATTTTTCTATTAACTGAATACTATTTTTGATCTCTTCGCTTTTGAAGAGTAAGACAGATCTATCGAAACTTTCAGAAACACTCTGGTACTATCTATCTTGGTCTCAGGTGGATCATAAATATAGTTTCCCCTTTTCTTAAGAAAAGCACTAGCATTCCCTAAGAGGACGAGTAGGAAGGATCAGTCAGAACACCACAGGGGCATGTATGTCATGATTTTGGTGTTTCTTTACGCATAGTTGCAAGGCAGTTGGCCGAGGTTAGTTACAAGTAGGCAGAAAAAGAGGTAGCTGAGAAACTGTTAGTTTCCTTTTTTTATGAGTAAGTTAAAAAAATTAATTCTAAAAGAGGATCACTTAGAAAATATCACTTAGAAAAGGATCACTTAGAAAGGCTGTAGTTATTCAAAAATAACAAAGGTTAAATTTAGATGATAAGTGAAAATCCCGTTTGTCGTAGAACTAACAAGGTTGTCCTCATCATTTTTAGATTTTGGGGAGGAATAGGGATGTTTTTTAGTTTGTTTTGCTTCCTTTGTCTTCACACATTGTAATCCTCTGACCAGGACAGACCATTGTATGCCTCTTTATTGCCCACACACTAAAGCCTAGAGCTTGATTACTCCTGGGTTATAAATGATTGGTAAAATAATAATAAAAAAGGAGAACAAACTTATGAATAACTGGCTCTAAATTGAGGTTTAAATTCAGATAGAATGAGTTTTCCGTTTTAAAGTTAGAGGGAGTTGACTGGTTTGGCAGATATTTTGCTAGGAAGTGGTTTTGGATTTTGGTTTACTGCTATGGGAGTCACTAGGAATTGGAACTGGGCGTTCCTTGAAATGCAAATTTTTGCCAAGGGTTTTTGGGCATGGCCATGGAAACCCAGGAGGCTTAGGTACTCATTGGCATTTCCCACCCTTTTTTGTGGAACACTGTAATTAAGGGCCCATCAGTCTGGAGTGACTGATCGGAGAAACAGAGGGTTCTTTCTTACGTGGAAATATGCTTTCTCTGACTCAGATCTACCCTCTGGATCTCATTCTGAGTTGTCTGGAGTGTCAAGTTTAGTTAATTGAATATTCCCGGTGAGTTGGAAAACTGGAAAAAACTCTTGCTTTTGGTTTGTTTTGTATTTTCTGAGGCTTAGATGTTTTTGTCTTGAACTTCAAGAAGGCTGTTGTAAAAGTTAAATTGGTAGCTTGAAAAATGTGAGCTATTATTGACTGGCGGGATTGGGTTCAGCATAAACAATTGGTCTGAAGGGAAGATCTGACTCACAGAAACCAAATTTACAGGTTAAAAAATCCCAACCCAACAAACGTGTGGATTGATTGAGCTTTACCACAGTTAAAAAAATAATGAAGAGCTGCATGTTAAATTTTCTACAATGTCATGAATTACAACACTGAATCCAGTGTCATTAAATTGTAGTTTTTTGTTTCTTGTCAGCTATGACAATTTCAGCAGAGCACAATCCGTGTGGAAGTATGAATAAAATTCAAGGAGTAGCATCAAGGACTTCTGAGCTCAGGAAACTGAGTTTGGCAGTGCTAATTTGTATTAAAGTTGTTGTTGCATGACAGCAGGAAAAAGATTTAATGCTTGCCACCTGAATCAAGCCATGGAACATTGGTTTCTATAACTGCCATGAATTTGAATCAAGGCCAATATCTCTAAATTTGAAATAAACTGATACTCTGTCTTGAAAGAAGATACAGGCCACTTATGCTGCGGAAGGTATTTAGAAAATGTATTTCAATTTAATTTTTAGCGGTATATATCTTTCAAATTTTTAGACACTTTAGCATTGGCCTTTTTGGCTTTTTCTATATTCCAGCAAGTATGCAGCCTTTCAGTCATTTATTTATCAACGTTCAGTCTTGAACTAACACTGATCTGCAGAAGACCACAGATGCTGGCTTTACTCCCACTATCGCTATGCAGCCGCTTACTTTAATCTGAAATTCATTTTCTTTTGTATATAACTGCATTAATGAAGAAAATCTGATTTCAAGCCAAGTGGTCACACTATGAAGCTTTAAAGTCATCAGATACAAAGCTTATACCATGAGTGGAACAATATTGCCTTTACTGTAGTATATGGTGTGATGTTATTTTACTTTCTAAAGGATACTCAAATGTCTTACAACAAGCAGGTGAAATTTAGGATTTTTTTGCTTCTCTTCAGAAAACAGGCAAGAACTATATAGAATTCTTTCCTGTATTTGGACTGGCTTTGAATTGCTGTATGGATAACACACATTTGCCCACAGAGATTATTTATCAGTGTAACAATAATAATTTCAATATTTATCCAGGAACAGTGGAACAGAACCCTTCATTCCTAAATATCAATTAAATTTTGAATGTTCTTCCATGGCTGAGTGCACAAGATTGTGTGAAGTTTCAGGACTGGAGGTGTGAGGACCAAGTAGCAACACTTGAACCCAGCTGCTTGCTTTCTGCACATGCCATCTTATGAGTAGTTTTTGTTTTTCAGTGGGTTCAGAAGGTCCTGATAATTGGTCCATTACGTGGGAACAACTTAATCCACCATAGTAATTCAACATTCTAGATTGAAATATAGCAGCTGTTTCATAGTGCGTACGAGCAATGCACAAAAATGTTGTGATGGAAGGAGAAAAAGATATGGTATGCATCTGGAAGTGCCCAGGAAACTTGTAGAGGTAGAAGGCAGCTATTCCGCTAAAAGTATTTGATGTCTTTGTTGTCATATAACATACTTTCTTGGGTTGTCTTTCATGTCCCTGATGGAGCCCTGAGGATATACTCCATTTCAACCCTGTTTTTAACCTCTCGCTATGCTCAAAGACACAGCCTCCTTGGTGAGGAGGATGGGATTCTCTTCAGAGCCTATCAGTGCTGCTCCTTAATCGGCTGAAGTGGTGTCTGCACGATAACAAGAGGTACTAGTCTCACCCCAGGTTGTGGCAACTTGGGAAGCTATAGTTAGGCTGGAAATTTAACCCAGATCTATAGTATGGTAATACAGAGCATTACCTTTAGGCTAGCAGGCCTAGCTACAGTCCATAGTTGAAATTTAAAGTGATTTTAAAAAATGCATTCAATTTGAAATGCCCCAAGGTTCCTATCATTTGTGAAGCTGAATCTCTTTCAAAATGTTATGAGTGACATTGAATTTTTGCTTTTGGTGGATATGTTATAAATATGAAGAATGATAAACTTGAGGGGTGACTAGTTGTAGAATATAAAAGAAAACTTGCACTGTCAAGTGTTGCTGTTTCATTTAAGTGACTACATAGGATTCAGGCTGGGGACAACTGCTGGTTTTGAGCTTATGCCAGAGGCTTGATGAAACAAAAATATATAGTTCATAATTTATGCATTCTTTTTTTTAAGGTGTGTGGGAGGTGAACTTCCTTTTCAGCATTGCCTTTCCACTGTGCATGAAAGCTGTTTGGCAGTATTTTTAATAGTTGCATGTCTAAGTTTGTCTTACAGTCTTTCCCTTCTTTACACATTTGCTATCTTTTGTGTATAGTGCTAGTTCATTCTAGTGAGTTATTAAAATTATATGTACTATATCTTACCAAAACATAAAAATACACAATATTATTGCTTAACTTTCATGGTATTGTGTACTCATACCTAGTATCAACGTCTCTATTACACAATGTATTTAAATTTTGAGGAGAAATAATAATTTTAAGAAGGCTGAATAACTAGAAGACAGATCAGTCTTTTTTTTTTTGGTTGGTTGGTTTTTTTCCTCCACAGCAACTCGAAAACAGTGGTTAAGAAGCATGCAGAAATACTGCTCTTTTTAGCCTTCATCTGTTCAGCAATCTTTCCTGCATCTGATAATCTTAGGTTATTTTCACATTGGACTGCTTCTCTGAAGTATTTTAACATGATTTCCTTCAAAAGCAGTCCCACTTTTTTCTCTTTCATACTTTAGTGCTCTTTAATAAGCATATGTCACAGTACCTGTGGTGGACAACTGGCTAACATTGTGCATTCAATGCATGCTGCTGTTGCTTTCTTAAAGATTTAGCTTCAAAAAAGTATTATCATAAAGCAGCTGGTTTTCTTTCCTGGGATAATTTTTGTAGAGTCAAAGGGGAGAAGAAGTAAGTGAAAAGGTGCTTTACTTGACTGCCAGTGTCACAAGCTCAACCTAGAATTTGAAAGTCTAGCTACGTTCTTTCTGGTTCATGAATCACCAACAATGAGGACTCCACAGCTGGAACTTAGCTACCAATTCTGCTGAAGCATGAGCCAGAACAGAATCCAGTGTATGCTTTCATAGCTGTTCTGACTATGTCAAAAAAAATAAACAGCAGAAAAATATTTTTTTTTTTCACATTAAAGCAATTATGATTGTTCTCAGAGAATGTAATAAGGTGGTACCATGTTTAAAAAAAATTCTGAATGTTTTTCCTTTTAAGTGGTGGTAACAGTTGCATTTCTTCCTGTCATAAGTACATTTGGAGAAGTGGATTAAAGTAGTAGCTACACCTTGATATAATGTTAAAGATCTGCTGGGAGCAGGTTGACCTTCTGTCCACAGCATGTGTGGTAATCTTATGCTGTATGTATTATTTTATTATTATGCTCTGTGTATTATTTTATTATTATTTGGGGCCTGTAAGGGTGCCGGAGAGGGACTCTTCATTAGGGACTGTAGTGATAGGACAAGTGGTGATGGGTTAAAACTTAAACAGGGGAAGTTTAGACTGGATATAAGGAGGAAGTTCTTTACTGTAAAGGTGGTGAGGCACTGGAATGGGTTGCCCAGGGAAGCTGTGAATGCTCCATCCCTGGTGGTGTTCAAGGCCAGGTTGGACAGAGCCTTGGGTGACATGGTTTAGTGTGGGGTGTCCCTGCCCATGGCAGGGGGGTTGGAACTAGATGATCTTAAGGTCCTTTCCAACCCTAACTATTCTATGATTCTGTGATTCTATGATTCTATGATTATACATATATATATATACAAATGACAATATTCAATTCAATAATAACATCCAATACCATGTCCAACCTGGAAGTGTCTCTATGTCTCTATGTACAGAACACAGAATTGTATATACATTATGTTGTTACCTGTGATTGCAACAACAGCTTGAACTCATAGTTCAGACAAGCTATGTACATATAACTGAGCATATATAGTGGGTATTTCTAAACTGATAACATTTGACGCTTTGTCCAGTTCAATGATGTCTGTGTTAAGGCTGTATTTAGCATTCTGAGTGCATAACCATCTTTAAAACAAATAGCATTTTAAAAATTACTTGCTTGCAAAATGCTTTCTTTTCCTCTTCCAAATACAGCAATCCTCTTTTTTTGTCTCTCCTAGAGCGAAAATTTTCTGACATCCAAATGGCAAGAACAAGCCTTTGGCTAATTATAGGTCTCCTGTAAGAAAGATGGAGCAGTTCTGAAGTTCAATGTCTTGAAGCTCTTCAGGGCTACACACAAAATATTTAATACCATTGCAAAATAAAAAAATAAATTTAGAGGTGGTTCTTTTTTTTTTATTTAATACGTGGAATGGCCTAAAATATATTTCCACTGTTTTTTTTTTTTTTAACTTTCCAATACTTTCAATCAGTTTTGTTTAACAGAATGTAATTTCGTGTAGAAAATATGACAGCTTAGTGGAATGCTCTAGTAGTCTAGCATATTATGATATACAAGTTTTATTAATTATAATTTCTTCAATTATCTTGGGATAACTCCCAAGCTTTGCTTCTTGTAAGAGCAGTTCTTGTTCCTGAATCATGATGATGGTACTTTAAGCGCTTTTACCTTATTATGCCTTCCCTTTATATCCACACCTGTGAGATAGCCTGGGTAGTAAAAATAGATTCATATTCTGTGTAGTTTCACACACTGAGAATTTAGAGTATTTGCAGAAATTAAAGTTATTGCCAGTGCGTGTATTTATTCTGTTGAGATCTTTTAATGTTTCTTTTCTTCTCTAGTTGATTTGTCCCTTTTCTGTGTTTAATTGGGAATGATGATACATAATAACCACACTAAAATATACACCATTTGGTAACAATGCAGTATTCTAGCCTTAACCAGGCTGTAGTGTGGAAATGCAGGGTTTTGGGGTAGATAAGGTTTCATTTTTGTAAGGTGCAGAAATGAATGAGGGGTGCATTTATGTTTTACAACTTGGCCAAATAGTGGACTTCACTGTGATGTAACCTATTAAGTTGGAGAAGCTTTTCTGTGTAGCTGCCCTGCGGTGCTGAAAGTGAGTTATGAATGCTGTACTGTTTAAGAGCAGAAAGGTTTGCCTGGAAGAGAGCGGTATGCCTGGGCCCCCTGCTATTGAGAAGATGCCAGTCAGAAATGAAAACGTCTTTCATGAAACTATAGTGAACTTCCCTGTGATACAGTACAATAATGCAAGAAATTTTTTGTCAAAACCTGTAGAAATAAGTATAATACCTTGGAAATTGCCAAGAAGTACTTGCTTATGAGGGAGTATTTTAAGAGGTCACTGCCAAAAATATGCGTGATTTTGACACAGTTTTAGAAGTGACAGGATTGAGGAGTTTAAGCCATTTCCCCCACATACCCCCCTGCCCTTTGAGATCTCCAGTTTCTTTTGCCTTTTGGTGACAACTACAAAAGATGTCTTCTGAGAAAAATGCTTTCTGCATGACATCAGAATAAAAGAATGTTCCACACTATTCAGTATGCTTAAAAGTATTGGTTGACTGAAATAACATTACATTTAAAATGAATGCTGAACAGAAGGCCGGTTAAGAGATAAAACAGAGCAGATCATGTTTTTATGAACTTTTATCTTTATTGGATTTTGTAGAAATGTTTTCTTTAAAATAATAAAATTATGCTGTATGTAACAGCATGATAAAACAAAGAGAACTGCTGTTTTGTCGTGTGATGGAATGCATGTAGCCACAGGTAGACTGAAATATTTGGAATCAGAAAGTAAAAGTAGATGCACATACAAAAATTAATACATTACTATACATAGGAAAAAGCTGTAGGAAATATATTTGCTTTTTGTAAAAATTCTCAGGTTTTTTTCTTTGTCAGTTGTTACTTTTTATTTTGTCTGACTTCAATTAACTATTCATGTAGTATTAATAGGAAAAGCTAATTATTCTCACAATTCATATATTTAGAAAAGTGCATTATAAGAGTGCAAAATACATTATTGCTTGGACACTAGCCTTTACATTATTCCTTGGCATACTATAACTCATTGGCATTTGGGATAGTCAAAGAAAGAATTGGAGAAAGAGTGTTTAAAAATAGAAAAAGAAACACGTAAAGCTTAAGCAAATACTTTCTAGACGAAATATACACAATAAACAGTATTGATACTATTTATGGTTTTGAATTAAGAATTGTATCAATTATAAATGTAGGGGGCTCATTTTTCAGAATCATGAAAATGTTTATTTAATTACTGCTTGTAGTGTTAATGAATAGTTACCCATTACTGATCAATGGATCTTTTGCCTTGTTGCAGAGAAGAGGCTTAAGGTGCACTTCAGTTTGTAGGTGAGAAGGAAAACCTAAGTTTGCATGATCAGGTAGTAGACGATTTCACATCAAACTATTGGTGCATTGGTGTGAAAATCTAAATGGATTTGTAGGGCGGAATAGAGGTCCAAACCTTGGCCTTGAAAATGTGTGGTGGAAGGAATTTCACTCATACAGACGTCAGCCATATCCTTGAGTGGAGGCATGGAAGAGTAGAAACTGGGCAAGCTGCCAGTCCCTGTCATAAGTGGGACATTCTTGCAGTGCAGCTTTGTTAAGTAGGTACTGGCCGTATGCTGCAAGTGTTATCTAGGTTTTAGTGTTGGTTATATGAGTCTCCTTAAATTTAGATTTCAATTTAATAAACTAAAACCACTCTAGAGTCTGTAATCTAAGCAGAAGAATGAGAACACATCCCCAAAGTAGCTCAAACGAGAGGAAGCAAGGCTGTCAGAGCAGTAGGCTCCAGGAAGGTGCTTGCAAACCCTCCTCGAAGTAGGCTGCCTGCTCTGTACCTTTCTCACTCAGCACCTGCTGAGTAGGAGCCCCAGTGAGCTGTGGAAGAGCTGAACCCAGTTGTCCAACAACCCGAGTAACGGCAGAACTGCAGCACTGAAGGGAACCAGGGAGTTACAGATTTTTTTTTCGGAAATGAAAGTTTCTATATAGGTATGCCCAGTTCCTTAGAGTAAACATTTGTAGGAAGAGCATAAGTGTTTTTATAAAGCTTGTGGAAGAAGAAGGGAGAAACAGGAGAGAAAGAATTGCATGATAAGGGTTGCTACAATATTGCCAACTCTCATCTATTTATGAGTTAATGAGACTTGATGTTTTACTTGAAATCCTCTAGCATCCTGTGCTTGTGTATTTCTTTTAGCTCTTTTTTAGTGAGACTGAAAACGTTTTAGGCTCAGAACCAAGAAGATTTCTATCTCAAAATCTATTAATGTATTGTTATTGGTACTATTTTATTATTTTGAATATGAATATCCTGAGATTTTTATTGCTGCAGTTGTCAGCCCTTCTACACTGGGTACCTTTTCAATGAATCCATATGTCTTACACCAAAGGAGACACCACCCATTTTCACATCTTGCAGCATGAGAAGCGTCACAATGCATGAGAAGCAAAATAGAGGAAGGGGTCATGCTGTCCTCTATATGGACTCTCTGAAGCAAGCCACATCTGCACAACAGAATATTTCAGATAGAAGAGTTTTGCTATCTTTTTCTTTTACCGCAAACTGTACTGAATAATGAAGTTACATTTGATACAGTCATAGGGTTATGTGGGGAGATACCTAGAATATACTTGAGGTGAAAAAAGGAAGGAAAAAAAAATGTATTGTTAATTTTAACTTTGCATTTTGGAAATAAATAGTAAAGTAGTGAGGATAGCACCATCAGGCAGACAGCAGGTGGGCCAAGCAGCAGGAGGGAAATGATACTTGCTGCACCTGCTCTGCACACTTTAAAAAAAAAAAAGGGAAAAAAAAGTAATTCCTGCACAACACCTACTTTTACTTTTATCCTGGTATTTCTTTTCTGTATTTTCTTAGTTCATCTTAAAATACATGGGAGGGAGATCTCGAGGTTTTAGACCACTTCATGCTGTGTGGATTTATATGTATACATACATTCTTACATGTAACACTATGCTACCTGAACTGTAGTGAAATGCTAATAATGGTAATAAATTAAACCTCTTTTTTATTTTCCTGATGGAGATAGTCCATTACTATTATCCCCATTTTACAAGTGGACAAAAACTAAGTACAAAAAGAGGTCAGCATCAAGTCATTGCTTAACTGTAAACATAATTTATGGGTTATAACTCAATTGGGTAGAGGATGGAGCCAATGCATAAAAATGGCTTTAGTTTCCTTTTGTTCTCTTGCTTCTCTGCTGGATCAGTAACACTGTACTTCACTGAAGAATCTTCTGTCTGGTCTAATTTCAGTCAGATTGGAAACATCTGAGAAGTCAGAAAGTGCATCAAATTATCAGCATGGTAAAGAAAGTGGCTAAGCCTGGCCCTATTTTTCTTGTACGACAAGCAGCAAAGACAACAGCATGCAAGCTCTAAGTTGGATATGTGGTGCAGTAGGATCAGCTGTAACTAGTCAAGGCAAGATTACCCAATTAAGTCATTATTAGGACCACTGTATACTGAACGTATGCTGCAAAGCAGCTGGATTCTGCAAGTAGGTTTGGTTCCAGTTTGCTGGCTCCTAGAGTTGAGTATGAGATGTTTCTAGATGTTTCTAGAGAGATGGTTGGTCTGAAAAAATGCATTCAGGATTAAGGTCACTGGTGTTCCTGGCTTCCATTCTTCAGTCTGCTACAACTTGTTCAGCTGATCGGAGCTAGCCCAGCTAGAGCCGGAGCCAACACGCTTCAGCGACCACGAGGTTCAGCAGAGATTAGGAAAATCAGAGGGGACAGCGCAGACACATCGCGATTCCCGACATCTCCCGATCCCCGAAGCCCCAGCAGCCCTTGTGAGAGAGCGGCTGAAGTGGCAGGGGGGGTTCCCGCGGTAACGGCGACCGCACCCCTGCCCCTTGCCTTGAAAGAGCCTCTGAGAGGGCAGCGACAGGCACAGGGAGGAACAAGCAGGTCGTGTTGTGAACCCTGTTGCTGGTGTCCCAGACTGCTGACCAATATGGTCGCCTCCAGAAGGAGAGCTTGCAGTAAGGAGACTGTAGCAACTCAGACGGAGACCCTGTCCCAAACCGTGGCTGTTCAGGTCTCTGGCTGCAGGGAGTGCCAAAGCCTGCTGCTGCCAAGGGAGGGAGGCCAGCATTCCGCCTGCGTGAGGTGTGAGCAGGTAGAAGATCTGCTTAGATTGGTGGCAGAACTTACGGAGGAGGTCGAGACGCTGAGGACCATCAGGGAGTGTGAAAGGGAGATCGACTGGTGGAGTAACTCCCTGGCGTGCCAGCAGGAACGGTTCCAGGGAGATACCCCCCAAACGGGGATGGACCCCCTGTCCTCTCAGACAGAGGGGGATGGCCCGAGACAGCCCCTGCCCTGTAGCTGTCGCGCAGAGGTAAGGGACCAAAAAGACGATGAGGGCTGGAAACAAGTTCCAGTTCGGAGTCGTGGGCAACCCTCCTTCCTTCCTGCCCTGCTTCCCCAGGTGCCCCTCCGTAATAGGTTTGAGGCCCTGGATCTTGATGGAGAGGTAGGTGAGGATGTGATGCAAGGCCAGACTACAAGGTCACATAGGAAAAGGAGGTCGACTTCGCACCTCAAGACTGCCTCTGATAAGAAAGAAAGAAAAGTCGTTGTAGGCGATTCCCTTCTGAGAGGAACTGAGGGGCCGATATGCAGAGTTGACCCTCATCATAGGGAAGTGTGTAGTCTGCCTGGAGCCCGGATCAGGGATATCACCAGGGCGCTCCCCAGCCTGGTGCACCCGACAGACTACTACCCGCTGCTGGTCTTCCAGACAGGTGGGGGGGAAGCTGCTTCCCGCAGTCTGAGGGGGATGAAGAAAGACTACAGGGCCTTGGGGCGGATGGTGAAAGAGTCTGGAGTTCAAGTGATCTTTTCTTCACTTCTTCCATCTTTCAGTGATGATGTGGGACTGAATGGGAAAATTCAGTCCGTAAACAATTGGCTACGAGACTGGTGCTTCAGGCAGGGCTTTGGGTTCTTTGATAATAGCTGTTTTTTTAAGGCTCCAGTCCGGATGATGGCACGTGGGAAAGGTTTATCTCACCGAGGCAAAAGGATGCTGGGGCATGAATTATCAGGGCTCATTTGGAGAGCTTTAAACTAGATTCGAAGGGGGATGGGGTTGTAACTGGGCTTGCCCCAGTGGGGCAGCACTCTAGGATTGATGAAGACTGGGAGGCCTCCTATAATCCTAGGGTGGAATCGGTGAGCTCAGCTCCCTCCTTGAAATGCCTGTACACCAATGCGTGCAGCATGGGAAATAAGCAGGAGGAGTTGGAGACCTGTGTTAAGTCAGGAGATTATGATCTGGTGGCAATTACAGAGACGTGGTGGGACAGCTCGCATGACTGGAATATACTCATGGAGGGCTATGTCCTTTTCAGGAAAGACAGGCCAGCCAGGCGGGGTGGTGGGGTTGCTCTTTATGTGCGAGAGCAGCTGCAATGTACTGAGTTCTGTCCAGGGACAGATGATGAGTGAGTTGAGAGTCTGTGGGTGAGAATTAAGGGGCAGGCTGGCAGGGGCGATACTGTTGTGGGTGTCTGTTACAGGCCACCAGATCAGGGTGAGGAAGTTGACGAGGCCTTCTACAGGCAGCTGAGAGCGGCCTCACAGTCACAGGCCGTGGTCGTCGTGGGGGATTTTAACTTCCCTGATGTTTGCTGGAAGGACTACACAGCAACCCAGCCACAGTCCAGGAGGTTCCTCCAGTGTATGGATGATAACTTCCTCATGCAAATGGTGGATGAGCCAACCAGGAGAGGAGCGCTGCTGGATCTCATCCTCACTAACGAGGGGCTGGTAGAAGCAGTAAAGGTTGAGGGCTGCCTTGGTTGCAGCGACCACGAGATGGTGGAATTCAGGATCTTGTGTGGTAGGGCCAGTACAATAGCAAGTAGAATTGCAACCCTGGACTTCAGCAGGGCAAACTTTGGCCTTTTCAAGCAATTGCTAGAGGAAATCCCATGGGCAAGGCTGCTTGAAGGTAAAGGGGCCCAAGATAGTTGGTTGGCATTCAAGAATTGCTTATTCCGAGCTCAAGAGCAGAGCATCCCGACATGTAGGAAGTCAAGGAAGAGGGCCAAGAGACCTGCGTGGCTAAATAAGGAACTGCTGGGTATGCTCAAATGGAAGAGCAGAGTTTACAGGTCATGGAAGGAGGGGATGGCCACTTGGGAGGAATATAAGGCTGCTGCTAGAGGATGTAGGAAGGCAGCTAGGATGGCTAAGGCCTCCTTAGAATTAAATCTGGCAAGAGGGGTCAAGGACAGCAGAAAGAGCTTTTTCAAGTACATAGCTGATAAAACTAACACCAGAGGCAAGGTAGGCCCACTGGTGAATGGGGTGGGTGCCCTGGTGACAGAAGATACAGAGATGGCAGAGTTATTGAATGCCTTCTTTGTCTCTGTCTACTCTGCTGGAGGCAGTCCTGAAGAGCCCTGTACTCCTGAGACCTCAGATGAAGTCAGGCCAATGGAGCAGTTTGCCTTAGTCGATGAGGAATGGGTTAGAGACCAGTTGATCAATCTGGACATCCATAAATCCATGGGTCCAGATGGGATGCACCCGCGGGTGCTGAGGGAACTGGCGGAAGTCATTGCTAGACCACTCTCCATCATCTTTACCAAGTCTTGGGAAACGGGGGAGGTGCCTGAGGACTGGAGGAAAGCAAATGTCACTCCAGTCTTCAAAAAGGGCAAGAAGGAGGACCCGGGTAACTATAGACCGGTCAGCCTCACCTCCATCCCTGGGAAAGTGATGGAGCACCTTATCCTTGATGCCATCTTAAGGCATGTCAAGGATAAGAGGGTTATGAGGGGCAGTCAACATGGCTTTACCAAGGGGAAGTCATGCTTGACCAACCTCATAACCTTTTATGAGGAAATAACACGGTGGATGGATGATGGCAGAGCGGTGGATGTGGTCTACCTTGACTTCAGCAAAGCACTTGACACAGTCTCCCACAGCATCCTCATAGCTAAACTGAGGAAGTGTGGTCTGAATGATCAGGTGGTGAGGCGGACCGCGAACTGGCTGAAGGAGAGAAGCCAGAGAGTTGTAGTCTATGGGGCGGAGTCTAGTTGGAGGCCTGTATCTAGTGGAGTGCCTCAAGGGTCAGTACTGGGACCAGTATTATTTAATATATTCATCAATGATTTAGATGAGGGAATTGAGTGTACTGTCAGCAAGTTTGCTGATGACACTAAGCTGGGAGGAGGGGCTGACACGCCAGAAGGCTGTGCTGCCATCCAGCGTGACCTGGACAGGCTGGAGAGTTGGGCAGGGAGTAACTTGATGAAATATAACAAGGGAAAGTGTAGAGTCCTGCATCTGGGCAGGAACAACCCCAGGTTCCAGTATAGGTTGGGGAACGACCTGTTAGAGAGTAGTGTAGGGGAGAGGGACCTGGGGGTCCTAGTGGACGGCAGGATGACCATGAGCCAACACTGTGCCCTTGTGGCCAAGAAGGCCAATGGCATCCTGGGGTGTATTAGAAGGGGGGTGGTCAGTAGGTCGAGAGAGCTCCTCCTTCCCCTCTACTCTGCCCTGGTGAGACCGCATCTGGAATATTGTGTCCAGTTCTGGGCCCCTCAGTTCAAGAAGGACAGGGACCTGCTGGAGAGAGTCCAGCGCAGGGCAACTAAGATGATTAAGGGAGTGGAGCATCTCCCTTATGAGGAAAGGCTGAGGGAGCTGGGTCTCTATAGTTTGGAGAAGAGGAGACTGCGGGGGGACCTTATTAGTGTATATAAATATATAAAGGGGGAGTGTCACGAGGATGGAGCCAGGCTCTTCTCAGTGGCAAACAATGATAGGACAAGGGGTAATGGGTACAAACTGGAACACAAGAGGTTCCACTTAAACTTGAGAAGAAACTTCTCAGTGAGGGTGACGGAACACTGGAACAGGCTGCCCAGGGAGGTTGTGGAGTCTCCTTCTCTGGAGATATTCAAAACCCGCCTGGACACATTCCTGTGTAACCTTATCTAGGTGTTCCTGCTCTGGCAGGGGGATTGGACTAGATGATCTTTTGAGGTCCCTTCCAATCTCTAACATACTGTGATACTGTGATACTGTGATCTTAGGTAAGTCACTTTGCTTTATTTCTCTCAGCTTCCTCCTTGGTGGAATTTTGCTTCATTGTCTCACATAGAGACTGCTACTTCTGAATCCAGGACAGACTGCCAAACTTTCTTAGCCTGCCTTTGTATGGGAAATGCTCAAGCCTCCTTATCCTCATGGCTGTCCTCTGGACTTGCTCCAACAGATCCATGTCCTTCTTATGTTGAGGACACCAGAACTGCACACAGTACTCCAAGTGGGGTCTCATGAGAGCAGAGTAGAGGGGCAGGATCACCTCCTTTGACCTTCTGGTCACACTGCTTTTGATGCAGCCCAGGATATGGTTGGCTTTCTGGACTGTGACTGTGCACTGCTGGCTCATACGCAGTTTCCCATCAGCCAGCACCCCCAAGTCCTTCTCCCACGTTGCTGCTCTGAATCTGTTCTCTGCCGAGCCTGAATTGACCAATTAACATGTTCTTCATTGGCCACCAGTGATTCAGGATTTCTATGATGAAATGAATTTTATCTTTACTCAAAATCCTGGTTGTCAAGGCTTGTACTTGATCATAGCTCTTTAGAAGTAGTATAGATGCTACTTTTCTGTTTAATGCTTGCCTTATTCTGAAAGAGGTGAAGAATCACTGAAGAACTGACCATAGCAAATAGACTGTTGTCTAAAACCTGTGATACTTCCAGACAAGAGAATCAACTGTTTCTTATTAGGGCAGTACAGAAACCTTTAGTTTAGCAATAAACTGCAGTTGGCTTGAAATGAGAATTATAGATAGCTTGATTGAGTAGATTAACTAGGTGCTGTATTATTCCTTAAATGAGAGCTCCCACAGATTATTTTCCAAATGTACATTTTACATGGTTGGTCAATCACTGCGAGTATATTTGTTGCAGAGCCCATTCTACCTGCAAAAATGGTGGCTTGCATCCACCTTAAGAGAACTTTTTATGAGAAGGATTGTATAAATAACTAAACTTTTTTTGAGGAAGATCCCCTTTATCTCTGAAGTGTGCACTGTATGTTTAATTAAGCTGTTGCTGTCAGATTATTTGGTAAGTCAATCCAGATATCTGAAAGAGAAACTGAACCATGTGTCCATAAAAAGAAAGCATTAAAAAAAAATTAAAAAATCCATGCAAATAACATTTTATACATGGTTTTGAAGAGAAGTTTCATGTTAGGTGGCAAAGCTGTTATCTCTAATGTGAAATTAGGACAATTAAGTAATTCCAACAAGATATTTAGAAGTTTGTTCCTTTTATTAGTCATTTATAACTGTAAGACAGCTTTGCATTTTTAAATACAGCAAGTTGTGTGTAGGGGAGAGGTGTTGTGTTTTGTGGTTTTTGTGATTTTTCCCCCTCACAGTGGAAAATAAATATGTAATTGAGTAGGTATAAAGCTATATTGCAGCACATACAGTAGTGTAATTACAAAAGACAGTCAGGCTCCTGCAGATGGGCTGTTGTTTGGCTCTTTTGCACTTCATCAAGAGAAAATTTCCCCTTCCCTTTACTGTAGATTCACTTTTAGAAGGTGACAATCATTATATTCAAGTGTGAAGAAAGTGTAGCTGCCCTGACTTTAGCTATTCATTGCCTGTGAAGTTCTAATCACTGAGTCAGCTGAAGATGAAGTCCTATTTCTTCACAGGTCAGGTGCAGTGCTGGTAATCAGAATGAAAGCTTCTATAACCTGGTCTGCTTACTCAGACACCTTCCTTATGATAAAGAGAAGCAAGGAGCACTGGCCTAGAATGGGTAGTGGGGTGATTTGGGATTGATTTTTTTTGTTTGTTTGTTTTGTTGGGTTTGGTTTTGTTTTGTTTTGGTTTGGTTTTTTGTTTTGTTTTCGTGGGTTTTGGTTTTGTATGGCTTTTTTGGTTTTTTTGAGATAGGCCTGATTCTAGTCTGTACTTAGATTAATTTTGTTTTATTTGCCAATAATTTTATTTTTTTTAAACTAAATTATAGTTTAATTATTTGCCAATAATTTTATTGGCACAGGTCTTACAAGGTAGACATGCTACTGTAGCCAAGTATCAAGTTGCGTGTCCCCCTCTTTAATTTCTTCTTCAAAACTTGCCATGAGACTGTATGTACATAGTTTCTAGATCTTGATTTTTACTTTTTAATTTCTTAAATACTTGACCTTTTAGGATATATGTCCTGAATTATGTGTTATATATATCTATATATTTTTCTCCTAGCTATATTAAGTCTTTATAAATTGTGTGATCTATATCCTCTTCTGAAAATATATGTATATATTTATTTTTGGATTATTTTAGCTGTTAAAGGAATTCAGTTTATATACTGCAAAACTAAATTTAACATTATATTAAAAAAAACCAACTTATGGTGGCATTCTGAAATTCTTTGAAGAAGACTGTGATTCCCATTTCTGAATCTGTAAGCCTTCAGTCTTCTAATAGGCCACAAGTACAGCCGCATAGTGTTTATTATAGCTAGTAACTGTTTAAGAGTATCACACAAACTGCAGATCACTGATCACCGCACAACTAGGAAGCTAAGGTACTTGTTTGTATGGTTCTCTCCATGGTATTGCAATGCTTCATCTTTGTAAATTCATTTCATCACTGGAAATCCTTGTGCAGTTTAGGTGCAGGGATTGATAATAAGGCTTTTTGTGTTTTATAACAAAAGCATCTGAGGAAAGATTGAGGAAGTAATTGCTTCTTTTTGGGTTGTCATCAAAATACATGATTCTGTAGCTGAAAGAAGAGTCTGGTGTGCTATCTGTGCTGCACACTGAGGACTAAATGCTTTCTATCTTACACAATAGTAATGACAAGTAATTGAGGAGCTCTGCAGGATACAGAGGAAGTTTTAATTTGTGTGCTAAAGACTGATGAAAAGACACGTCGTATCTTGCTTCTCTTTGATGCTGGTTTTCTTTGCCAGCACTGTAGGATTTCTGCTTGCTGTAGGTCCATAAAGTTACACTTACGGAAAGAAGGCTGCTCTTTCTTCTTATTTCTTCAGCCTCCCTTTTCTGCTGCCTTTCTGCTCTATTCTTCTTCTGCTAATGCTGAGAAAACCTGTTGCAGATACTGGATTGAACTGACTTGCTTTGTGCCATATACCATAGGTTAGTAATTCTTATACCCATAAGCAGCAGTTGAAGGTGGAAGAAGTTGCTTTTACTCTGTAATAACATGTCATAGTGATGTTTATAATATAGCATTATAAAAGTAATAGTTACATGTGGGTCATATTAGCCTTCAACCAACAAAATACTTGGACATATGCTTTAACTCTAATCTAGTGAGTAATTCCATTGACCCCAATGCACTGCTCACCTACTAAAAAGTAAAGAGTGTTTAAGTGCTTTTCCATACTGAAGTCTTCATCAGTTGCTCAGATGCACAGGATATTCATGTGGTGAATTATTCCTTTATATTTGGTAGGATTGAATAGTATTTTTGTATCTGTCTTCTCTATTCATTTTTCACATGTTAATGACATTCATCTTGCCTGTCTGTGGCGTTTTTAATGTGCCCATCCCCAGAGTATCTGCCTGTCTCTTCTGTAAAGTAAATGCCTCTCAAGAAGAGATAGGAATGGTAAAGTATGTGTAATTATTAAAAAAAAAAAAAAAGTTGTTACTGAAAGACAGTAATCTGCCTTCCCCCACTCTGATACTTATTTTTCCCAGTGGCAAAATCTGCAGCAGAAAGCACTGAGCAACAAGTTTATCAATTTGAACAGGCCAACTGCACAACTAAATGTATGTGAAACTTAACAAATCCCTTGGGGAAGCTGACTGTAAGAATTTCCTAGTCTGTGTCGAGTTACTGAGGTGTGACATGGTGGATTGAACTTAATGCCTTAGGCAAGCACAGTCAAATAGAGGGAGTTTAAGATTTTGCTGTGTCCATGAAGGGATCTGCTGGTAGTTGTCTAAATTAAGCTTTCAGAAAAGAATATAACAGTATCATGAGCTCTTTCCCTTGAATATTTTGGCAGGTTATTCTGGTTTAAAAGAAATCCAAGTAGGATTTCCTCTGTGTAAGCTTCATAGCAGTTGCAAAAAGATTGAAAGGTTATTCCTCTTACTAGGAACAGCAAAATACTGGAACAGGAATTTTCTGTTACATAGGGCTGTCTGTTTTAAAGGCATAGCATCCAAAACCAAGGATCCCCACTGGCATGGGAACGGAGTGCTATGACCCTGTAGGTGTTGCTGGAGGAACTGTGCACTTGCCGTGGGTTTCTAACCGCCTCCTTTCTTCTTGCTTGCATCTCTGTGAAGGGGAAATAGATCGTTGTGACTAGTCTGGCTTTAAAGATCTTTATGACCCTATGATGCCTAGCTTGAAGAAGGCAGCAGCATCCTCTTATAAAGAATCTGCATACATACTACAGAGTTTAAATGAGGTCTGTCAGTGACAGCAGTGCCTTCAGTTTACAGTGGTGAAGCCACCACTTGCTATGTATATGCCAAGAGTTGGAAAGCTACCAGGAGGGAGAAAAAAAGTGTGGGTACCCAAGTGCCATAAACAAATCCAGATAAATAAGCTTAAGAACTTTTGGAGTATTTTGATTTTTTGAGCAGAGGTGTGCTGGTATCCTGGAGAGCTGGAGTTTTTAGTAAACTATCTGCAGCACAGCTTCAGCTGTAGATGATGCAGCTGCAAGCGTAGCCTTGCCACATGCCTGGCATGTAACTTGGAGCAAAATTGCAGCTTGTAGAGCTGGGCCCCAAGTAGAGGGGCAGGATTTGAGTTGCCTTGGTCATAGCCCATGGTGGTGGCAAAGTGAAGAGAGGCTTCAGAGTTAAGTTACCTCTCTTCTCCTTGAAAAGAGGCTGGAAACCTAGATTTCACTGTATGCTGTTCACCTTCAGCTCTCCTTGGGATCTCCAGGACCATTTCTTCTCTATTGTGTACACACACAGGTATAAGTGATGTTAGGACTTATTGCATTCCACAAAACTCCCAGCTTCTTGAGTCACAGCAGTGTAAATAACATATTTACAAGGTGGCCTGCATGTAAGACACAGGAAACACCATAATAGTTTCATAATCTGAGGCAAACTTTAATTGGCTGTGGAGTGTTTCCCCCCCAGCCCTGCTGGAGCATCCTGAGATTTGGACTTGAGCAATTGTTTTACTGTTCTCTGACTTCTTGGGCATTTTGTTTTTTAACTTGTTATCAGATTTTTTTTTTTTTTTTTTTTTAATTCTTTTGTTGTTCATCTAAACTGGCTAGATGTCAGTTTGGCTTAATGCCTGGTAAAAATTGGGCAGGGGATGTTAAGCTAATGTATACTACTTGGATTGTTTAGAGGTGATATGGGGCTGAGGTGCCACTACCTATTTTTCAACTCTATTTTGATCATAATATTCCTTTAGCTCTTTGCATTGCCAATATTGATGGTGATCTTGGCTGTAGGATGAGCCTATGCCCTTTTCTCATTTGTTACACCAGAACCTCCAGCAATTAACTAGAGTCAAATATGTATAATGGGATATAAGAATGCTGCTGACCTCTCCAGCTGAGTGAGATGTTTACATCAAATTGCTACTATTTTTAGTTGGATGACAGGAATTGATAAGTATGCTTCTCATGCTTTCCTAGACAAACTGTTGGTTAAGTGTTGGACTACAGTGCCTGGGCCTGCCTAGCTTTTGATGATACCTCAGAATTTCTGGTTCCAGAGAGATGAGATGCTGCTCCAAACCCTATAGGAAAAGGGAGTTAGGCATGTGAGTTAGTGCATTTAATATGTCTCCTATTGCTCAGAGCAAGCAGTAGTCTGCCAGCACAGTGACCAAGGCCGAGAGCTAATTACCATAATTCATTAACGAAGCCTCACTTCCTGGATGATTTGAGTTGATTAGTAGGCACTTTGTTCTATCACCTTTTTTGGCTGAGCATTCATTTAGAGGTTTCAGAGTCCGAAGACTTAATGGATTTACATGTAGCACTTACCCAGCAGGGAGAAAAAATTGAAATCTAATGCAACCTGTTGCTTTTTATGTATACTTTGGGATTTCGTGCAAGGGTTAATGGGAAGGAGACTTTTTAACTCTAAATAGGGATTTTTTTTTTTTTTATTTTTTTTTTTTTCCCCTCCTGTGCTTCCCTTCTGAGCCCTCTTACCTTGTTATATCAGCTGATTACAGCTGGCCACTTTCGAAGAACTTTATAGTAATTTAGTTTTCAAATGCTAATAATATTGCAGTAAGTGGTACATCTTTCTGAAGAGGAGTGAGAGCTATGCAAGTTTTCCGTGGGACTGAGAAAACGTGTATTGACATAAGCCATTATTTTTCAGGTATGGGGGGGAAAAAGCTACTACTGGTCTGCTACTAATGTGTGACTGAGAACGACTGGCTTTTTATTTCCTTATGTATTTTAGTAGACAGTGGTATGTAGTAGGAGCCTGCAAGTCATGAGCCTGTAGAAGGTCTCAGTTAAATTGGAAGTTGTACCAGTTGCACTAAACCCTATACTTGCAGATTTTGAGCCGGGTTTAGTGACTGTTCCTCCTATTTGTGGATTTAAAGTTTGTCCCTTTTTGTATGTTTGGACTGAAGCATTGCTCAGTCCACCTGTCTATGGACAAATAAAACCCATAATAGATAGCAAAATTTTGTTGATATCTTGTTCAAGCTAATATGAATTACAGGCAGGATCAGTTTTTCCCAGATTGTTTCCTGAGGACACAACGTTTCAATTTTTGCCTTTTTTTTTTTTTTTTTTTTTGTTCTGCTTCTTAGTCAGTGAAAAAACTAACAAGATTAGAATAAGAAGTATGTTTTTGAAGAAAGGCTAAAAATCCTACCTTTCCTTCCAGAGTGGTACTTTTGGGGTGAGGAGGAAACACATGCAGTATTGGTGGATTTGATTTTAAGTATTGAACTGGGAAGGAAACAACTTGATATGAGGAATGAGTCCTTTTTAAATTCACATTAGAAGTGATCTATAACTTTCGACGTACAGGAGTGCAATTTTGAAAATAAATAGATGCATTATATTAGAAATGAGCAAGCAATGGGGTTATTTTCTTCAGCAAGGTATATTAGTGTATGTATAAACATATAGGTGGCTCCAATGACAAATTATGCATGCATTTTACACATTAAGTGAATCAAGTAATAAGTAACTTACACCTTATCTGATGTTATAGTTACTTGAATGCCCTTGAAAAGGTGCTGGGAATTCAGTTTTCTGGCTGGGTAGATTTGTTTGAAAAGAGTCAAATACTCTTGATTTTTCTGGTTGTCACTTTTTGTAGTCGTTCTTAAAACCTTCTTTCACCAATTTTTGGTGTGTGTGCAGTAAGACAGGAAAGGAAGAGTTACTGCAACACAAAGTTTTATTGTCATATACAAGTATTACCTCATCTTTAATACCTCAAAACAAAAGAGTTCAAATTTCATCAGTATTGGTAGACTTAGGTGTTTGATGTTAAGGCTGGACTGCATTTCTCTGAGGTCCAATGTGTATGGTGTTTTGCCTTGGGCTCTCATTATTTACAACTGCAAGGACTATTGGCTGTCAGATAATTCTGTAGTGTGAATTACTGTATTTCAATAAAGCTGTGGCCTTGGCCTTTAATCTGGTTACCAGAGAGCTATGTTTTCTGTGTCTGTAGTCCAGAGTGGCATTTACAATGTAACAAACGTTTTAAAGATGTATTTTCTTCTAGCACTTAAGAATGTTGTTCCAACTTAGCGTTTCATCCCTAAAAAAAGCATGTATCTTCAAATACTTGATTTCTAATATGAACGAGTAACCTGACTAGCCTTATACCTTAACAGTGTCCTGGCTTTAAAGAAAGGGGTTTCCATTGTGCTGAAAAGACTTGACAGTGTTTGTTCTTTCCATGCTGAGTTTTGCCTAGAGGAAACTAGCCAAAGTTGTTGGAAAAGCGAATGTGTCAGTAAATTGGGATGTATTATGCTTTTAAACTTTGAAGTTTATTTCTAGTAACAAGAGCAATTATGCAACATCATGATATATTAATATTTAGTTATAACTGAAATATTACAAAGAGATAAGCAAAATATGCATCTAATTTCTTATACTCAATCTTAATAAAATTATTTTAATTAAAATTCAGTACCTGCAGCACTGGCAGGTGGAGGTCTAAACTGACTTTAAACCTTTCCTAGTTGTGAGGTTCTCTTAGAGCCCTCTGCCATGATGAAGGGGTGTGCCAGATGCAAAGCTTGCTCTGATTTGAAACTAAATAAACACAGAGATGGAGGCGCCTGGCAATTGGCATGAAATAGCTCTGCCTTCTATCCATTGATAAACAGATCTGGCTGGCTTTCTGCTGATAAAGATGATGCGAAAGTCTGTCGTGTCCCGGACTACTGGTAGAGAGGCTTTAGTTTCAGTTATTATGTGCAATGTGTCCTACCAGGCTTTGCTATGCTTTCTCTGCCTGTCTCATCATCAATATTATTCTGTTAAAATTGACTGGTTATATAATTTGTTAACATTTAGAGCACTAGTAAATGGAAACTTTTGCCAAACTTGGATTTTAAGTGTTTCAGAAGTTTGCACAGCGATGTGCTCCGGCTAATCTAGTGTGCAACTGACGTACAAAACAATGTTGTTATGAACCAGCTAATTTATTTGCTGATAATTGGCAATAAATAACAAATACTAATTAACTACAGATTTTTCTTGTCATGAATTATCTGTAAACATTTTTCCAAACATGTTAGCTATTCTAACATTTCAATCAAAATTTAAGTAAATTTATTTCTTGCTGATTTGGGAGCTGCTACTTGTGAGACTAGTTAGGATGTGCAATTTTAGCTTTTTCTATTTAATTCATAATTGTTTTTATTCCCCAGTTTAATTAATGCAATTTTAAAATTGGTTATCCCAAATATTAGTGGTTATGAACTCTGCAGTAGGCAAAGCAATTCTCTGTTTCTTTGCACAATTTTGTTAGTTTGCCAGAGCTCTGGTAGAAATCAAACATATGGGAATATGACAGAATTGAAGCTGGAAAACCACTAAAGTGAACAGTTTCACTTTCTGCAGCTTGGGAGCAGAAATGTATGAAAAATAAATGGCTGCATTTGAAGTATTCTATGGATAAGGATAATCTATTCTGTGCACTCTCTTAAATATGTTACCTTCCCAAGAACTTCTGCATATTTGGCCCTTCTCTGTCCTTCTTCCTTCCAAGTTAACATTTATAAACTGCTTAATCCCTTCTCAACGTGTGCATGTAACTTCCACTGACACTAATGGTAATTACTTATGCTTAGTGCCAAAGAAATAGGACCTCTCTTAAGATACAGTCAATTTCATTTGCATGAAGCCATGTAATTGGCAGGTCCAAAAATCCACTACTGCAATCTAGGACCAAAGTTTTGAGGCTGTATGCAATGTATAAATAGCCTTTCAAGTCACTTCTCCAGTTGCTTGGCCTTGTTTGCCTATATCTAGCATTTCCATGGCTACCATTTGGCTAATTTTCAGCTTTCTGATTAATTTTCCTGTTGCTGTTTTATCTGTCAGATAGGAGTTTGCACTGCTTTCAGAAGATATAATATATCCTATGATTAAAGACAGTAGGCTTCAAGAAAGTGCACTTCATTAAACTCAGAGGATTGGTAGGTAGCTTTCTCTAGGAAGCAAGTGCATTGGCCAAGGGATGTGAAGGCAGTTGACAGTTCTTTTGAGAAACATTCGTAAGGACTGAAACACTAACTTTACTAGTACAGAGAAAGGAAGTTTAACACAAGTGCTAATACAGTAATTGCATTGTCTTTATATATACACTGTGGCATCAGTGTAGCATGTAAGTATAATCTGAAAGTGTATCAGATGGGTGTGTTTTGGCATGAGTTTGGGCTTCATTTTGCACAAAGCAAAAGTCTGTAAGACTCCAAATTATGGCACAACATAACTAGAGGATCCTTCTATCTATGTTTCCCTTGTTTTCTATGATGGTGAAATCCTAAAGGCTGCTTATGTATCTGAGCATCTGCTCCTTTTTCTGTTTGGCTATACCTTGTTTGTCTTATGATATGTTTTCTGTTTGGATGTAATATACTTGTCTTATGAAACATTGTGCTCAGTCAGATTATTTAGAGTAGATACAAACAGAACTGTTTTGATTTGGGAGAATGTTGAATATTTATAAAGATCCTTGGAAGTGAATTACAAATATTTGCTTTTAGATATAAATTGGTTCTCTGGTTTACTACTGTGTGAGGCTTTTGGAAAAGATTAAATAAAGCTCAGGACTACTGAATCATGGAATTTAAATGTGGAAAGACCAGTTAAATCATCCAATCTTTCTGCCCGTATACAGTGAATCTCCTCAGTTCATTTTCTAGCTTTCTGCTTTGTTCTAGTATAAAACATCAAAAGCTAGTGGGCTTCTGCCGTCTACTCAGTGAGACTGTTCTGTGGCCTAATATACTTTACTTTGAAGAAGATTCTCACAGTGATGCATATATTAGTTCTCATTGGTCCTTTATGGTTCCAGTTAAGTGGATACAAGTTTTCCAGTTGTAATTAGACCTTAAGTGGTCCTTTGCAACTATAGCATATTCCTGTAGATCAATGGAGAATCTATACATACTTGCTTAGACTTTTGGTGGTATTCCATCTCATAAGCTGACTGCTGTGCTAATTGGTCTTCAGCTTTGCATCACTAGAGAGTGAGTGCCTGCAATGGGCAGGTGACAGGTGGATAGAGTACCCCAGCAACAGTTTTCTCTTGCTGTCTTTATATACCTCTTTTTTAGGACACTCTGTATGGTATTGGACAGGATGCCAGAATTTTTGTGGTTAAAAACTGTATGCCTGCATATGCCCAAGCTAGAGGGAAGTCATTGACTGCAAATGTAGCCAGTTTATAAAAATGTGGGCAGATTTCTTTGCAAGTTCAGTTTTGAACCACTGGGAAGGCTGATCAGGACACAGCTGTTGGTGTAGGAAATAAAGTCCATTCCTTCTTTATGTAAGAAAGGTGGGGTTTTTGGTTAGTAGAGTGCTCAATAATCAAATGTGCATCTAAAGATAAAACTTGTTTGCCAAGCCACCTGAGTGTTATAGGCAGTAAGAGACAGCTTTTTGAGGACAGCTGAATAATAGTGATCAAAAGAAAGCTGAAGCAGTGCTGTCCAGAAAGATAGGTCACTGCAGCCAGTCTGTATTTGTTTAGTGGCTAGGAAACCAATACCTCTGGAAGTTATTTGAATGTGTTAAGTGGAAGGGTTAAAAGAAATTGAGCTGTAGCTCAACGGAGATTTGTAGAATAAAAATGAGTTTCTGCTGAATGCTTATGAAGTAAAAAAACCTTAGACAGCTGCTGCCTCTATATTCTAGTCCTGCGCTCGCATACCCCCTGCAACTTTCTCTCTACTTCCACAAAGCCTGAGAAACATAGGCAGGGATCCAGAAAATGCTGGGTCTTTCAAAATTATCATGATTCCTTTACTTCAGTGGTGCTTTTTTTATAAACTATCTCAGTGGCTTGAACACCAAATCTAGAAACAAAACTTTATGTGAACTTTTGGTAGAAACCACAATATTGATGACTTCCCCTACAGCCCATTTTGATGCTGCCCTTTTATATCTTAAGTTGCATAGAATATTCGCTGATAGAGAAGGCATGGCTTGGCAAAAGCAGTAAAGCAGTAAGAGCAGAGCACTAGGTCTGCCGCTGACTGCAGTAACTGATGGATTTTGCTCACTGTGGTCTGGATCATGGCTGGTATATCAATTGTAGCTTCCTAACACTGGTCTTGCAACACAGTAGCTTAAAAGAAAACCTGTAGTTGTATATTTTTGAAAAGGAAAGAATGATGTGAAGCATGGTGCCATCAGTGATAGTTGCAGTTGGTAATAATAGTCATAGAGTACAGGAGATAGTCTGACACATTCACTTGTGTTTGTCTAGTGCTGACAGCCTGCAAGATGTAGCATGTTTCCTGGCCTCTACAGCATTAGTAGGGAAGGAGAGCTCCCTGCACCTGTGCCTTGACTCCCAAATACTAAACAGAACGTGGACTTTTGGCTCCTCTTTTTATGAGGTGAATTATTATGTAAGTAGCAGCGGCATATGAACAAACAACCATTTTGGATTTCGTTGCATTCAAACAAAAGGGAAAGGGTGGGAGAGGGGGAGAAAACTCGGCATGTTTCTACAGAAACATACAGGAATTAGTTTTAGTTTGTCTTCTACATAAAAATGCTAGAAAAGCAATAAAAATATTCAAAGGTTGAGAGATGGTTTTTACTTTCAGAAGATGACAACTTGTAAGAGCACCCATTTCATCTCCCTATAAGTTGGAAAAATGAAACAGCAAGTGAAGAGCTGTTGTGGAGTGGTCAAGGTTTGGTTTGGTGTGGTTTTTGATAGTGTTTTGTGGGTTGTTTTTTTTTTTTTTTTCTTTTTTAATTAAATACTGTAATTCTTCTGATGTGAATCTGTGTATATATACAAAAAAAGTAACTGCCACATAAGACTAGTAAAAAGATGGGGGAAGGCAGAATGTTCGCTATAGACTGAAAAAAAAAAAAAAAAAAAATCATTCTTTCTGCCCCTGTGGCATCATGTGGATGTAGAAGCAATTAAAGAAAAAAAAAAAATCCAAAACATTAATTTGAATTCTCTGTAATAGTAACTACTAGTTATGAGTAATAGGTGAGTGTACACATTATTATAACAATAATATGCCCAGATGATTTCTTTTTCTGTGCTTGAAGAAAAACCTGAACCCCCCCAAAAAACCCACACAAAACACATCAAACTTTATATGTGATTATTTGGAATGTCATAAAGGTTAGTCTATTAAACAGCACATTATTGTTTGTTCTGTTGAGACAATAAACCAGTTGAACTGTAAGAAAGGAAATTTGCTCTTATTTAAGTGATGGAGCTGTTAACCATGGATGCCATGTTAACTTTAAGTGTTAAATTGATTTCTTAGAATATCAGCAAGCCATGGTTAGAAGAAACTTTCCTCTCTATCTCCATTTTATTTTGGCAAGTGAAGTGTTGCTTGGGTATCTACAATAGTAGTTCACATAACTAAAATCGTAATGCTAGAATCGGTTGTTAGATTATTTTGGTTGTAATCAGAAATAGTTTACCCACTTTTTGAAAAATAATTCTGTCCTTTTTGTAAAGGACAAGTACAGTGTTGCTGGTGTTCTCATGTCCTCCACTGTGTGTGTGTGTACATGTGCAGCTTATTTTCTCATTTAGAGTTGAAGCCTGGAATGTAACATCACATGTTAAATAGTGGCCAATGGAACAGTAGTGTTTTCTAGGTTGTTTTTTTTTTTTTTTTTTTTTTTGTGTGGTACCAGTTTAAGTGTTTGCACGGAGTACAGGACTGTAGACAAATAGGCCTTATTTTACTTAATTTAGTTTGCATTAAATCAAGGATGTAAGGGAAATAGGAGCGTGCAGGTTCCTCTGACTGCATCTGTGAAACCCCACTAACAGCACTGGCTTGCTATCAGTGGGATTGCAGAGGTGTAATTTGAGTATACTTAAGAAGTTGAATAGATGAAGCCAATAATGTCCCAGTGGTCCTTTGAATTTGGCCCCATGAAATTAATTTCCACCTCAGCTTGTACACAGAATAAATTAATTCATACAGACTCAGTACTGCTCTTCTATAATCTGTGTAATTGCTTGTTTATTCCAGCACCTGGTAGGTCTCTTTATCTCTGAACTTTTGTGCTCTGCAATATTAGCTTGTCTAATATTTAAGGATTTTATTGAGCTGAAGCGATTGCGTTTTCCAGCCATAGAGCATTTGTTTACTTAACAGTGATTCAACCCCACCCAGTTGTAAGACCAGCCCAAGCTGTTATCACACAATAGGACTTGGTGTTTGACCATAACTGCACGTCTCACTCAACAGGCAATCAGCATTTTAATTAGTGATTAAAGGAAAGTCATTGTACTCTAGCTGCTTTATCACAATAGCCTAATAATTTTGTGTTGAATAAATAGATAATGCAAAAGGGAAACCTCCCCTCATAATGTTGTTGTCATTAAGGGCTCTTTTACTCATTTGTGTATGTATTAAAACACATTATATGAATAGAGGTAATTATAATTACTACGGGCTTTTGTCAGATTAGCTGACATTTTTTTCATTGTAAACCTTTTCCTTTATAATGCCACTCCAAAATGAATGCAGTATTTAAAAGTTCAGATAAAGATAAGTTGTGGTGGCCTTAGCTCACCAAGGTGTGTGGATGAGAGTGATTGATTTGCTGTGTGCATCACTGGAATTAGGTAACTTGCATCACGACTGTGATGTACTGTGTAATTGATGCAAGCCCTTTCATAGCTTTCTGAGGTTGAAATCAATATTTATTTGGAGTGCAACAAATGTAATAAGCTGCATTTCTTGTGTAAGCATTGGTCTAGCTCCAATTTTAGTTTTGTAGAAGATTCTTCAGAAGGAACTGATGCACATTTCGGTGTGGTTTAACAATTAGTTAAGAGGATACAAACAAGACATGGAAAACAATCCAGTCTGAAGCTGAGTGCGCAGAGTTAACATATGCCCTTTATTATGGAAGGGGTGACACTTTATTAATTTTGTTTGCTTACTACTACAAATATTCTTGATCTGCGTATCGCATATCATGATACTTGTCATGACTTGGTATGAGGGTTTTCTGTTTGTTTTTACTTTTGAATAAAACCAGTCTATTTGTAATGAACTTGACTATTTCTAACTTGGACATTATAGGACATGGTAGCTAAAGGGACACAGTCAAGTAGATTACTTTAGGTACTTTGCAAAGAATTTATAAACCTGGTTTGATTACTTAGATCAGGGACTTTGGAGTGCACTGCAGATTGTCTTCTGTGCTTGTTTTGCTAGGCTGTTACATTAAGGGAGCTGTGAGGGCACTCACTTTTTGTAGTCCAATTATTTCATGATGTGCTTTTGAAGTATTATAGGTCTTTTTTAAGAGTCAACACCCACTCCATGCTCTCTTGATACATTCTAAGTAATCCCCTCTGCTGGCAACTGTGGCATGTTGAAGCAACAAGCTTACCCACACCTGATTTGATAAAAGGAGCTCTGAAAGAGATGCAGTGGTAATTTATCTCTAGATTTTTGTAAGTGATGTTAAAATATTTTGCACGTTATGTGCTTGAAGGTATCGGAAGCATTATGTGAACTGTGCAAGCGACAGCTTTCGTGCACAGATGTAATGTGCATTTTTTTGGTCCATGGCCCCCATGCCCCTGACTGACCTAACAGGTGAAGTCCACAGAGACATTTAGACTTTTTTTGGTGCTGAAGTAGAACTGGTGCTAATTTTTCTCCTCCACCAGGTGATTTTTTTTGATGGGGTTGAGGCCTGAATTACTAACACATATGTTACTTTATAGGCTTCTTGAAGTACCAATGCAAATACCTTAAATGCTCAGAGCAGAGGGAAAATTAAATATTTGATGGAAAGCCTGTATGGCCAGCATGGGGGATGTGAACAGTAGTGGAGTCGGATCAGGCACACAAATTTCAGTTAGACTGGAGATAGAAAAGAAGGTTGTTAACTCCATCTATATAGATTTAGAAATGTTGGGTTTCATTTACAGACTCTCTCAGCAACTGGAAGTGTTTCAAAACTTCCCTTCAGTATGGAGAGAGCATAGACTGCCTCCCTGTTTTGTTCCATGGTAACATGCAACTTTAATACATGTGTAAATAACTAATATACTATTAGTTGTACTTCATTCTGCATAGTAGGATTTTTCAGGGAACAAAAAAGTTTAACAAATCTGAGATTTTTATAAACTGTTTGTCTTTGAAACTTAAATAGTGTTTTAAATGTATTTGTAATATGTAGATTAATAGGGAAAACATATACAGAATAGATGAGATGCTAGTGCTAAAAGTTGCTAACTGTACCATAATCCCTCTTCATCATAGATTTATATTTCCAACAACTGAATTATCTCTGTAAATGTTAAGTCCACATGTAGTGTGCTCCCATGATTGTAGTGCTACTGAAATGTTACAATCCATATAACTGTATTTAACAATATTCATGAGTTAATTCACATGGCAGCATATTGAGTGATTGATAGATCATATAGCAATGCCTTATAGCTGTCCAGTATAGAAAATTCTGGGTACAAATCTGAGCGTCAGTTGTCAGTTCTAACAAAACCAGGTCAATTAAAAGATGCCAGCTTTAGTGCAGCAGACATTAGCTCATATATGGAAGTATACACATCCTAACCCAAATTCTTATTTTGCTGCTTCTGCATGTCTCCCCATCTGCTCTGTGTCAGATCTGACCAGAAGAGTCTGCATGAATGCCAGTGCAGGGAGAGCTCTCAGCTGCTGGTCTGTCAGCCTCCAAACCTCCTGTGATCTGGTCTCCTTCAAAGCTATGGACATACCATCACTGACAAGAAGCAATCTGGAAGTTTCAGGAAAAAGATTTGCCCACGGTAGTCACTTCAGATGGAAATGCTAGGAGATAAAAACCAATTTGGTGGAGCTGAGATACAATGTTAGCATTACACTTGAATTCAAGGATGGCCTCTGGCATCATTTTTGGAACACATCTGTTTCCTTCAGCACAAAGCGCTAGCTGATCTCCAACCCCACCCACTGCCACCTCCGCTTATGTATAGTATTATAGTCCGGTTTAAGTTGACTGTACCTTTTCAGATTGCTAGTGAAAACGTTTTTTCTGCTTTTTGCTGCTGGGGATGTTAGTGTTGCTGGCTGTTTACAACCATATCCTTTTTCCTAATGTATTAAAACAATGGTCTGTGAGACCTGATAAACTTAGATGCATTTGGTATGACAGGTCAGCTAAGGCATTTTTAATGAGAGCATTTATAGGGTGAATGATATTGGCCCATTTTGGTACAGATCCTATTTGGCCATTCCACAGCAACCACACTGTGAGCTGGAAAGTCAAAGTGCGCAAGATCCCTACTAGAGTGTGCAGTCCCCTGAATCTCCACTGACTTTTTTTCCCTAGCACAGTAAATTATCATATGACAACTTATTCTTTTCATTAGGTAGTTCATTTTCATATTGCTTAAAGGCTAAGAAATATCCGTGCTGCAGAAAGCAGCTGCACATCTGGGAGAGGTTTTAGTGTTGGTGGATTTACTTGCAGTCCAAGGCTCAGTTATCTCCCTCAGGTACAGTGTGACAAGCTTATTTTTGAAAGAAAAAAAGTGGTATGACACTTGGCATGGTATTTGCAATGACCATTAGCCAGACCATTGCAGAATTGTGTGTATTTCTTTGCTCCTTTCTTTTGGCTTGAGGTTTTGATGTAATAAGCAACTTCTGTAACTACACAAGTAAACCAAAGTTTTCTCCACTGTCATCATTAAAAGTATGCTAGCTGTATTAAATAATGTTATATGAGCATAATCAATATCTGTGAGAGCAGATGGGCATTGCATTGTGAAGTTTTTCTAACCATAGAATTGCAAAACCAGTTGTTTAGATGAATTTTCCAATAACTATTTTGTACCTTTAGTATTGTGATCACTTCTGGCAGATGGAAGTCAATATGAGACTCTTATACTACCTCTAAAACTGGTTTAAAAGTAACCTGATGCTTGTATCAAATATTATTATAATAGGTTTTAGCATCATGAGTCAAATGTCACTCTCCATTTCTATCTGCTGAAAGACGTGCATGTGTGTGGAGGTTCCTTGTTTGATGTGTTATTTTGTTTGGTTTTGGTGTGGTTTTCGTTTGTGTGCATTGTTGTTTTGTTGATTTTGTTCGGTTTTTATTTTTTATATATATATTTATTTATTTATTTTCATTCAGATATGACTTAGGTGTCTCTTAATTGGTGACCTCCTTCCTCTGCAAATACCAGGGAAGAGCAGGCTTGTAGAGTCCCATTGTCTCTCCTTCCTGTTCTGATCTTTTGAAATGTTCTCCCTATTGCGTATTCTTGCAGAGATTAAATGTAATGGCAATATGCCAATCCATTTTGTAAAACCTGCCAATTTGGAGTGGGATGTTCATTGTGGTGTTGTGCATGCCTTCCTTCCTAAATAGTAAATAGACAGCTCCTAACTAGCTAACTTATGTAGTTCACACTAAGTTCCAGATCTTATTTCTATTATAAAGTTGAACCATCCTAGTTGGTAGTGGCTTGACCTGCAGTGAGGCAAGGGTATAGGTTGTTTTGTGTGTTGTGGGGTTTTTTTGTTGTTTTTTTTTGTTTGTTTGTTTGTTTGTTTGTTTGTGTAGCCTCCTAGTCAGTTTTTTGTTTCTTTGGTGTACAATCACACTGACAGAAAAGCCGTGGTAATTTTGGTTCTGTAAGAAGTTAACTGCAGAAACCTTTTGCATTTGATGGAGTAAGATCTTGAGAACCCTTAAATTATGGAAATGTTAAAATTCTTTTTTAATAAGCAGCATTATTTATACCAAGTTACAAGGCAGTATATATTGGCATGCACAGTATTTTGTAGCAAACTGTACGTATTAGCTGTTCAGAACCCTTCTGCAAACATGTAGATTTCTGGTAGTGCTTTCCTGCTGTAGTTATTAATGCAGCAACTACTTACCACTGGTGCTATTATCTAGAATTATCACCAGTTAATAAACATGTTATCCTCCTAAGATGAACCCTGAAAGTGCACATTTGGTTATTAAAAATACACCTATAAATGGCATAAAATATTAGCATACTCTTTACATTAACACAGACATTCCTAGCCATTTGTCATAGAAAAATGTTATTCTCCAGCTTTAGGTTACTGCTATTCTCAAAATCAGAAAACCTACTTGGTTTACTAACCACTAACAGGAAAATATAGCTATATATTCTAACGGAGCTGGCATGATGCTAGTTAATTTTTCATGTCAGAATGCCTCCTACTAGACCTAGACACAAGTTATTTTTACAATTTCCTGTTCACAGTGTAGAAAACAAAGTTGCTGGTTTCTTTATTTAATCCATATTTTTATTTTAATGAAATTTAAATTCTTTACTTACATTCAGTCCACTTAGGTTGGGTTAAACCAAAGCCTGAAGTCGGGAGATTCCTTGTGTTAAATTGTAAGCATGTTGTCACTCTGGCTTCTCTGAATATGCGTTTTTTGTCCCGTAAATCCTGTACTCACTGTTAAAGTTCCTTCATTTGCAGTTTGTGTTTTTTGACATGCTGCAAATCTGGTAAGTTTTATGGCATGCATTCCACACAAGCTTCTTCAACATTTATTTTCAGATCTGAATTATCACTCTTTGATAAATATATTGTATCTGTGTTTTCAGAAGCCTCTCTCTTTTATCATTTTACATACAGAGAGATATGATATCATGAATGCTCTGGCTAGGGTAGCACTCAAGATTTCTTAATTATTGTATTATAAGCTGTCAAATGGCATTTTTTTTTTTTTTTGGCAAGCAATAATGCAACTGTCTTTCTAATTAAGTTTTATAACTTCATAGAGTTCATCTATATGGAAACTAGAACTGAAAGAGTGGACTTTGTTGGTACTGAATTATTTTAATGCAAGTCTGTATGTTGATAGTCTTACCTGATGTAAGGTCTCTTAATTCATGATATTTTCCATTGATGAGTGTGCAGTGTCACTTTCTTGGAGCCATATTATGGGTGTTTGTGGAGTAGATGGTGGGTCCACTTTCTTGAGCTAGTTTCATGCATATATTTTGATGTAACAATATTTCAGTCAGGTGTTTGGTGTCTTCTGTTTCACTTATCAAAGCAGTGAGCTGCACAGTGTTGGTGAGAAAACAGTGCAGGGGCGAGAAATTAAAAAGTCGTCTATACGTTGACTAGTCACTGGGTGTGTATGTGGGCATTGCATGGTGGACTCACTGGACATCTTTCATACAGAACATGTCATTTCGTATAACCCATTTTTTGGTTCCTTTAATGTGCTATATTGCAAATACAACACTGCTGTAGGCCCCCTTAAAGCTGTGCCAACCTTATGCCAACTGTGTCTTCTCTTCAAGTAGTCTTAACTGTCATTGTGAATTATATAGCCTTTCAAGTGTGCTTGATAAATGAAAGTCTGAAATGGTATTTGTACTGCAGCTTAAAAACATGCATATTTTAAAGCTATTCAGAAATAAGGAGTTGGACCTGTACACTGGGTTTCAGCCGTTCAACCAAAGACACAAAGATGATTGAATTCAGTCTTAAAATTAATAGAACTAAATTTAATGGTGAGCACAATCACGCTCTGTGGTGATTGTTTTCAGTGCTGCTTTATTAAGTTATGTAATGGCAGGAGCTCAAACTCCAGAGTTTGAAATGGTAGATTTAGAGACTATGTTAGAATGCTTGTCAATACCAAGTATATGGGTTTTCAAAAGGCAGAGATTTTTACCTAGATACCTCTGTAGCTTGTGATTTTTATTTAAATAGTTTGGAGGTTTTAGACTTAATGCCATGCTTTTAAAAAAATGTTTTAAAATCTTGTTTTATTCCCCAAAGATTTGTTTTCTGCTATTGCGATTAGATGATGACAGCTAGCTGGCTTTTAAAATTGATCAGGAAGTATTTTGGCAGTCATTCAGTGTTGTAATAGCACTTTAATGGATATGAGCTATTCACCCAGATCAGACTCAATGTCAAAACAGGCAAAAATACAGCTGTCACTCTGGACAAGAAGTTACACATATGCAAGCAGCTGCTAATCATACTGGAAAGAAAGCTTTATAGTAGTGCTTTAAAGGTGCATACATGTATATGCATACATACTGCTTCTACATGTGTAGATACCTTGCAACAAACATGCCAGAGACATTATTTTCTGACCATGGGTGCTCTTAAGATAGATAAGTGAAACACAAACATTGACCTGTGAAAAAGTTATGATAAGGTCATTATGTGCTGGTGGGCTCCCTGATTTTTTGAAATAAGAAGCTCTGAATGACGTGTTGCTATGACTGTGGTGTAGATTTTATGTTCTAACTAAATGATGACTTTGTTGCAGGTCCTCATTTAACACACAAGTTTTGCAGTTACTTTCAGTGGGATTTTGACCATGCAGATAGATCGAGAATATGGCTGTAGAAATGCAGTGGCTTTTTAAAAAGCATTTTTCTGTCAGAAAATTTAATAAGTACCTTAGTGCTCATACGTATGTTAGAATCTCATTCTTTGCTGGGATACTTTGCTCTTCTTTGTGTGTGTGTCCTAGGGTTTAAGCTGGTCACATACATGGTTTATTTTAAGACCCTTTGATGTCAGAGAGGTAATTGGATAATCTGTATGGGGACGAAAGCATTCATGCTTCCCTATCATGACAAGCACATAGTTATACATACAGAGCATATGTTTGATATAAATGAGGATATGATTTTATCATAGGATGGTATCTTTCCCATCTAGAATTTTAAGATGGAGATAAGTAAATGCAGAGTACATAAATGCCTTGCTGTTTGGCTTAATTGTTGAGAAAGTCAAGAAGCAGTGAGATTGGGGAATGCCTTGTATTGCCTTTGAAAATACAGTACCACACCCCTTGCTTAATAGAGGCTATTGCCAAAGCTAATTGGATAGCGTACAGGTGATGGTGATGTCCTTGCTTGGTTTTTCAAGTCTTGTTTGCATTACTGAGTCTGGTGGCTCAATTTTGTCTTTTAAAGGATTGGTTGGTTGGTGGTTTTTTCTTTTTTTTTTTTTTTTTGGATGGGTAGTGGTTTGTTGCCTTTTTTTTTTTTTTTCTGTGTGTGTGTTTTTTGTTTTTTGTTGTTTTTTTTTTTCTTCCCATAGGGTTTTAGCTCAATGTATTTTCCAGTGTTACAAATATGTGAGAGTTGGGATATGCAAATTTACGAGAAATGCAGGATGTCCTCTGAGTATATTAAATATGTTCACATAGCTCCCTAAGCTACAGGGACAAATTCAAATGTTACAGGAGAGCATTATGAGAAGGCTGTAAAATAGCAAGTCACTTATATTGTGCTATGTAAAGATTCTGTAATGAAGTTTGAGAGTTTTATATATATATATATATATATATATATATACACATACACACAGTTTCATTTCCTGAGCTTTCTCTGTTTCAGATACAGACTAAAACTACAGGCACCAAGCTGTATTCTGTGAGTGTGAGAAGGATAAAACTTGCCAAAAACTTGAGGATTAGCTCTTCTTTAGACATCCAAGACATGGCTGTCCTTTAGGACAGCAAGCAGAAGAATGTGTCACTTTAGGTCATTGAAGCACTGGAGGAGTGGGACTAGCCTGTATGCAGTTCTTACTGGCTAAAGCGTATCTGCTTTTATGTCATTTCTAATCTACAGTGAAAGTAAAAGTAAACATTAGATAGGGCTACATGTGATGTGCATATCAGCAGCATGCCCTTTAAAAACTTATTTCTGTTCTCTTTAGACATGTATGTCTGTAGTAGACTTGAAATTCTGCCCATATAAATGGAATATGGTCATGTTCTATATAAGCAAATCTCTACCGTGCATTGCTTGCTATATATCTGAAAGCTAGACATCTGTTGCATCCTTTTATAACCTTATCCTGCAAAAGGAGCTTATTGGCAAGCTTATATATTCCTCCTCAATAAAGGGATTTTTCAGAAAATATTGAACTTTTAATTCTTTACAAAGTACCATTTGGGAATTGTATTGTTTGGCTATTTAAAACAGAAATCTCTTTGCGTTAGCAAAATTTTTAAAGGGAAAATCAGTATAGTATTTACTCACAGATGCTGTGGGATTACTTATTGTTTGGTTTTTGTTTTGAAGTCAGACAGAATCAGGAGAAAAATTCTCATTAAAACATAAACCAGAAAGAATATTTTTTCCTACTTGCAAATTGATTTTTTTTCTCTCTTTTTTTTTTTTCTTTTAATCCAGAATCATGTTCCACCCTCCAAAATGGAAAATTTACCTATTCAAACAATAATGCATGATGTTCATCTGCCTAATGCTCCTTTTCTTTCCTGCTTTCTTCGTATGCTGTGAAAGATTTGTAGTGCCTATAATTGCTCAGCACATTGAGAAGAAAATGCACACCTCTGCGCTCCTTTGACTTACAGGATTTAAAACTGGTTCCCACTATGGTAACCACATATATCTGCGGAACCAGGATCATGGCAGACTTGCAGCACAGGCATCTAATGACTTGCTGTGCCTGGTATAAATTGCTCAAACAGCATCCTTCCAGGTTTTCCTCTCAAGGGAAAAAATGCTTTAAAGAATGACCTTCCTCTGCCCCAGCACGTCAGCCTGGAAAGTTTCTATTTGCTATTGAATTCCTGACAAGTAATAGGCAGTACTTAAACATACTTAGGACATAAAATGTGAAAGATATGCAGCTTTTTTCTTTAAAACACTGTTGTTTTTTTAATATCACATAAAAAGTATGTTGCTTGCATTTCAGAGTTGTTTTTTTTTTCTTGTGCCAAGGCATCCAAAAGGAGTTTTGTTTTTTTTTTTTTTTTAAATGACTCTTCTTAATCTAAAAGACCTAAAATTTCTTTTCAAGACTATTGTTCCTAACCTTCCCATCCTTGAATTACACAACACCCAAAGTGTTCATTCCCTCAGAACTGGAAAGACTAATAGTATCCTCTATGCTTTCAGTTAATGACAGTAATATTCATTATCTTACAGCTCTTTTTATGAAACATCAAATCCTTGAATGTGTTGCTGTAACAGAAAACCAGTTCATTTTAAGTCATCATTAAGCAGACAGCAAAGACAATAATGCATTTGCTAGCAGTTGTTCTGGTACTGGTTCTGGACTGAGTCTTGATACTCAATGGAAATCCCAGAAGTTTTTTCATCTTTGTTTTAGTGTTGGGTTTTTTTTTTGTTTGTTTTGTTTATTTCAAAAACAGAAATTAGTCTTAAGATTTGGAAGACAAAATGTTATTAGAAGCCAGAAAGAATACATATTGTTTGTTCTGCTTTTTTTACATAAGAAAATGTGCAATTATGGCTAATAACACATAATCCTTAGAAATCCTCCACAGAAAGTATGAACTGTCAGGTCACACAGTTTTATCAGAGCTTGATTTTCAGGACTTGAGTTGCTTACATGTTTGGTTGTTTTTTTTTTTTTTTTTTTTTTTGTTTTTTTTTATATATATATCTGTGTGCTGACTTTCCAACAATCTTGTTATGATTTAATGTCAAATGCTGATTAGGAAGGAAGTGGGAAAAAATAAACCCCAATAAAGCTGAAAAAAGTAATTAAAATACCAAAATTGAGTTTTGGCCTTCTTTAGAAAGAACAACACTTGTGAGGTTTTAAAGATCTGTGGAGATTTTTTTCACTTAGGCAAAAGAAACACCTGTGGGCATTTTACAAATACATTTGTTATCTATGCTCTTGGGAGGGGTGTATTTGCTGCTTTATTATTAGGGCAGGGGGAAAGCCTTTCATTCTTGAAAGGACTGAGTGACTGCTATTTTTTTTTATTTTTTTATACGTATCTGTTGGGTTTTGATGTCCTTGCTGTAAAAAAACCCAACACAACCCAGCAAACAAAAAAAAACCCCACCACACACAACTCAAGCAAATAGCAAGTGGTGTGAATTGAGATAGTGTTGTAAAGGTATGCTTCTAGCAAGTTTACTTCTCTAGGGATTAAGTCGACTGTGTAGAAACTCACTGTGTTTTAGGTCAATCTGTGAAAATGTCTAGTGTAGAACTGGAAGTTTCTCTTCACACCATTTACTCCAAATATTGTAGTTTGGATGAGATTGTCTCTGAAGTGGATGAATGTTTTGGTAAAAGCATCTTACAAGTATAAGATGCAATTTAGTGCTTTGCACTTGATTGAGTTTGTTTGGTTTTTGGTTTGGTTTTTTTTTTTTTCAGGCTGTTTCTGTATAGAAAGTAAATGGCAGTACAGTTTACTTGGAACACACCCACCTGCCAGGCCCACTTTGCTTAAAAGCATGTATGTGTATTGTGTGCCTTAATGCTTGAGGTTTTCTTGTTGTGTTTTTTTCTTCCTTGTTATCCAGAGAGGGGTTAGCATTAATTAACACACAAGCAATATGACCATTTATCATTTTCATTGCAAGGGTCTAAGGTTGATTCTTTTACACTCAGTAAATATTAAAAAGAAAATCACATATATGAAAGGTTAGAAAAGACTCCTGAAGTTTAATTTGTCTATTTACAACCATTATTCCCCAAGGCCTGTATTTTATGCACACACCTTTCCAGAGCATGCCTTACTGCTCATTGAACTTAACCCAAGCCCTTTTACTTATCTCTTACTTCGCATTCCTATCCCTCACATGCTCAAAGAGAAAACTATACTTTGATTTCAAATTTCTCTAAATCTTTACATAACTTTTTCTCTTTTGAAAGCACAGGTCACTTCAGTTAATGGAATGATGGAGGACTTTGAGGGTATGGTAGAACGTTGTTCCAGTACTGAGAAATACAGGACCTAGATGCTGTGTCGAATGCAGCAGCTTCTTTCCTCTCTAGCCCCCACCCTCAGTAACTCTTCCAGCCTGTGGTATGATGGGTGCTCCTGCCGCACGTTTCACTAGCCATGGGGTATGTGGTAGCAGCTGGTACAGCTGTTAGCAGTGTTTCTGAGGAATCCAAACTGTGTGCTGTATCACCAGATATGTTTTCTCCTGTCTCAGGAATATCCCCAGCAATGTATGGCATGGGCCTTTCTGTGGTTTGTGCAAGTTTTGGGCTCAACTTGATCTCTAATGAGAGCAAGTCCTGCAGCTGTACCTCTTTCCCTGTGTGTCAGCTGATGTGTCCCAAATAAGTATAGGTGATGTGCTGTTGTTTGGGGGAGGCATGAGGGTGTATAAAGCAGTGGGAACCCATGCCACTGAACTTCCAGTTAGGCTTGGAACTGAAATTAGGCCTTGGCAATCCATGTGGACAATGTTGAGTTACTGTGTTTTGGTTTTCTTTAGCTGTTAAGGATTTGCAGTCTGTTCCATATGGGTGGCTTGTGGGCTCTGTTTTCAAAACTGCATGTTAAAATAGCTTATTCTACAGTTGTCTTAATGATTTATTCTCTTGCTAAGGTTCTTGTCCATTAAAAAATAGCAATTGTCTGTCCAGCTGTAAATGGAAAAATTACTTTTGGCTGCCTTTACTGTCAGGGAATTCAGTAATGGATGTGAGATAAAAATGTCTTGATGCTCACGTTCTTCCTTAATGGGAAGATGTAGCTCTGGGTACTAGCTCCGGATACCAGTACCGTGAGGCTAGGGAAATGTCTGTTCTCTTGGTTCTTGGCTCCTGGAGTTGAGTCTGCAGCTGCTCTACAGTTCATCGTCTTTAGGAAACAATCCTAAGCACCACCATGCATTTGGATGTTCCTGAGAGGAGCCATCACAGGCAGTTTAACTATACTCCACATATCAGAGGAGATAGGAATTGCATGATGCACAGTGTCAGCAGGAGTCTGTAGATCAAATAGCATTAGTGGGTTTTGACTTTGTCCATAGCCAGCAGGTGCTAATCCATTGAAGGCTGTGTAAAATTTCTGTGTGTTTGCAGTGTAGCATCATGGAAGTTGAAGAATTATTGAGAAGCGGTAACTATGATGGAATTCTGCAGTGCAAGTTAATGACATTTCCTTGTGGAGGTGCTGATCTCTGCCATCACTTCAGTTTGTTAACTATAGCCACTGTCTGAAATTTTTTGTCCTCTCTTCATGTACAGCAGTCTCAGCTGTTTTGTGGCAAGCCAGTAGTACACACACACACACACTGCACGGCCACCTTTTGCCCTCCTCTGTCTTAGTGAGGGGCCTGTCTGCCCAGCTCCAGCATGTAGCGGAGAGGAGCATCTGGCCCTTTGTGATTGGAAACTTGCTGGGTAACTGATTCCTTATGCAGAATTAAGGATGCTGAAATAGACCCTGATGACAGCAAAGCTTTCATGAGAGGGTTCAAGAAGTTGACATTGATGCCTTAGAACAGTTGAAAAGAAATAATGACGTGGAAGTGAGCTAATATAAATAATTTAATAGGAAATCTCTGTGCAGTCTCAAATACAGTCTTCTTTTGTTCTAAAATATATCAGTGTCTGGCTATTTTGCTAGTGTTATGGAGTAAGTATAAAGATCTAGAAAAGTGGTAAAATATTGTCACCAGCAGAATAGCAGAGTTAGAGCATTTCAAAAGAACAGCAGTTTTTCAGGAAACAAATTATGCAAGGCAGCATTGGGGGAGGGAAGGAGCACTTTATGCTTATAGATCTTACCATTTTACCATTACTCTGTATGTGATCTCAACAGTTTGGGAGCTGACACTTTTACAGCATACTGGGCAAAAGTACTGGAAATTCAGTTTCCTGGTGTTGGAGAAAGAAATTAAACAAGGCTAGCCTGTTATCCAAGTAACTTGAGAAATATCTGCCTACTTACATTTAGTAATGCTTTACTCATCAGAACTGAACTTTTTTTTTTTTTTTTTTTCATTTTAAAGGGGGTGGTTGGGGGCAGAAGCTGACTGCTACTACTAGGTGACAAAATATGAGCAGTCATCAATGCTGTTCTACACAACAGGGATAGTCACTAATATCCTTTGGAGTAATTTGGGTTATTTGGAATATCAGTTTAAAAATAAAATGAAACACAGTACAGTTAAGTACCACCTTTTTGTACGTTTACTATACTGATGCATTTAAAATATCTTCTCAGGAGTTGCATTTTCTTTGCACTGTGCATGCCTTTGTGTGTGCGCAGCTGGGAAGTTTCTGTGAACAGACTTTCTGTAGTTTTTGAAGGCTTTTGATTTACTTTTATGTGGCTTAACAATGTTTTAATAAAAGATTAGAATGTCATATACAGTTGACTTCAGCAGCATGAGTACTGGAACAAAGTACAGTTTCATTAGTCTACTTCATCTATAACAGTTTTCTGGGTTTGAGGATAACACCTATATATGTACTAAACTGGGAGGCAGTAAATTCTATACAGGGTGTTGTTTTGTTTTTTTTTTTTGTGTGTGTGGTTTTTTTTTTGTTTGTGTGGGTTTTTTTTTTTTGGGGGGGGGTGGGTTTGTTTTGTTTTTTTCTGCTCTTTTTTTCCACAGTCCTCTTCTGCTATCTGGTTGCAGTCTAATTTCCATTGTATTCTCTCTGCTATAGAAATACTTAATGTCAGGAAGGAGATATTTACTGGAATACACAAGTCCAGAATTCATCATGATTCAGTGTGAAATCTGCTCACCCTTTGCTCCCCACCCCCTCTTGAATTGGAATGAAATGTGCCTTAAACTGAAGTGAAATACATCACATGCAGCAACAGTGGGCCCTTGCTTCGCCTCTATTCCTGGTGTGAAATCGATACACTATCTTTCCTCCTGACCTGTTCTGTGACCTCCATTGCAGCTTTCATGCTGAACAGCAATTGCTTTGAACAGTCTGGGTCTGCCACAGCTCACAAATGATTCTCAGCTTCTGTCTAAAACTGGTGCTGATAACAAAGGCTTGATTTTAAATAATGCAGTTGTAGTCATCTTATAATTATAAATTACACAAAAGTGCATGTTCTTCTATTATTAAACACTTTCAATAGCATGTACAGTATGTGTGCAGCCAGAGTAACTCCTCACTGAGAAGGCGCAGGAGTTCTGTTTCTAAATGTATCTGAAAGTTTGTTGTTTATAGAAGAGAAATGTATCAAAGCTATTTTTAAGTGGAAACACATTTTTTTCTTTGACTTTATCACTGCCTAATATAGCACAACTATTTTTTTATGAACATTTGAATTTTCAGAGGAAGAGCATATTGGGTGGTACATACATTCAAAGGAAGGGGACTGTTTCTCAAACTAAGATGTTTTAAAGCTGTTGCAAAACTAAGCAAAACCCAATCCTTTGCTTAAAAAGAAAAATATCAAAACATTGAGGAAAATAAATTCTGCATTCCTGATTACTAACTAATAGCAATTCTGGAGTTATCAGCATTTTGAAGATCTATTTATTTATTTGTGTTTGAGCATGATTTACCAGAGGATTACTGAAAGCAAAGACAAATTGAATATATAATGGGCATTTATGCTTGCACCAAGAAGTCTATTGTGCTATTAGCTAGATCACTTTAATAGCCTTTACTGGCTTTGAAATCAAAAAGCTGCATGAACTGCTGGATAAGCATTAATTTTTCCAGAATTTTTGATAGGAAATAGAATGTCTATGGATTTCTGTTATGAAATGAATGTCGCTTAATGGAGCGGTCCTCTGCCATTCTTTTCCCCAAAACAAAAATGTGACTAGCAATTTTGGCATCATGATTGAAGTAAAAATCAGCTTTCAACATAATGCAGTTTACTAAGCAATGCTAAACCCTGTAATGATAGATGTACTGTCTAGATTTCACTTATTTATGAAACTATAGTGAAACTAGAATATTGCCCTCCATACACATTTTAACAATGCTTAACTATAGAAATAATCAGCTTATTTTTTTATTTCTTCATGTATTCATTCTGGCTGCTACCAGCTTAGATTTCTTGTATCACTAAAATCCCAGAAGAGAGAGATGTATAATAATGGTGTCTATATAATCCAGAGAATCATAAAGTGGTTGTGAATCACTGGTGTCAGGCTAAGTAGTATGTTACTGAAATAGTTTCTGTTTAAGGGATACCTGTTTGAAACATTTTCCATTGATCTTCATAGTATTTGTTTTACCATTTCTGCCACATTTATTTGGAGAACTTAAGGTGTGTAAAACTTGTCACATTCCAAAATGTATTCATATTGTAATGAATACATTTTGTCTTGTAAATACATTTCATGTAGAGACTCAAGACATACTTATTGATGAGTATTACTGTCCAGTAGCAGTATTAAAAAAAAAACAAAAAACACACAAAAAAACCCAAAACCAACAAAAAAACCCAAACCAAACCCAACAAACAAAACCAAACAAACCCAAACAAAAGACAACCAACAACAACAAAAAAACTCTTTTAGGAATTCTCTCATGGGTTCATAACAGCCAGGTAGCTGCGAATCAAAAATAAAATAAACAGGTGGTGCTGCTGGAAAGCTTTTTTGTTTTTCTCCCCTTCTACACAAGTTTGAAATGCTTTTTAAAAAATAAAAAATCCCAAACCTTCTACTGCATTTTTCTGGGGCTTTCAGTGCCACCGGCTGTTTTCTGTCCATTAATAAATTTAGATTGCCTTATATTTTCACTTATTGTTCATGGAGAGGTGTATCTCAGAGAAAGATGTGTTTCTAAATAGATCCAAGTCAGCAATAGGTAATGAGGAGTTTGTGGGTTTGAGCACTATTTACTGAGAGCATTTTTTTCTTATCATCCTTTTTGACTGCTAAATGACATCTATAGTTTCCTTGGGGCTTATTTTAATTAATTTTAGACTGATCTCTTAGTTGTTTGTTTTCAAAAGTAATTGAAAACATGTACTCTAAACAGGGATGAAGTAACATTATGCAATATATTCCACTCAGCCCACTATTAAAGAATAGGTATGTGTGCAAGGAATGTTATCCCCATTCACTTAACTGCAAATAGACACAAGTTTATATGGTTGCTTGCAGTGTTGCGTAAAAATCGTATGTGTATACCCATGATAGAAATTACACTTTCAAAACAGGAGGGAGAATTTTTTAACTTAGGAGTCAGTTCCTGTTCAGATATGCATATGTGAATGGTGTGCATGCATATATCTGCACACAGGAATAAATTCAGCATCTGCAAAAACTTAGGCTTTAAGTAAGCAAAGGGAAAAAATAAGTAGCTCATATTTCCTTGTTGCTGCTGCTGCTATTCCTTAGAAAACACAGTCTTGAGTATAATCTTTTCTGTGAGAGTGTGTTTTGTGAGTAGTTGCCACACAGTGGTTCAAGAACTGTTCTGGTCACTCAGAAGTTCAAGATCAGTAATAGGGGTCTCCCATTCATAGGAATAATCAGATGGTGAGAGATTTGTAAGACTGTATGGTGCTCAGAATTTTCTGAAGTGGCACAATACTATGCTAATGTAAAAATAAAATGAATAGTATTTTCACTTCTCCTTTCATGGAATACTCCCAAACAGCATTTCCCACACATTTTCTTAAAGTTAAATTCCCTTAACCAGAGATTTTTAATTATTATTGTGAATATGAGCAAGTAATACAGGGTATGTTCCCTTCAATAAATTGCTGTGCAATGAGATTTGATGCTAATTTTACCTTTCCCAAAACTGATATCAAGCAATTTATCTTCTAAATAATACTCCTGAGTACTAAACCTGAAATGTTTTGGCTTCAGCCCAAGTTAAACTTCAGGATGGTTATTCTCAGGAGCATATTCCCTATCTTTGTATATTTAATTGTTATAATGAATAGAATACATGTGTCAGGATATTACTTATGAGTTTTACCTGTTTGCTTTCTGTTCCTGAAACAGAAACATCAAAATGACAGCAAAAAGCTCACATCAAAGTTTTAGAATCAAATTATTAATTTTTTTTTTTTTTAAAGGGGAAAAAATCTCCATCTGAGAGCTACACTGCTAAACTGGACAAATCCTACCCCTTCATATGAGGGGTTTGAAGGACTTGAGTGCTGACATACAGCAAAAAACGCATTTGCCCCAGTGTTCTGCAGAGCTGTGCATAAGGCCTTCCTGCATCATGCTGTCCTAGGAGCTCCTGTCAGCAGGAATGAATGAGTAGTAACTGTGTGAATCCACCAGCAAAAATACTGTATATACTGGGGCAGTGAGGACATGGGCTTTAAACCAGTGGGGACAGGTCTATAGCATCAACAGGTTTTTTTTGTTTGTTTGCCTCCACCCCTCTCATTCAGATGTCAGGAAATGAAACCTACAGGCCTATTCAGACCACTTAGATTATGGACTGAAGATTGAATTTAGCCCTGTGGGTCTGCTTGTTCTATTCTCTGTCAAATCAGTGGCATAATGAGGGTTCAAGTAATCAAAAGAAGTCTCTTATCCTAATAACAATATAACTAAGGCTAACTTAAAAGCGTTTTTTGTCCATTTTACAATAAGCAATGCACATTTTATTTAAAAATAAAAAAAAAATTAAAACCTAAATTAATATCAGAAACAAAAAATTTTCCTATGCTTGAAAACAGTACCTTTCTAATCTAATAGAAATTTGTCATCAAATATTAATCAGGATGAGGAAAGAATGGTGTTTCTGACTGTCAAAAGTTTCTGAAAATGTCCCCCATTAGATTTTTTTTTTTTTTTTTTCCTTCTTGGAGAAAATTCGATATGTTTATGAGTATTTTAAAAGAGAATAAGATATGGAAGAAGCTCACTTTTGCTTAGGTTTGTAGAGATTAGAAGAAACTGTGAGGGACTTTTGAAGCACCTCACTGAGCTAACAGGCAGCATAATGGCAAATGATTCATTGCTGACAGATGAAATGTAGTACACATAGGAAAAAACAATTTGAACTACTCGCACACATTGCTGGGTTCTAAATTAACTATAACCTAGAGGAAATATGCCTGGATGTCACTGTGGACAGCTCAGGGAAAATCTTCGCTTTAGTGTGCAACACTAAACATAAAAGCAAACAAAATGTTAAGCTATATTGAGAGATGGGGTAGAAAATAGTATTGAAAATGCACCTAATGATACTGTAGTGTGAGCATTACAACAAATATATTGTGGTATGTAGATTGATGGTATGACATCACCTGAATAATGTGTTTAGTTCTAATCACTGTGAGGAAAATATAGCAAGAATAAAGCCAGTCTGAAGCAACAAATTATTTGTGCTTAACATGAAGAGGCTGAAGAGATTGGGTAAGTATCAAGAGAAATAAAATGAGAAATTAAGGATGTGCAAAATACTAACAGATGTGCGCTGAATGCTCTTATTTACTATGCTTATATTGGGAGATGCAAGTGGATATAAAGCAAAATTAAAATTTGACAATTAAAGAATACAAAACCATACTCAACTTTCCTCCCTATGCTGTATGATTAATTATTGAATTTCATTGCCTTTTACACCCCTGATATAAAAAATGTAGGAAGATTCAGAAAGGATTTCACATTTGTTGAAGTATTGAGAACATTCACTATTTCAGCAGGGGATGGACGAAAGGTTGGGAATTCAAGACCTCACTTCGCTTCTGTCTGATACTGACCTGCTCTGTGACCTTGGGCTTCACTTCAGTCTTTCTCAGCTGCAGATGTTTTTAGTTGTAAAGGACCCAGGACAAGACTTATAAAACTATTCAACTGCTTAACTTATAGGCAGATGCTAAGCTTCCTATTTAATCAATATGAAGTGAGGTTCCTACGTAAGAATGAACTGTTTGAGTGTTTTGTGTATCTTGTCTACTAAGAGGTCCTTGACGATCTCCATGTAAGCAAACTGCATTTCAATAAAGATTGGGTTTGGTTTTTTTGGTGGTTTTTTTTTTTTTTTTTTGTTTGTTTTGTTTTGTTTTTTGTTTTTTGTTTTTTGTTTTTTGTTTTTTGTTTTTTGTTTTTCTTTCTTTTTTTAAGTGACTGCTATGTATGTTAAAGTAGATAAAAGCCATCTACTAACTGGATGGACTTCTATAATAATCTCAACCTCAGGGCAGATGTTCATCCTTCATGTGCTTATGAAATGCAGCAAAACATCAGTCCAGAGTAACATAATCAATATGGATAATTGCTGCAGTCTGTGCTGCTTTATAACATTAGTGCAGTGGGGGAGTGGAGGACAAAGCAAACAAAGACAGACTGGAAATACAGGTTAGTTTATATAATAGTCCAGTGCCATGGAAATGGCTTTAAGTCTTTCTAGCTATAAATTTTTACTATACATTTTGCTAGGAGTTTCCCCATAGAATTGTTTAGGTTGGAAAAGACCTTTAAGATCCACATCCAACTGTTAACCTGGCACTGCCAAGTCTACCACTAAACCGTGTCCTTAAGTGCCACATCTACACGTCTTTTAAGTGCCTCCAGGGACGGTGACTCAGTCTCTTCTCTGGGCAGCCTGTTCCAAAGCTTGATGACCCATTCAGTGAAAAAACTTTTCCTAATACTGAATCTAAACTTCTTCTGGTGAAACTTGAGGCCATTTCATCTTGTCCTGCTGCTTGTTAGTTGTGAGAAGACTGACCTCCACCTCACTACAACCTCCTTTCTACAATCAACTTTCTACAGTTGTAGAAAGTGATAAAATCTCCTCTGAGTCTCCTTTTCTCTAGGCTAAGGAACCCCAGTTCCCTCAGCTGTTCCTCATAAGACTTGTGTTCCAGACCCTTCACCAGCTTTGTTGTTCTTTGGATGTGCTCTGGCACCTCAATGTCTGTCTTGTAGTGTGAGACCCAGAAACGAACACAGGATTTGAGGTGCAGGCTAACCAGTGCCAAGTACAGGGGGATGATCACTGACCTGGCCCTGCTGGCTGCGCTATTGCTGATACAGGCCAGGATGATGTTGGCCTTCTTGGCTAACTGGGCACAAGCTGGCTCATGTTCAGCTACGAAATAACACCGCCAGGTCCTCTTTTACAGTCAGCTTTCCAGCCACTCTTCCCTCAGCCTGTAGAATTTCATGGGACTGTTGTGGCCAAACTGCAGAACATGGCACTTTGCCTCATTGAAACTCATATAATTGGCCTTGGCCCATTGATCTAGCCCGTCCAGATCCCTCTGCAGAGCCTTCCTGCCCTCCAGCAGGTCAACACTCTGGGCCAACTTGGTTGTCTGAAAACTTGGTGAGGGTGCACTTGATCCCCTCATTCAGATAATTGATAAAGATATTAAACGGAACTGGCTCCAGTAGTGAACTTTGGGGAACACCACTTGTGAACCCAGCAAACTGTACACACATCCACACCACAAGCAACCAGTTTCTCCAGGAGAATGCTGTGGGAAATGGTGTCAAAGCTTTTACTAAAGTCTGGGTAGATAATATCCACAGCTTTTCTCTCATCCACTAAATGAATTACCTTTTCATAGAAGGAGATCAGGTTAGTCAAGCAGGATCTGCCTTTCATAAGCACATGCTGACTGGACCTGATTGCCTGGTTGTCTGTATGTGCCTCAAGATGATTTGCTCCATAAAATTCCCTGGCACCAAGGTCAGAATACAGGCCTGCAGTTCCCCAGATCCTCCTTCCAGCCCTTCTTGTAGATGGGAGTCACATTTGCTAACTTCCAGTCAATGGGAACCTCCCTGGTTAGCTAGAACTGCTGATAAATGATGGAAAGCATCTTGGTGAGTGCTTCTGTCAGCTCCCTCCATGCCCTTGGGTGGATCCCTTCTGGCCCCATAATAGACTTGTAGATTTAGTGAAAAGTTTTCAATGAAAGAAACCCTTGTCCTCTGGAAGCAGTCAGTGTTGTTATGCTGATATTTGCAAGGTAAGAACAGAGGAGATAAGCATTTTAGAACAGA